>NC_141992.1:195024708-195382208 GCF_049901715.1 Pseudonaja textilis
CCTTGGGCCATATCAAAGTACAATGTTCAGCAACAATTTGTTACTAAAATTTAATAAAAGCAATTCAAAATGAAATTTGATAAAATACTATTTAAAATAGAATCTAGACAAAATACGATTCAAGATGAAATAGTAATAAAATACAATCCAAAATAAAATTGTAATAATGTACAATAATTTACGATATAGATAAAACATAATAATATTATAATTTGGAGTCGCTCTTGCAATCTATCCCAATCAATCCCACATATGCAGATCTTCACCGAATCGTTCTGTTTAAATACTGTGCTACTTTAAATGTTATTTTCAAGTTCTGGCCGGACGTAAGGTAAGTTATTTTGATATGGGTATCCCAATGGGTCATTCGTCTGTCTCTCATCCTACCCTATACCATTTCAGGCAAGTGGCTGTCCAGCCTACTTTTGGAGCTTCCAGTGATTCGGCACCCACAACTTCTGAAGGGAAGCTGTTCTGTTGGTTGATTGCTCTCACCATTTGAAATCTCTTAGTTCTAGGTTGCTTCTCTCAATTAGTTTCCAACCATTGTTTCTTGTCTTGCCTTTTGGTATTTGGAAAATGTTTTGACCCCCCCCTCATCCATGTAGGAGCCCCTCAAATATTGGAACAATGCTATCATGTCTCCCCTAATCCTTTAAAAAAAAAATTAGACTAGACATACCCAATTCCTGTAACCGTTCTTTGTAGGTTTAGTCTCCAATCCCCTAATCATTCTTGTTGCTCTTCTATGTATTCTTTCCAGAGTCTCAATATATCTTTTATATTGTTGGGAGAGAAATAAACAATTATTTCACTTTTGGTCTGGGACGATGGTAGTATGGTATGCCAGGAGAGTCAAGCTACGTAGGTATTTTCTCAATTTTTGATAGGTGAGCCCAAAGTTTGCCGTCACTTCTCTACTGGGAGAGTTATTTACACCCTCAGCAGGATTTGTTTTAATTTCTACTGAGAGAGTTTTCATCTCTAATGTAAAGGTTTATAAGTCGAATTCCCAGTAGGAGAAAAAAGTAGGTAGGGACTAAGCAGGGCTCCCAATAACAGAGGATTGATATAGGCTGAACAATGATAGTTCTAGTAGTCAATTACATTAACCTAATTTCATTTATTTTCTTCAGAGCTACTCAAATTGTTCCCTGAGGAGTTGTCATCAACTTTCTATTTTCAGGCTGTTCACACCCCCTTATTTATTTCTAATACCATTAACTGTTTCTTTGCCATCCCTTTGTATACTTTCATATTAGCTTTACTTCAAAATTTATTTTATGGAGATCCCACTCCCCACCACCACCACCCACTTATCCAAAAGGGTATTTCAATTTAGGAAGGGAAGAGCTCAAAACACCACTCCTGTTAACTACAATTAAGAGCAGGGGTCTTCAAAGTTGACAGCTTTAAGACTTGTGGACTTCAACTCCCAGAATTCCTCCTCCAGTCATGTTAGCCATGTTCTGGAAATCACAAGTCTTAAACTTGCCAAGTTTGAAGACCCCTGATTAAGACCAATGTCCTATAAATGTAAATGCATTTTTTTTTATTTTCTCTTATAACATCCAAAATGAAAATGTTGAAAGCTAGAATTTAGCAATCCGTTAGACAAGTTCTTGAAAAGGCAAGGGGGAAACCACTTCAGCTTTCAATTGTTTTTTTTTTCAAATGTGGAGAGACCTGGCCCATAGAATCGGCAAGAGTTGGACTGAACAGATAATATCATAATCAAATCACATTCACCCTATGCTGCAAAGAAAAATTGCTTTTAGATCAATCTATAAACAAACTGATAAAAATGTAGGGGTGACTACTGTACCGTTTAATTATTTCAGTGAGTTTCTTCCAGGTAGGACTAAATTTAAATCCAAATCCCCCTCAAATTAATTGAAACATTTATGAAATGGCCAACCCCTCCCAACACACACACACACACCACAAAAAGCATATGGCACACCTTCTTCAGACACAATGTTTTTTCTATCCTATTTCATATATGGTCATCTACACATCCACTGTCTTTTCCTATCACCTCATGTAAAATGGAAATGCTAATAATTGAGTAATTTTCATATTTGCAGGGCAGTAAGTGGCTGCATTTAGACAGCATGCAAATGGGCATAATAGAATAATTCCACAACTGTGGGAATTGCCATCTGGTGCCTACTGTGCTGATTCAATTTATTTCCAAGTTACTCAATGAGCTGCAGAAATAAATATTCAAACCTGTTTTAAAAGGGCATCCTTGCATGTTCAATGAAAACATCATAGCCCTTAAGGGTCTTATAAGTAGAGACTGTTATGGCAGATTCCACCATTTAAAGAGCTTCACCGCCGTCAAGGTTAAAGGGGGGGGGGGAGGGAAACAGCTCATAATTAATAGTGGAAATAGAATATAAACCTTTGATTGCTGGGAGGAGAAGAGAAAGGAAAAAGAAAAAACAGAGACAAAAATAGTTCCATCCAGGGGTGGGATACGACAGGGTTAACTACCGGTTCGGGATTTACGAGCTTCCCTGCATGCTGGGAGCTGCGTGCCTGTAAATCGTCATTAGCACGCTGGGTGCAGAGAAGCAGCCTTTGAAACAGCCCTCTTTTCCCACTTTTTTAACTGCAGCTGTGCCTTGTTTGGCAGCTGAAGTTGAAAAATCAGGACATAAAGGTCAGGTAAGAACCCAGGCGGGCAGGCAGGCCAAAACAGTAGCAGACATAGAACCGGTTCTATGTCTGCTGCTCTTCAGAGCTACTGGTTCTACAGAGGTGGACAGAACCAGTAGAAACCCAACCCAGGTTCCATCACTTCGGAGGTTCCGCACCATACCAAAGAGACCGTTAATGCAGAATAGCAATTATGCCTTTAAAAAAATATATATCAAAACTCATCAGACACTTTAAATAGAGGCTTGTGCTTTAGTGTAGCTTATTTCTACCTTGGATCTTCACTGTAAATACAAATGCAAGACGGGTCAGTAAGTTGCAGAAAAAGACAATTGTTGCAGCAACGATTCTGCCAAGAAATAGTTGCCAACAAAAAAAACCCAACCTCACCATATCCTGGCCCAGCTTTAAAGTTCTAAATTCGCAACCCTTGGTGTGTGTGTGGGCGCGCATGTTGTGTTGTACACAAATCCCCTTCTCTCATCTCTATGGGTGCTCTGTGTCTTCTTCCTTTCAAGGCCAGGGAATTTGAGTTATCTTACCTATTCTCACCAATATTTGAGGGGCTGCCACAGAGAGGAGGAAGGGGTCAAGCTATTTTCCAAGGCACCCAAAGGCCAGACAAGGAATCATGGATGGAAACTGATCAAGGAGAGATTCAACCTGGGAATAAGGAGGAATTTTCTGACGGTCCGAACAATCAACCGGTGGAACAGAAGTTGTGGGAGCTTCATCACTGGAAGCTTTCAAGAAGAGCCTGGACTGTCATTTGTCAGAAATGGTGTAGGGCAGTGGCCCCCAACTTTTTTTGTGCCACGGTCCGGTACCGGCATCACAAAATGATCCGCGGCCCGGTACCGGCATCAGCACGCATGACAAGGCAAGGCGAGCCGAGCGACCGGACAGCCAGCCGTCCCCCGCTTCTCCCCGCCACCTTCAACTCCTCCTTTGTACCTTTGTCGATGGGCTTCTCTTCAGGACAGCTTCGGGACGGTTGCTCGGCTCACCTTGCCTTGGGTGCTGAAAGAATCCTCGCACCTTAGTTTCATTCGAAGCCCCCACTCGATGAAACTAAGGCGCGAGGATTCCTTCAGGACCCAAACGCCGCTTTCCAACTGGAAAAGCTCACCCGGAAGCACTTTCTCATCAAACAAGATGGCGGCACCCAGCAAACCGGCGGCCCGGTAGGAAATGTTCCACGGACCGGTACCAGTCCAAGGCCCAGTGGTTGGGGACCCCTGGTGTAGGGCACTGATGGCGAACCGATGGCACGCGTGCCACAGGTGGCAGGCAGAGCCCTCTCTGCGGGCTCACCAGCCCAGTTCCAATGGGCATGCGCGTGCCTCCAGCTGGCCAGCTGCTCTTCGGGTCTCTGCCACGCATGCATGGGGCCTTGCCCGATCTCCGCAGTTTCCTTGCCAGTGCGCCCAACCTTTCTCCCCCCCCAGTGAGCCCTAGCTTTCTCCTGCATTCCTGCTGCCTGTGCTTTCCCTGATCTCCACAGGTTCCACCCTCCGCAGGTGCCTCTCTGTGGCAGGAACAGAGGAGAAAGCCTGGGCGCACAGGGAGGAACTGCGGTGATTGGGGAAGGCAGAAATGGAGGAGAAACTGTGGAGATCGCGAGGACCCTCCAGTGCTCCTTTTTCGGTCTGAAAAGCCTCCTGCACCAACCTGGAAGCCAAAGAGGGTGCGGGGTGCATGTGCAGGGGGAGCATGCATTGCATTTTGGGGATTGGGGCACGTGCATGCACTTTACACACTCAGGACCAAAAAGGTTAACCATCACTGTTGTAGGGTCTCCTGCTTGGGCACGGGTTGGACTAGATGACCTACAAGGTCCCTTCCACCTCTGTTAATCTGTATCTGTATTCCTAGCCCTGCACTCTTCTGGACTGACAAGAAAGCTCTGAAATTGCTCCTGGGATTGGTTGGAGCCATTGCACCAACTTAAGAGGTGCAGCCTTAAACAGTTTTACTACAAAATTGTGAACCTTTTGGCTTTCAATTTTGGTGTCCATTCTAGGTCTTCCTTCAGGCCCTGATATTTCTCCAGCGTCTCATAGTCCTTCTTCCTGACCTGGCACCTGTTCTGACCCAAACCCTTTTCCAATAAAACAAACAATAACCAAAGGGAACAGAAACCTTTTTATGAGTCTTACGAATCCCTGGTTAAAAGGCTGCTGCAAACTAATTAACTCTGATAAACACAAGCCTCGCCAAAACTGTGTGAGGCTGCCAAGAATGACAGATAAGAAATATTTCACAACACAAGAGTCTTCAAATACCAACTACGATACTGCAACGTCCACGAGGCTGAGTTTCAAAACATTTTTGATTCCTGCAAAGAACGTCCGATTCACAGCTGGCTTTTATCTTCTTGAAGGAGGGGCCATTACCTTGTAGCCTTAACTCCCGAGTCGCCTGTGCTGCTGTAATTGTTCTTTCCTCTGATTAATCCTTCGTGCACGTGCACTTGGCACAGGCTACTCAGGAACCTCCTCATCGCTGCTGCTAGCCCCCACAATCTCGGAAGGAAGCAGTCCACTCCCTAATGGTCCTGGCCCCTGATCTGAGTCCTCGCTCTCCTCAGCCATCTGCACCTGCTGCTGGCTAACCACAACAGCACCCCTACACCTATCACCATCACTGTCTTGTGGTCATTTGTCCACTCCCACAATGCCAGGTTGGTTGACCAGTGCAGGCAGTCCTTGACTTACAATGATTCATTTAGTGACCGTTCAAAGTTACAACGGCACTGAGAAAAGTGACTGATGACCATTTTTCACAGTTGCAACCTTTGTAGCATCCCCATGATCGTTCAATCAAAATTCAGATGGTTGGCAACTGGTTCATACTTATGGTTGCAGCGTCCCGAGATCATGGGATCAACTTTTTGACAAGCAAAGGCAGTGGGGAAGCCAGATTCACTTAACGACTGGGTTACTAGCTTATCGATTGCAGTGATTCACTTAGCAACTATGGGAAGAAAGATCACAAAATGGGGGCAAAACTCACTTAACAAAGGTCTCACTTAACAACAGAAATTTTCGGCTCAATTGTGGTCGTAAGTCAAGGACTACCTGTAGTAACTTAACCACTGCAGGGATTCACTTAATTGTTGCAAGAATGGTCGTAAAATGGGGCAAGACTCATTTTACTAACATTTCACTTAGCAACATAAATTTTGGGCTGAATTGTGGTCGTACAGCAAGGACTACCTGTACCTGCCTATTCATCATCTGGATCTGAAAGTCCCATGGGATCTTTGCCCTGTCATTCTCCATGACCTTCTACAGCAGGGATGTCAAACTCAAGGCCCAGGGACTGGATCCGGTTTGTAGGGTACTTAGATCTGGCGGGGGGGGGGCTCCCTGGAAACAATGGACTGGCCCACAGTGCCTCTGCCAGTGAAAATGGAGCTAGGGAGGGCTGCAGGTGGCCCTCCTGAGCTTTTCACTAGCAGAGGGTTGCAGGAGGCCATCACAGGCATTGGAGAATATGAATTATGGTATACCGAGGGTCAAGGGTGACAATGAATGATGTGTCTCAGAGTCAGCTGCACCCAGGCAGCATCAGCATGTCTTCTCCTAATCTTCTTTAAGCTTTGAAAATCCAGCTAGAAACTCATGATTTAAATGGGGGTGGATGCTCGAGCCCTGACACCCGTTTTCACTGGCAGAGCGATCGGGCCACGACAAGCACCCCCAACACGAGTGATGTTGAGCTGGCGATGCCCATCCTGGCTACACCCACCCACGAGGTCAAGCACAACCCTGATGTGGCCCTCAATGAAATTGAGTTTGACACCCCTGTTCTATAGACTCTCTCATTTGGACTTGAGCGGGTCTAGCCCATACACTGGGGTTTCTGTACACTGTGTGTGTGTGTGTGTGTGTGTGTGTGTGTGTGTGTGTGCGCGTGCGCACACACACATAAGACAAGCATGTACTATGTGGAAGCTTCCCAGCTATAAATGAAATCTTCACTGTAATTCAAAGATGATAACACAGCAAAACTCGGTGATTTAAAAGTTGTATCTTCTCCTAAATCACCCATCCTCTCTACTCTCTTTTCCAGCATTTTCCCCTCTGCAAACAAAATGCTTACCTTACATTCATATACTTTCCTGTTAGTAATCGCAGCATGTTTACGTTCTCTACATCTCTGCCTAAATAATTAGCCAATAATGGAATCTTGACAAGTCTTTTTCTGGATCATGTTTCAATGCAACTTTGTGTACAAAAAAAAAAAAAAAATGAAAGAGGAAACTGCAGTTGGTAAGAGAAGCTGAGCGCAGGTTAGCCCAAGGCATAGGCCAGATGTCTAACCCAGGTTTTGGGAGTGACATATGCTCTGGACTGGTATCTCTGATTTTTAGCAGATATTGCACACTATTCTATATTTGGCACGCACATTCTGTTACCTATTAGTTGACATTTGGTGTTTTCCATAACCAAGAACCTCAATTTCACACTTAACTTCCATAACAAATTAAGCATTTTGTACAAGCCGGAAGCATATTACTTACTGTATTAAAATAAATCAAATGGTGACTGGCAGCTGTAACCAGTTGCATGCTAGGACCAATTCATACCTGAAATGGTAGGATGGCTGTTTTTGCCATTCTGCTTGATATTGGAAGGTTGCAAAAATCTTACAAAGATTATCTTAACCAGAGAATGGGAAGAGCAGTGCCTTTTAAAAAGTATATACTCCATCTTTCTGCCAAATAACTGATGTTATTCTTCTTCTCATCTTTCCTGTTACCGATCTCCTTTTCTACTTATGACTATAACTTTCTTGCTTGTATCTTTACGATTTATACTGTTTTATTTCATTTCCAAGTATGATTTATGTTGATTGCTTATTTAGTATCCGATGACTATTGCTAAGTGTTGTATCTTATGATTTATGATGAATGTATTTTTATGATGACTATGTGATTTACCACTTATTGCTTGTAGGTACACCGAGAGCTTATGCACCGAAAGCAAATTCCTTGTATGTCCAACCATACTTGGCCAATAATGATTTCTATTCTATTCTATTCTATTCTATTCTATTCTATTCTATTCTATTCTATTCTATTCTATGAGTTATGCCAACAATCCAATTGTTTTTTATATTATATAGCAATATGTTCATTTTTAATTCTTTTTATTTGTATCCAATATATTTTCCAATATGAAAGTAACTTACAGCATTGCAATATGGCAAGATGGGCAGCAAATTTTTTAAATTAATTAATTAATTAAGCATTAAGCAAAATAAAAACAAAAAGCGAGTTATCCTTGTTTTCTTCTACATAATGCTGTATCTTGATTTAAAATTCTGAGTCCAAGGCATAATCAGAACAGAATAACAGAGTTGGAAGCACAACCCTTTGATTTCCTGAAATAAAGATTGTGTACTTGTGTGTAAAGTAAACAATAAATTAAAAGGGGCATTTCCATGTTGATACCAGAATCGCATACATCAATTTATGTCCATTTGGGTTTATTAATGCTCACTGTTAATTAGGATCAGCGATAGACACCAGAAATTTTTTCAGACACATCTGGAATAATCAAGCAACCTGTTCTAGGGAAGCATTTGCATATATTTTTTATTAAACCCAGTTTTTTTTTATTTCACTGTACTGATGTGTGCCCCTTTCTTTGTCAATGTACGTTCAATTTAAATGTCACCTAACTTTAATGAGATCTTACAACCACTATTATATTGCCTTAATGCAGGGTTTTTTTTATTTATAAGCAAATAATATAAAAATGAAAAAAGCTAATTAAATACTGCTCTAATTATTTCTAACAACATTAGCAAAACACACTTGGCCAATAAAGAATTCTAAATTCTAAATAGCAATTATTATTACATCCAGAGCTGAACATCTGATAAATTGCTTCCTTACCTAATCAGACTATCAAGCCAGGATTTGAAAATGTTCTATCAGTCCTAACAGGGTATAAACTTAAACAAACCAGAAACTCTGCTTTCTCACCTTGCAGGATAAGTTTAGCTGGTTTCACTGATGTTAGGACAGCATATAAAAACATGTTGCTTATAAGCAATAAAATGGATTATTACATGAAAGTATTGCCACCATAAACCCTGGTAATGTCATAAGCAACTTGAAGAAGTATGTCCCCTTTCTCCTTTTCCTTTATTATTAAAGTTTTCTTACTCTACAGGCATATTGAAGGAGCCAGGTTCTCAGGTCAAATTAACTTGCACTATAACTTCTACGCAATTTTGCAATGGGGAAAAATGTAAAACTCCATTAAGAATTACTGGAGTTGCTACACTGTAGTAGAATAAATTTCACAAATATTAATCTAACAAAGTAATAAGTCTGTTATTCTAGGACCAAGAAAATAAACATCCCTGATATGAACTTACTAAGCTATATGTAAGGTTAATATTCCCACTATTAAGCACAATATTTCCAGAAAACCATTACTAAGACAGTAAGAAAATGTGTCTAAGCTGCAAGGCGAAACTTTAAAGCCCACTAAGAAAGTCCAATTATTTTAGACAATTCACGATCAAATGCAGGTATAACCTTAAATTAACCATGATTCGATTCAGGAAAGTTCTAATGATGCAACTCCAAAGTCATGGATCTTTAGTACTCCTTTACTCTGTGCTCAACAAGGTTCATTTAAGCTTAACTAATACTTTATCATTACTATAATACTATACTATACTATTAAGTAAATACTTACTATACTATTAAGCAAAAATCAAGAACAGAAAGATGTGTGGAAGCTTGGAACCTATTTCCAACGGAGGTAGTGGGTCAGTCATTAGTAACCAAGTTTAAACATGCTTGTTATCCCAAGCAAGCGAGCACATGTCCATCATCTTACAATTAAAAAAAAAAAGAATTCAAAAGGCAGACTAGATGTATTACTAGATCTTTCTCTGTAGTCAATTTTCTATGTTTCTGTTTACATCTGCTAGTCACTTTGTTATTATGTCATGAACATGCCAAACTGCCTAGTTAAACAGAGCGTTTTCCTAAACGCAAGCCAAAGGCATTGTAACTAAAACCAAGCCAGGAGCATGTTAATTATCGTTATTAGCTTTTGTTTCAGGTTTAAAGATCACATAATTGGGATGCAATTACTGCTACTAATAAAAACCTTCATTTTATTAGCTTGTAGATTTTCTGGCCTTTGAATGGCCAGAGCATACAAGCAAACCAAAGGAAAAAAAAATAACAATTTCACAGTACAGGTAGTCCTTGATTTATGACCACAACTGGAGCCAGAATTTCTGTTGCTAAGTGAAAGCAGTTATAAAGTGAACTTGGGCCCCTGTCTTGCCACAGTTAAGTGAATCACAACAGTTTTAAAGTTAGTAGCACAGTTGTTAAGTGAATCTGGCTTCGCCATTGGCGATCTGCCTCAAAGAAGATCGCAAAAGGGGGTCGCATGACTCCAGGATACTGCAGTGGTCATAAATATGAATCGGCTGTGAAGCGTCTGAATTTTTATCACGTGACTATGGGGATGCTGCAATGTCATAAGTATGAAAAATCGTCAGAAGTCCCTTTTTTCAGTGCCGTTGTAACTTTGAACGGTCACTAAATGAACTGTTGTAAGTCAAGGACTACCTGTAGCGATACCTTGCCGATGCTGAGTTATTAGTGGAAGATGCGTAAAAGTTCCTTGGGGTATAGTCTTCCCGCAAGAAAACAATTGAGGATTCTGACATCAGGCGCAGGATGTAGATTTTTTTACCTGAGTTTTTATTGGGTCACAAGAGACCAGCTGCCCTTGCAAGGGACGGCAACGCAATGGCTACCATCCCAACCCTGATCTATTTAGGAAATGCCTATCAATTACGGGAAAGTGCTTTTTACTTCTTTTTCCCAGAAGATTTCCAACATTTTTAATGGGGTCGTTGTAAATTGTACAAGTCAGAAAAGGAGAAAATTGTAAGCCATAAGCTTTCTAAATATCTTTCACCTGTAAAGCTGAATTTTTCTGAACAATGTATTTAAATCTTCTAAGTATATGCATATATTGTTGCTTTCAATTTACAACTTTCCCATGGCATTAAATATATATATATATATATATACACACAAGTATAAAGTTGGTTAAAAGTGGCGGGAGGGGAAAAGATGGGAGCTTATTCCTCTTCAAGAGGCACACTCGGTGAAAAAAATATTTGTTCAAGTGATTTTTATTTTGTGTTTTAAGATTAAATTAAAAACACAAGATGGCCATGCATTTTAACAATCGCTCTGCAGTTCCTACAACAGTCGCAGCTAAGTAGGCAAGATGACACAACCAACAACAGCACTGGAGCACCACAAGGTCGATTAAAACTAATTGAGCAAAACAATTAGTTCTACATTAAAACCTTAAGAAATATAATTGCCTACATATCTACATACTCATCATGCTATGCCCTCTCAGGGCAAGCAAAGCAAAAAAAAACTGCAAACAGAATAAAAAAAAAGATGTTAGATTTTTTAAAAAAAGGAAATATAGTTTACAATATCATTCACTGTGCCTCCAGTTTCTAATGCTTGGTTCTGCCACTTCCACCCAACTGCTGTCATCTGCTTCTTGTTCAACCCAACTTCTCATCTCCCTTTTTCTGAGGATCTCATAAACCCCACCCGAGAGCAACTTTTGCTGTCTTACCATCCTCTTGAACCTCAATTCTTTCCTTTGAATATTCTTTAATGATTTATTTTGCAATTAGATGCTCGTATTGTTTATAGGATCGATCTGCTTCTTTTTTTAGCGGTCACCACACTTACATTCAATCCACCTTCGTTCAGCACTCAGCCATTCTTAACCCTGCCTGATATTCTTTTACCACACACACAAAAGAAACTCATTTCCATTCAGCTTATTTTTATGTTTTACCCAACTTTCATGGAAGACATTGGACTGAAACGTACCTCAGGCCTCAACTTACAACAGTTCCTTTAGTGACCATTCAAAGTTACAATGGCACAGGAAAAAAAGTAACTTATGGCCATTTTTCACGCGTATGACCATTGCAGTTTCCTCACGGCCACATGATTTACATTCAGATGCTTAACAACTGGTTCATATTTATGACAGTTGCAGTGTCCCGTGGTCCCCTTTGGGGATCTTCTGACAAGCAAAGTCAATGGGGAAGCCAGGTTCACTTCACAACGGTGTTAGTAATTTAACAATTACGGCAAGAAAAGTCATATAGTGGGACAAAAGTCAATTAATATCTCACTTAGCGACATAAATATTGGGCTCAATTATATATTCATTTTCTGGAAAATATTCATTTTGTCATAAGTGTGCAATGGCCACTATCACACCTACGACAACATGTAAAAATTCTTCATTCCTTTTTTCATTCGGAGTAAACATTTGCCAAGGTACGCAAACTCACTCCAGGGTTTACTTTTCCACCATTTATAGCATTCATAACCTTTCAATCATTCCTTTCATTTTCCAAGACGTGGCACCAATTTGGTCTGTGCTAGATTAAATTTCAATCCATATTCCTCACTGAATCACAACACCTATCTAACATTTGCTGCAAATTGATTTTTCAGTCACAACATCATCATCTGAATTCAAAACTATACAACCGTTCACATCTCCAACCGCACACCTTTATTATTCAAAGAGACTCGCTAAACTAAACCTTAGTAACAATCACCACATAAGCAAATCAAGTCCATATTTTAGCATTTGTCTACTTAAGTCCTGTACAACAGCAGACTAGTTATTTTTCCAACCTTCTTTTATTTATTTCTTTTCAGTCATTTTTCTTGGCACGAACACTTCTCTCAACATATCAGTATGATTCCTATATAAATATCTAAATGCTCCTGTCATTCCCTCCCTCCTGTTTCATCCTACATGAATAGAAATAGTAACAGCACTTAGACTTATATACAGCTTCATAGTGTTTTCCAGACCTCTCTAAGCAGTTTACTGAGTCAGCTAATGCAAACTATGCAAAATAAACATGATTTATGCTCCAGAAGAAAGAGTAATTCTGATTATCTTTGAAATATTCCTTTTTAACCAAATGATACTATGAAACTAAAGATAAATGAATTGAGCTGATAGACCGAATTGTAGATGATAAGGACCCATTACCTCATTAAGATGGTATGAAACAGCCTAAAAAAAAACTTATTTTGATCACATTAATTCAACCAATACACGCTATAGATATGCACTGCAGATGGCTTTAACAAATGCAATCTTGCTCTGCTAAATTGTTTTTGTAAGTTATTTTACCACGCAATAGCAGAAACTGATGCACAAAAATAGGAGAGAAGAGATACATAAAAATCCTGTGTTGTGAACAGGCCTTATGTACAGTTTACACAGACCTACGGGTTAAATTGTGTATTAATATATTATTAGAGAGCAAACTTCTGAAATTTTCATTTAATGGCTGTATTCTAGGCTAATGTCTTGGTTAGCTCCCTTCTAAAGAACAATTAATATGAACCAAGTCAACAGCTAGACAGTACTGTTTTTATGCAAACCTTTTCCAAAGGGCTGTGCAACAATTCAGATTCCAAGGAGAAAAGTGATTCAGAATACTTGTGGGCAACACATATATCACACCTGTCAGCAATTCCTTACAGAACTGTTTGATTCAAGGAGGTGCTGACAGGCACAACGTGTGTGCTCAAACATACTAAATAGGAGGCAGGAGCACTGGATAAGTTCGCCCCCTTGAGTGGACCAAAATGCGTTTTAAAAGGCAGGATTAAAAGACAGTGGCAACAATAACTCCAAATTATATTTTTCCCTTCAAATCCAGATTGTTATATAGTCCTAATAATTACTAGCGACATTAGTATTTGAACAAAAGACCACCAGGAAAAGTCAAAGAATACATCCCCCAAAAAGGGAATGGCAAGCTTCCATATTGTTGTCAAGAAATCTCCACAGAAGTGGTCGCCGGGAGTGAAGCTCGACACAAACTTTTTATTTTCGCTGCATCTCCTTTTCTCCCAACATTTAACGTTTAAGGTAGTCCTTCATTTACGACCAAATTGAGCCCAACAGTTGTTGCTAACTGAGACATTTATTAAGTGAGTTTGCCCATTTTACGACCTTTCTTGCCATATTTGTTAAGTGAACCACTGCAGCTGTTAAGTTAGCAACACGGTTGTTATGTGGCTTACCTGGCTTTCCCATTGATTTTGCTTGCCAGAAGGTCACAAAAGTTGAACACATGACCTTGGGACACAGCAGTTAGATTAGGTTGCAATACTACAGCCTACATGATAGATAGATGGATAGATAGATTGATAGGTAGGTAGGTAGGTAGGTAGGTAGATAGATAGATAGATGATAGATAGATAGATGGATGGATGGATGGATGGATGGATGGATGGATAGATAGATAGATAGACAGATTTATTTTATTAGTTTTCTATCAATTACATTTCTTAGTGCTTAATAAGCATTGTGTTGTCTGGGTGTTTAATTTCCTTAGCAGTACAGATTCCACTCTTATTCTCCACCCCTTTTTTCCAATTTAATTTAATTTCCAATTTAATTCCAATCTAAGTTCCATGTTTGATAATATTCTGTGTCTTCTTTCTGTTTGAATTTCAATGGAAGTCTATCCATTTCTGCTCAATCTAGTATCTTCTTAATTATCTCTTTGTCTTGCGGTGTTTCTTCATTTTTCCAATATTGTGCAAAGATAATCCTCACTGCTGTTAAGACATTTTATATTCTTAAGAGACTGCAACCATCATAAATGTGAGTCAGTGGCCAAGCATCTGAATTTTGATCATGAGACAACGGGGATGCTGCAACCGTCCTGAGTAAAACAGCCATATGTCACTTTTTCCAATGCTGTTGTAACGTCAAACGGTCACTAAATGAACTGTTGTAAGTCAAGGTCTACCTGTATTTTATTTACAGCATAGGGAAGACAATATACAAGCCAAGCACACACACACACACACACACACACACACACACCTTTAATAAAATCATCTAGGAACTTGGAACTGCACAGTAGACAATCCGTATTTCATTAGAAATGAAGCAAGATCTGATTGGAAGGATTCCTTGTCGATGAGATACTGTTGTTCAGTGTAGTTGTGCTGATTTGTACAGCAATGAGAGCCCATATTATCATGCGATAATAAAGGTGACAAAAACATCCATATTTCTTCTTCATTATTATTATTTTTTTGCATCTGCTGATGGCCAGTTTAGGAAGATCTAGTCCCTTCAGGGTAGCTGTGAGGAACAGGTGGGCTATCCGGTCGATAAAGTCACTCAAAAATACTGCAACTCAAATTCTGAACAGGTCCAGTGTTTTAATGTGACCTGGGGAACTCCTGAGGAAATCAGCTAAATCCTCTGTAGTATCAGCTCAGCCATCCTTCTGGATTATGAAAGCAGCCACAAAACGATACGTGGTTAGGCCCAAGCTCTAGTGTTGGCTTCATGGTAAGGTATTACCTACTGTGAAGGAGGCGCTTTCTCTTCAAGAGACCAGGTCAACAGTCTTAGGTAATTAATGTCCTGTCTCCAACATTTCCTTTTTAGGGACAGTTGTTGAAAAGGTGGTCAGTCTGCAGTTGATGAGAACCCCGGGTTATCTAGACCCACTTCAGTTAGGTTTCTAACCAGCATTTAGTACAGAAGCCACCTTGGACACACCTGTAGTTGGCCCATGGTAGAGCCAGGGTGGAGGTGTTACATCCAACCTTGTGCTCCTTGATCTCTCAGTGGCTTTCAGTGCTGTCAATCATGGGATTTTCCTAGACTGAGTTTGGGTATCAGGGGCACAATTTTCCAGTGGTTTACTTTCTTCCTCTTAAGCCAGTTTCAGTTACTATTGGTTAGAAGAGGAGAGTTACTCCCTAGCTGGCTTCTTTGTGTGGTGCCACAAGTTTCAACTCTCTCTCAATAGAAACACATATTTGCTGAGCTTATTCACCAGTTTGGAGTCTCATTAGTTTATTGGTGGTACCCTAGTATACACTTCTTACAAATAGAAGCAAGAAAACAAACACTTCTGGCAAAAACCGTAGCCTCTCTATTACATAAGATTCGTGATGGCACAGTGGTTAGAATGCAATGTTGCAGGCTGACTCTGCCCGCTGCCAGGAGTTGTGGACCGGCTCAAGGTTGACTCAGCCTTCTATCTTACTGAGGTCAGTAAAATGATTGTTGGGGGAAAGATGCTAAACCTGTAAGTGGTATATAAATAAGTGCTATTGCTAAAGGTCTCCTCTCTATTGCACTTCTGCCTAATACCTTGAAAGACTTCACATATGTTAGTTCCAGTTACCTCTCATGACTTCCAATGAATGTCCGGTATATATGTACAGCACACAAATGTGCTTCTTAAATTAAAAATATGCAAGAAGTAAGGAAGGAGTCTCTAAATCCACAAATGCAGGAAGAGAGTGCTATTCTATAGATGAGCAAACAGAAACAGTATCTGAATGCTCAGACTTAAGTGTTTTATTTATTCAACTTTACATCTTTCTAGTTGAAAAGTAACACAGAGTAATTTGTAGTATTTGACGCTACCATTTGAGAAAACCAAAATGCAATCACACAATTTTTACCATGGTATCTTGTTCAATTTAGGCAGAGAACAAACAAATCACAAGTTTGTTCATTTAACCATTTAGTCAATCAAGCTGTTATCAATGAAATGGTTTTTTAAAAGATTAAAGCTAACCACAACAGTGGAATAAGCAATGCATATCTAGATTTTTATCTGGACAGGCTAGTAAATTGTTTCTTAAGAGCACTTTTTACTGTGTAAAATAACAAAATATCCTTAACCGAATAAAGATTTATTATCCATGTTAAAAAAGAAATCTTTTCAAACAACTGACTGATTTCCAATTATAATAGTTCAGGGTTTCCCCAACCTGAACGTGATGCAGGAAGGTAAATTTCAACTTTCACATTTCTGGGAAATGACATTGCTGATTGCAGAAATCTTGAAAAAATAGTTCCTTCTTTATTTATTTACTTATAGTCATATCATGAGCAGCTTACAATTAAGAACGTCTATCGAGATTCTCAGCCATCCAGGTTATAGTTGTCCCAAAAGTGCTTTTTCAAAAGGCAACTGGACTTTGCGCTTCTCATCCAAGCAGTTTCTTCTGTTCTGACTGAATGATGGAAGATGTAAGAACATACATTCCTTGCAATCACCTGGTCGTTAGCATTCTTTCTGAGAGTCCTTGAAACCACTTGGAGGTTTATCTGTGCCCTCAGGGTCACCTGAATAGTGCAAATGGGTATGGAACCTTCTTGGAATTGCTGAAAGGACTGTGTCATAAACAGGAAATAGATGATGTCATATTCCCACCCCCATCTGTAACAACTGGATGACTGTAAAGAATATAAATCCCCCCCATCCTCCACAATTCAGTCAGAACTGAAGAAGCTTCTTGGATGAGAAGCGAAACATCTTCAAGGAAAAGCAAAGTCCAGTTGCCTTTTGAAAAAGCACTTTGGGGACAATGATTAAGAACAGCGTTTAAAAAGCAAGAAACAACAACAAACATAAACTGCAACCACGGTAAAAGCAAACTCTCCATGCCTCCTGATCCCCAGGCCCAGTGACCTTACAAAATGGTGTCAGGGTTGAGGATAATCTATTCCCTGGGGGGGGGGGGAATGATATTCTGAATAGCAAAAACCATGAAAAAGGGCGAGTTTGCTGGGCCTTCCCCGCAAAATGAGACCAGGAGAGCATGCCTTTTCTGCCAGATCTACCTGGGGACAGGTAGATATAAGTGGGGAGAGACAGTCTATCAAATTATCTAATTCCATGTCATGAAAGGCTTTATAGGTTAGAATCAGCACCTTAAATGAACCCAGAAGCATACTGGCAATCAATGCAGCTCACGGGACAGAGAGGTGACATGCACTGAGCTTGGAGCACACCTAACTGCCTGCTCTCCTTGAACATAACCTGTAACAATCTGTCTCATTTTACCAAGGTTGAGAGTACGTACATATTTAGGCTGTGCATCATTTTAGATTGCTGCATGATCTCAGTACATATTAGGATAATTCTAAAGAACAGCAAACATCCAGGGGAAAAAAATGCATTAACAGATTATCTGAAGATGCTAATTCCTCCAGCACAGAAAGAGAGCGAGCTTATACTATGCAGTAAATGCATGATATGATACTGAGGAAAAAGTGTGGTGTAGTGATTTGAAGCAGAGAGAACTAGGTCATCAAGTCACCTTGGATAAATAATTATCTCTCACCTTAAACTACTTTGAGGAAGAGTTATGAAAACAGTAGTAGAGGATGAGCAAGGATCTAGTTCCCTAGAGGAAGCAGAGGATAAAA
The DNA here is from genome assembly GCF_049901715.1 of Pseudonaja textilis. Taxonomy (NCBI): domain Eukaryota; kingdom Metazoa; phylum Chordata; class Lepidosauria; order Squamata; family Elapidae; genus Pseudonaja; species Pseudonaja textilis. The sequence continues at coordinate 195,042,705 of NC_141992.1, forward strand.
ATGAAACAACTCTGACAGATCACAGACTGTTATGTCCCTCAGACTGCTATCCAAGATGCCTGCCCAGGAATGATGCTGGTGAACTTAGAGCCAAAATCCTAACTCCTGTAGCAGAGACCGGATACTCCACTGTGTCTATCTTGCTCCGAAGATAAGGCAAGGAAAAGTTCTAATGTAGCTTCCTTCAGGAGGAGTCATCTCCTTTCTCACTTTCAGAAGAGAAAAGGAAAGGTGGAGATCTCTTAAGGTTGAGGGAGCCCTTGAGAAGCCTTGATGGGCACTGACTGGTCTCTGAAGTAAGACAGGGCTGGAACTAAGAAGGGGCTCTCTCTTCCAAGAGGCAGCGATATCACAGCTTTTCTATAGCTCTGCTTCTGCAGAAAGTGAGAGGGAAAGATATACTCACTGTAAAATGTCCTGCCAGGACCTAAAATTGGAATATGTTAAATTTTGTACACCACCACATTGTGGCACACTTGATGAATAATTACACCCTGGGGGATTAAATAGGTCCTCAGTTGGCTTCCTCATCTTTAACCTCCAATTATGTTACAAACTAAGCACTGCCATATTCTTACTGTCTGTTGGCATGGAAAAAACATAATGCTTGGACAACTGCCCGGGGGGGAAAAGACTACAAACTGTCCCTACTTCACCTGATCGTCATCCTGGAGAAGTCTTTCCACTACATTTCGGCCTAAAATTAACACTACCATCATTTTTGCCTTAGATTTATCTGAAAAGAAACAAGAGAACGACACTTCGCTATTAACAATGACATGAATGTACTTTTATAGAACATAGCATTTAGTTATCTTAAGTTCAGGAAGAAATATCTGGGCAACAGCATGCAGCCAAGTTTTTGTACAACTTCAGCTTCAGGTCGGATTCGATCACCCTGTCCACAATAAAAAGCAAGTCTAAGGTTTATTCCTCTTCAGACAGAGCCATGCATTCGTTCTGCGCCAATTATAACCCACTCACCAACTTTCAAGTCAAGTAGTTTACGTATCCTGCCCCCAAATATAATTTTAAAAGTCTTTATTAAAGGATATTGAAATATATGGAAAATCCATTAGGTGAATCAGGGTTTTCTTAATGAAGACATGAAGCGAACAATAATTCCCATTCATTGGCTCTCTATGCCGAAGACAAACAAATGTTTCTAATCATGAGGTGAGTAGGGGAAAAAAAATGGCACGGTCAGAGTATAGCCCCTTTGTTTGCAAATTTCATGCCCATCCTCCTCTCAAGAGCACCAACTTCGGATCACGCATGCACCAAAACGATGGGGAAATTAAGGCAGAATCAGAAAACATGTACAAAACCTTGACGTTCGGGTACCTTTAGCCCAGCATATTGGAAATGGACTACAGCCGCTCCTCTCCATATACGTAACACCTGCTTGTTTCTGGGCCTGCTGCCCTGACAAATCCAACAGCCACATACACACAATTGTGCAGGGGTCGTGCCAGGCTCCGGCGGCGTTACAATGATCCAATTCAGCTCTCTCCAGTAGTATTGACTCCTGGGGGAGGGCTGGGAAGTCTGCCACTTGAATGGATTCGGCGACAACAGCAGCAGCAGCAGGAGGAATCCCGGCTAGTCTCTTTTCTTCACTTTGGTGCAAAGGTGTAACTCAAAACTGAAAAAGAACACACACACACCCGCCCTCCTCGCCAGCAGCCAAGCCCTTCCTCGGCGATCCGGCAGCAAGGAGGATTATAGTCTTTCCGTTTCAAGAGTCTTCTCCTGCCTCGACCGACTGTTTCAAAGGGAGGCCACCTTTCTCCCTAGACAAGCAAGCAAAAGGAAGGCGACCAACCAGCCGCAATGTGACTGCCGGTGTCTCTATTCCTAGATTCACTGGAGAGCAGGGGGGGGAGGTGGGTGGGGGGGGAACTGGAGGGAGGAGGAAAGGGGGAGGGGAGGCGATTAGCAACAGCCTTATTAATATGCTAATCTCACCCTTCTGTTCAATTCACTCAGCTGCCTCCTGTTTACAAAACTGACAGCAGATTCTAAAACTGACCCGGGTTTCCTGGAGCTGCAGAAACTGCCCCCGGAACCACTCACTTTTAAATCAGTGCCTCTGGCTCCTGACCGACTTACCAGACGACGGGCAACTTGCAAGAAAGAAGAGAAGAAAAAGAAAAAGACTGGCAAGAAAAAAAAAAAGGGAAAAAAAGATTCGCTGATAGGAATGTGGAGAGAAGTCTGCAATAAACATGGGAAGGCTTAACTCTCCAATTGGAGTTCGTTTAAAAACGATTGCAAACTGCATTCCTTTCTAAGCACTTAGAGCAGGGATGTCCAACCTTGGCAACTTTAAGATCTGTGGACTTCAACTCCCAGAATTCCCCAGGCAGCCATCCTCTCCCAGGAATTCTGGGAGTTGAAATCTAGAGGTCTTAAAGCTGCTGAGGTTGGCCTCTCTTGCATTAGACTAGACTATATAGTTATTTCAAAATACTTTTAGATTTACAGAAACATAAGCAGTGTTTTTCTTTATTCAACAAAATATATGCACTAAGTAAATGCATGGAAAATGGGATAACAGAATTTTTTTTAAAATATCCCATCTTTTCTTTTCTTTGAGTGTAACTACTGTTTAAAAACCTATTAAAGCTAGTAAAGGTCAAAACATGCGAATTACCTGCACGTAGAATACAGATTAAGATATATTTCATTTCCTTTAGGACAAGCGTAGGATTGCAGAATACGAATGATAAGTTATCTATGTATACACAAATCGGAATCTGATTACCAAAATATTTGGTTTATTCTTATTAAAAAGTATTCTAATAATGGAGGGATTCAAACAGCTTTCTTTTCTAGGCATTTTCTCCACATTATATCTGTTATAGACATATAACAGTTAACCATTCTGTTTCTTGCTCGAAACGGGTTGACAGTGCTTTCCAGGTAAGTTGTGGTGATGCACAACTGATTGTTTCATCTAATTAACGGTCATTTATTTAGCTTCAATCAACAATGTGGTTTCAAACCAGAGACAACCAGTAACAGCTTCTATCTGACATCTATGTATACATTCATTTTTTCCTCTATATTTATCCAGTAGGCATTCAATGGCTGCTACTATCTTTCAGTTGAGTGAAAGTCAAAATATAAGCAACCATATGCAAGACAATTCGTCTTGCGACACAGATGGTCCTCAGTGGCAACCTGCTTAGCACCTGCTTAGGACTGGCACCAACCAGCCTCAGCTTAAATAAGATGTCAAGCATTTAAGAGTTTCGAATTCTAAGGCTGCCTACTGCAAAACCATATCTGAAACTTGAAATGGATTAGAAGGATTACCAACAAACCCAATCAGTTATAGGAATCGAAATGGCCATGCAGGGTTGGGAGAAGAAGGAACCACAATAAGCAAACAGACTTAATGGCAGATTCACACATCCTAACCCTGATTCCTGTGGGAAGAGCTTGGTTTGGAAGGATCTTTTAAGGATTGAAGCTATATGGAAGGGGGGAATTTGCTCCAAGATGCAGTCACAAAGTACTCTACTATGGGAACGTCAGGGTTATGTAGTTCTTTGGATTCAAGGGAATCAAATGGCTTTGGGGAGAATATGGCTCCAGATGTAAGTCCCGCTGAACAATCCTTAAGTCAAAAGTCTCTTCTCCCAGGTTCACACTGATCGTGCACAAGGAAACAACACCGATGCTTTAAAGAGTCATGGATAGTGCCACATGGGCTGACTCCAAAGCACCTTTTTCTTTCAAACCGGAAGTACCACACAGTCCTGTCACTTAATATGAATTAACTTTGTAAGACGACAAAGATCAACGCATGGAAGAAGTAACAAAAATCAGCTGCAGGACAAATCTTGAGATCACTTACAGTTGGCAAGCTGAGACTCTTGCAACGCTTCCGTGATATTAATTCCCCAGTACCGGAAAAAGGATAAGTTCCCTACGTGTTTCAGAATCAAAGCTATTTTTATTTTGTGTTTCAATTAGACTAACATTACCTTCTTTCCTTCTCTCTGGAAACAGTGTTTATTTCTATCAAATAATTACACTCGCACTGAGCTTCCAGAAATACCATGCCAAGTTTTTAATACTGAAGATTGTGGGCAACGGCCAATGAAGATGGTAGTTCAGACCTCCTCCTAACAGATGCAGCCACAGACTTCCCCACCTTGCAGGGCTGATGGTCTCATACAGAATTTTAAAAGTACTGTCACGGGCATTCTCACAAAATGACTTCCATAGTAGGGGAGGGGAGAGCAGTTCACTGTATTGGCTTTTGCTAATGTTGTTTTTATGCCTTGTTAGCCACCCAGAATCACCGTTGTGAGATGGAGGGAGGGAGGGAAGGAGGAAGGAAGGAAGGAAGGAAGGAAGGAAGGAAGGAAGGAAGGAAGGAAGGAAGGAAGGAAGGAAGGAAGGAAGGAAGGAAGGAAGGAAGGAAGGAAGAGAAGCAAGCAATGGGAGGCCAGCTATAAAACATTAATTTGCCAGAATGATGGTGACATGATTCACAATACCCTTGTTCACTTACCTTTGTTCAGTTTCCACACACTTCCAAATGAAGCCCTCGAGCAGCGGTCTCCAACCTTAGCAACTTTAAGACTTGTGGACTTCAACTCCCAGAGTTCCTCAGCCAGCTGGCTGAGGAACTCTGGGAGTTGAAGTCCACAAGTCTTAAAGTTGCCAAGATTGGAGACCCCTGCCCTAAAGCAAGGGTCCCCAACCCCCCATTCACGAACTGGCACCAGACCACAGCATGCCAGAAACCAACCCACCGCAAACAAGCGAAGCCCCATCCGTGGCATGCACAACCATGCCCCTTCTGGTCTGCAGAAAAGCCTCTCTCCAAGGAACCGGTCCTTGGTACCCAAAAGGTTGGGGGCCACTGCCCTAAAACACAGTCACCCTCTATATTTATTTCCCAAGAAAGTTTACGGGGCCATCTGGAATACAAAGGTTTTCCTGAAATTAAGATAATGCAGCGGGGTGATATTTCAACGTCCTTTTTTTTAAAAAAAAACTGAGAAGCCGTGTGGGACAATAAGCTTGTGAGCCACAAGAAAGGTGTCTGCTGAGACCTAATGAGACAAATGAGACCCCTGAACATATTCAAGGTAATCAAACTCCACAACAGTTTGAGGAAATAATCCATTTTTCCCCTATATCTATGATCTAAAATCATTCTTTGCAGTTAAATCACCCATGAACATTCAAAGTGTAAGCTGGCCACCAGTGTCAGGCATAAAAACAAAAAAGCTCTAAAGACTTGGTAACGTAAGAGAGTGAATCCCCATTTATTTATTACATCTCATCTTATTAACATGAGTATAATTCAATGACATTTATTCACAGCCTTCAATGGCAGTAACTGGCAGGGAATAAGCTCTCGGTAGAAATCTCACTGCATTTCTGTGGTTGAAAATAATGAAAATTTTGCCAACGATGCCTCCTTGAAATACATGGAAGGTGGAAGTGGACCAGAGGCGATAAACAGGGTCCAATGAGTATTTGATTTTGAATAGGAGTTAACAGTGTTATATGGAAAGCAGGAGAATACGTTATTTCTTCACCTGCTTCCTGATAGTCACGATGTCTTAGAACTATCTTCAAAAGGCGGTCACAATCCAACATTTATCTAATGAAGATGATGTACCAGAACATGGGGGAATGGTGCCTTATCTCTGCCCAAGAGGAACCATGATCAGCATGATAGGAGAGGCATCCAAAAGAGAGGACAGAATAGGCTGGGAGAGGGTATCACAAATAACACCATCTATATACAAAAGAGCCAGAACTCGAGTCCTGATCTAACACCTCTGCATGACCATCACAAAAGATACCTATAGATTCCCAAGTCTGCTTGGGGTTGAAGTGATACACACGGATCTAGTAATACTCAGAACCTTCATGCTTTTAACAATTAAAACATGCCTGAAATGTCATAGGGTCTTCTGCTTGAGCAGGGGGTTGGATTAGAAGACCTCCAAAATCCCTTCCAACTCCGTTCTGTAACTGTTTAACTATCTTGTCTTGGAACCTTTGTGCAACTATCCTCTGATCAATGCCGCCATCTTCCCTCCCCTTTCCTCTTTCCCCCTTCCGAAGTATTTCTCTGCAGTTTCAACTAACGTATCTGGTGGCTGAATCCCTCCATTTCTTGCATCGCATCCTCACATTTCCATTGCAATTTGTTACTTGGTTCTACAAAAGGAGTAGGCAGCCCTTAACTTGCAATGATCCATTTAGTGATTTTTCAACAGCACTGAAAAAAGCAACTGACAACTGGTCCTCGCACTTACAACCGCCACACCATCCTCGTGGTCACATGGTCAAATTTCATGTGCTTGGCAACTGGCATCTATTTAGGATGGTTGCACCATCCCAGGGCCAGGTGATCGCCAGCCAGCTTCTTACAAGCAAAGTCAATGAGGATTTTAGGGCTCCTCGGTGCTTTCTGAGCTTCGTCGTTTTCATTACATTTCACTCAGATGTTTCATTATCCAAACTAGGTAAACAACATCAGCCCTCCAGATGTCCAACACAGTATTTCCCAACATCTTCAATCCAACACATCTGGAGGAATCTGAATTGTGCCGTAATCTCACTTAAAAATATACTTCCAATTCCAAACGTTTTTACATCTAATTCTGGTTATATCTGTAACCGAACTTCTGACAGTCCAATCAGGAAAGGTCTGAATAATTGCAAAAATTAAATCATGCCCTGTGTACAATACACATTTGAATTAAGCAAAGCAATGCGATATCATCCCACTTCTATTTATTAGCGGTGTTAGATCGTGAAATTCCTATTATCTTTTATTTCGGGCTTTTTAAAATCCCATCAGCTTCTGAAAGGAATCTTCCTGAATGCCTCATATATGCACAGGGGAACAGCTGTTACCTCAGAATTACTGACTATACCCAGCTGAATTGAGGTAGACAACCAATTACTTTTCTAAACCTTTCTGGATTCCAAATTCTTCTCAGCAACCAGCCCCTGAGGTGAAGTATCTTCACCAAGCAGAATCATTAACAGATGGTGCAGCAACCAGCTACTTATAGCAAAATAAAAAATAAAAAATCAGAACTTGAAAAACGAGGGCTGCAATGGAACACTGAGGTGGCTCCAGAAAAATTGTTAAGAGGTAGAAAAGGAGAGGAAGTTTCCCCTGAAGGCAACAGAACTTTTAATATATATATATATTTAACAATGAATATTAAAAATGGGACATAGACATTTTTATTTGTTTCGCATTCAACACAATTAAGAGCTACAGCAGGTGCATCTTGGCAGAAGCCCAGTGTTTATGGTATAATAAACATAAATATCATGGTCTCCCAGTGGAATTTTCTTCCCCAGCTGCTGTGTGAAACTGGCTAACAATGCAGAGGAAAAAGATGTCAGTTGTAAATTAAATATTGGAAAAGTATTGGTTTCTGAGATATAGAAGATGTATTATTACTTATACCAACATTAGTTTATTAACTTGCAGGAAAAACCCTCATATGCTTAGTTTTAATATTTATTATAAGACACTTAGCAATTTGGCTTTTGTTTTTCTTTTTCTTTTGTTTTTCTTTATGGAGCAACGGATGTTTATTGAATCCATGAATCCAATGCAGGTTTATTGCTAAATTTGTCCTATCTGTGATTAAGTGTGCCAAGCTAAATAAATCAGTACTACTAAAGCTGAAAGAGAAAATCACAATTTGGTATTGGAAGTTACAAATTCAGTTCAAGCATGTTATATCATACCAGTTTCATCAGTCGCTTTAGTACAAATTTAATCCATTGTAACTGGCAGGTTTTAAACAACAATAAAAAATATTGCTTTTTAACCTCCAAATTCTACACTCATTTGCCACAAAGACCATTCTCTGGTTTAATCATACATGTTGCAGTTCATCTAGCATCTCAATAGGGTGCTATTTCTCAACCTTCTCTATTTACTTATTTATTTACCAACTGCTTAACTCTAAACTGCTACCAGTAAGACACAGAGGGCATACACAAGAAAATGATGGCTATCTATCTCTCATCGGCCAGAACCAAGTTATGTGGGAACATGTATCTTTCAAACATTTATTCCCCAAGCATGTTTGCTCCGAATCCATTAGCCAACACAAGCAGCATCAGAAAGAGGGGCAATTCAGAACAACCACATATGGATACCATCTTGTTTAACATCTTATCTGCTATCAAAAGATTATTGTTGCCAAAAGAATTTTTACACAGATGTAGCAAAACTATCAGCTGGATAGTATTTTATGTAACTGGAAGTTTCTTTCCCGTGCTTTAAAAAACTGTTAATACTTTCTGCTGAAATACTTTCTACATGGCAGGCTTTTTGGCAAAGTAAAGTGTGATTTTACTATTTCATTCATTCCTATTCATGAACCAGCTTCCATTTAAACTTCTTAGAGTAATTTTAAAAACCAGCAGGATAAACATTATTAGAAACAGATACTATAATGTCACTCATGTTATTGTAGAAATTAGATGCTAATTTTTCCTGCAATTTCTATGTTCAAAGTACTTCAAATAACCACTAGCATAATAGCTAATAGTAACATAAAGAGGTTTATGAATCTACAAGTTCAGTTTAATCCGATGTCCTATTTTTCAATTTTATATCTGGGAAGCTTAATACATTTTGTGGCCATATTAAATTCAAATGAAACAGCAGAAGTATGAAGCCCAGTATGGTATTAGTAGGAAGACTAAAACCTATCCATAAGAATTTGCTTCCATTTGCTATCTTCTAGTCTTAAGAGTATTTCAAAATCTTTCTAAGATTTATACTATAAAAAATAGAACCAATATTAAAATATTCTGCATACTCAAAAAAGCTTTCTTTCAAATCCTTTTCTGTCCTCCTGTTCCAAATATCTCTCTAGTTTTTTTCTTCTGATTTTTTAAAATTTAAATTTCTTACTGCTCTTTGATTTTAACAATATTTCAATTGATTACATTCCTTACAGTTGGGCTGAACTTCTTTTCCCTTTGACTGAGTTTCCCTTTGTTGTTCTTATTTCTAGATATTAGTAAGATAATATCTAATTTACTTCTGTAAAGAAAATTATAAAGATTTTTTAAATTAAATATTCCAGTCTTTTCATAGTTGGGCAGCCTGGAATCCAACTGACCAATCAATCAAGTACTAATTAAATCATACGGCATCCTTTAAAAACAGCTGGTAGCTTTGTAGCTGAGATGAAAGGAAGGAAGGAAGGAAGGAAGGAAGGAAGGAAGGAAGGAAGGAAGGAAGGAAGGAAGGAAGGAAGGAAGGAAGGGGTTTTTACAACTTCATTTAAAGACATTTCCATTTTAGAAAAACAAAATTGTACTGAACTTCTGTAGTATTATGCTGATCTACATATTACTTGAATTTGTTTGACAATATTATTTTCATTATTTCCTATCACTTCAACTCATTCGAAGTGTTAGTCTTTGATTTGCTTACAATATTTTTTTTACTGTTCTACCTTAAAATGTTGTGAATTATTTTTAATGGATTTAGTACCCGTATCAAGTTCCAGTGAAATTCTATTCTTTCATGCCACAGTAAAGCCAAATATATTTGACTTTTTTTAAAAAAAATGAATAAAATCAACAGTTTCCTCTAATCCGTCTGTGAATAAAGCAGACAGGACAGAGTTTTCTATGTGATGAATCGTAAATTTCCATGTCTTCCTACTGAAAACATTATACTGTAATAGTTATTATTACAGCATTTAACTTTACTCAATCGCAGACTACCATGGAATTATAATTTACACATTTGGCATAAAACAGAAGACAGATGTGCCACAGATGGATGACATCCGTTCTGGTTTATTAGTCTCTGGTACCCAGAATTAAGAGGAGTGAATGAGATTATTTCATGTCAAGTTCCTTCTGAGGAGTTTCAAAGCCCTTCAAAAGGAAAAGAGAGCAGCGCATTGTCATCCTTACAGTAGCTCATATATTCTCCCATCTTGCTCTCCTTACCAAAGAATGCAAGAAAATAGCTAGAGGGAAGGGAGGCTGTTTACATTTAAGTCTTCATAAATTAAGCTTTAATACAGAACTTGCTGGAAAGTTAATATAACATTAAAATGTATTAATGAATGAAACCACCTTCACAATCTGTGAATAAAACAATTTTGAGATCCATTTGTTGTATCACTTCAACCAAACTGAATGTTCCAATAAAAACTCCTGCATACATGATGTTTGTGATACATCAAAAACTGAAGTACAACAGAATTGAAGTGTCTGCTTTTCTTTAAATAAAGGATATTTCTTTAAATTGAAAAAGCAACAGATAAAATATTGAGGCTGGTATTTGACTGTTCCAAAAAAATGCTTTGGTTTTGTGGTAATGATTAAGAATCTGTTTTGTGTGAATAATTAATATTGGCTGGACCAAAAGGAGCACTTAAGAGATTCCTGGTCTTAATAAAGCAGCCTTTTCAAACATGCATCTAACTGTAGATATACCATGCTTCGATTCCTCTCAGCCATTTGGTGAGATACAAAAATCCGACCTCTCATTAATTAATTAATCTCTCAATAAAAAGGAAACAACTAAAAGTCTGTCCATTGAATCTAGCATAGAGCTGTTTATGCAAACACCCGAGGTTTTCAGTTTTTAGCAATCACAAACTCTCCACAACTTGAGAAACAAAACGGATGAAAGAGCAGCCTTGGAAGCAATAAAATAAGTTCCTATACTGAAGCCTGGTGTTTTCAATATACCTGCAGATATCTGACTTGTGACTGCACCTGATCAACCTATATTTTATATATAAAAGTCTTCATTAAAAATGGAAATGTAGCTGTAGAAAAATCACTCACTTACAGCATCATCTTTACGCATACACACCTTTCACAGCTAGTCCTCACTTAATGGTGGTAACTGGGACCAGAAACTAAGTCACTAAGCAAACATTAATGCACACCTATCATATCACAGCTAGTCCTCACTTAATGGTGGTAACTGGGACCAGAAACTATGTCATTAAGCAATGTAAAGGATAACACCCCATGACCACACCGACGTATAAACAATATTCGCAGCTGTCCCAATTGCCATTGCTAGAGGAATCCCATGCAGTTGCAATGACTCATGGTCATGTGATTACCATCAGCAACCTTTTGCTAGCTTCTCCACAGATTTGTTTGTTGGAAGCCAGCAGTGAAATTATGCTGATCATGTGACCATGGGGCACTGCAACATCGAAACTGAAAAATGACCGCCAAGCACCCAAACTGCAAACATGTGATTGAAGGGATTCCGCTTCAGCCATAACTAAAAGTACCTATCCAAGGACCCCTCTTTCAGCACTCTTGTAACTTCCAAAGGATCCTGAACAAATGGTCGTTCAACGAGGACTACCTGTATTCCCTTTTGTAACAAATCAAGGGTCTTCAAACTTGGCAAATTTAAGACTTGTGGACTTCAACTCCCAGAATTCCTGAGCTAACATGACTGGAGGAGGAATTCTGGGAGCTGAAGTCCACAAGTCTTAAAGCTGTCAAGTTTGAAGACCCCTGTGATAAATATTGTTATGCAGAATGCAGAAACAAAGGAAGTAATAGTAAGGAAAGGGAATTAAAGCTATGAGCTTAGAGAAGAAAAAGGAAATAAAATAAAATCTAGTTACTTGACTGCCATTTGCTATGCCTCTCTATATCTTTTTATCCTTATAAAACCAATTTCCTTCCACCACATCTGTATAAAGATAAAGGTACAGTTTCCCCTGTCCAGTCGTGTCTGACTCTAGAGGATGGTATGCATCACCGTTTCTTAGCTGAGGGCGCCAGCGGTGTCTGAAGATGCTTCCATGGTCATGTGGCCAGCATGACTATATGTCAAGGTGCATGGAACACTGTTACCGTCCCACTGAAGTGGTACCTATTTATCTACTTGCATTTGCATGCTTTCGAATTACCTTATAAGTCAATACTCAGGGCACAATTACATTTTCCCATGGATAAACAGCTGTTTTGGACAGCACCCATAATATGTTCTCAAATCTATCTTTTAGAGTTATGGAAAAGAATGGGCGTTGGTATAATTACCTGAGAACGCCCTTTCTATCTATGCTGCGAGAGAGTCCAGCAATGGGTTAAGTTCCTCCTTCTGATGTCATAGAGCTGAGTCTGCGACTATAAAAAAACCAGCCCTTGGCTGGCCCGCCCATCTTTTAGGCAAAGATACTTGACAGACGTTAACGTGTCTCTGGAAGATAAACAAGAAATCAATTTCATCCCTCCCCAACCTACATAACCAGATGTATAGGGTGGGGCTGGACTCTCTTGCAGCGTAGATAGAAAGGGCGTTCTCAGGTAATTATTCCAATGTCCATTCTCATCAACGCTGCCACGAGAGTCCAGGAATGGGACATACCAAAGCCTGCATGTCCATGGGAAGACCAACATCTGGGCCAGTCACTCCAACTGAGGAACCACTTGCTGAAGTACCCTCCGTCCAAACGATGCCTGGGCTGAAGCAAATGAGTCCAGGCAATAATGCTGTATAAATGGCAAAGGTGAAGCCCACCTAGTCACTCTGCAGATCTCCTCCGGCAACGCTTGAGTAGACCATGCAGCAGATGTAGCCGCACTCCTAGTGGAGTGGGCCATGACATGTCTGGGGACTGGCATAGACAAAGTTTGGTACGCCTTGGATATACAAGCTCTAATCCACCTACCAACTGTCAATGAAGTCACCTTGTTCCCCAGGGTAGAGGGATGAAACAACACAAACATGGCTTCAGATTTTTGAAAGGCCGCCGTCCATTTGCTTAAATTCGGATGGCCCGCCTCAAATCCAGCATATACCACTTGTGTTCTAATTCGTGTTGTGGCCTGGGGCAGAAGCCTAGTAACACAATGTCTTGAGCCTGGTGAAACCAAGTGTTTATCTTAGGGACAAACGTAGGGTCTAACCTAAGAACTACCCTGTTCAGATGGAAAAGACACAGGTCCTGTCAGATTGAAAGTGCCCCTAATTCAGACACTCTCCTGGCTGAGGTAACGGCCACTAAAAACACTACCTTAAGGGACAACATTTGTAGAGATACACATCTGAGGGGCTCAAATGGGGACCCCATGAGAGCCTGTAAAACTTTTGGTAAGTCCCAAGTGGGAAACTACATACAACAGGAGGCCGAAGGTTAGCTGCCCCCCTTAGGAGCCTGCACAACGAAGGGTGGTGGGATAAGGAAGCATATCCATCCCAGGATAGAACAGAGGAGAGAGCTGCTACCTGGCGGCGAAGCGTGTTAGGGGCAAGCCCTGATCTAGGCCATCTTGTAGGAACATTAACACCTCCGCCACAAAAGCAGAAGAAGGGTCTCGGGCCAAAGGAATGCACCAGGAGCAGAAGACCCTCCAAGTCGCATCTTATCCTTGGTCTCTATTAAGTATGGTTCAAGGATGTCACCAAACAGCTTATCGCCAGTGCATGGAGCCGACACCAATTTCCATTTACGGCGGGAGTCAGAGTGCCAGTTGCACAGCCAAAGCAGTCGTCTGGCTGTCAACAAAGAAACCATAGCCCTGGAAGCAAACTTGGCCGAGTTCAGAGTGGCATCCGCCATAAACTCCGCCGCCGTGATTATTTTATTGAGGTCTTGGTGTGCCCTGAATTTGGTAGCTATGAACCTCTCCTAAAGCTGATGAAGCCAGCGCAGTGAAGATCTCATAAAAAAACAAGGCTGCATAGATGCTCTAATCGCCCAAGCCATTGCCTGTTGTGTGCACTTAAGGATTTGCTCAGATCGTTTGTCCTCTGCCTTGAGCACATCCTCCGGTTCAGTGGGGATGCCGAAGGAAGAAAACGAGGCCACCACCAGAGCATCTACCAAAGGCACTAGCAGGGCATTGGCCAAGGACGGGCCCACATTATAAAATTGTCTATCGTGAGCTGACAGGCGAGGCCCCGCCCCTGGGGAGGTACACTGTTCCTTCACTAAATCAAGGAAAATCAGTGGGGAGAGGAGAACTTCTGTATGCAGCACTGGCTTGGAGAATTAGGAATCAGAGTAGACGCCTGTGGTTCTGGGGCCACTTCCTCAGGGCTTAGCTGAGCAGTGACCAAAGCCTTGTGTAATAGTGGTTGAATAAGGCAGGCCTAAAAACCCCTGCTGAGTGAGGCTAATCAGCTTTGAATTCCTCTTCCTCAGACAAATTGGGATCTTTGATTTCCCTTTCCTCTTCCTCTGAATGACTAGAGTGACTAGGGTCAGAGGCATTGGAATAGTACTCCTCTTCCTCCTCATCCCAATCTGATTTGGAAGCCCGGAAACTGAACTGTTGTCTGGGAATGCACTTTTTAGAGTGAGAGACCCCTTGGGGCAGACCCTGGAACAAGGACAGGCCTGTCCTTGAGGATGAAGGAATTGTTTAAATCCTTTAGTTAAGCCCGTCTTATGGCCACAGAGACCATTTCCCTAATGTCATCAGGCCTATTCTCCTCAGGACGTAGGCCAACAGCCGTGGGGATGTAGGTTGCTTCAGGCCTAGGCCTATGCTTCACTTGAACCCCCTTGACCTATGAGGAAGGAAGGGCCAGGACTCCAGGCAGCCTGTTTAGAGAAAGGACCTGATCTGCTTAAATCCTGGGGTAACTGTTCTTCATCCACACTCTCTGGGGACCAAGTTAACAGGTAACTGGGAGCAGATTCTCCCCCCCCCCCCAGAAGAAACCTCAGGGCTAACATGTCCCCCTCCCCCAGATTGAGAAACCTGATGGATCTGTGCCTGCATCTGTGCCAAAGTCTTTGCAAACAGCTTTTCTAACGCAGCATGTCTTCTCTTCTCAGCCCTAAGCTCCAGTTTTGAAGTATTTCTGGGAGCTAGGGCCTTGGCTCTGCTTTTTGCAGCAGCCTCTCTGTTGGCAGAATGGCCTCTTTGCCTTCTTTTCTTCCTCAAAGGGGCTTGGGCGTCTTGGGTGTCTTCCAATCCTTTGAGGCCAGGCTGGGGAGCTTCCCTCTCCATATTGCTAACAGAGCAGGTACCAAGGGTGCTGTGAGCTTCCCCCAAGGAGATGCTGCTTATTGGGTAGGCCAGGTGAGTCAGGAGACTGTGAGGCCCTGGGGGGAAGCACTTTCCCCCAAAACAAAATGGCCACCCGGCTATTCCAAAATAGCCACCTGCCATGTGGAGAGGCATTAGGACGGCCTCACCACTTCCTCTGCTCTTTAGGCTTTTACCAGGCCCCGAGCGATCAAATTAAGCCGAAACAGCTGAGAAGCGGCAGGAACGGAGCTCCAGAGTCAGCTGTGAAGCGGCTTGGCCGGCGGTGGCAACAACAAGTTGCATGATCGGTGGGGCTGCGTGGGAGGCTCCACCGAACACTCCCTGGGTCCGTAGCCCTTTGCAAGGCAGCACCGAAGCCTCGGCACTGCAGGCGAGCGCATCCCCGCTTTCCTGGAGACAGAGCTCTACCGGAGCCCTGGGAGCTGGATTTTATAAATTTTTCTGTCCCCTGTGATTTTCGAACTTCTTTCAGCTTTAAAAGCACTTCTTCCAGAGACTAGCTCTCAGAGAAGAAGCTGAGCCAAAAGATGGGCAGGCCAGCTGAAGGCTGGTTTTTTATAGTGGCAGACTCAGCTCTATGATGTCAGAAGAAGGAGTTTAACCCATTCCTGGACTCTAATGGCAGCGTTGATGAGAAAAATTAAATCAGTTCCTAAAATTTTCATTTCCTTTCAGAGGTGATAGCAATACTTTTTTACTTCCAATTTCTACCTCTTATTTCTACCTCTTATTTACTGTCTTTATTTCCAAGCACAGAAAAATATTGTCTAGATTTAAATATGTACAGCCTTAAGATTTCTTTTCCTCATAATAATTAAGACAGCAGTTAAATACTCTGTTGTAAATATTTTTCCCCTGGTCAAGTTCAAAGTAGGAGTATCACTCCTGTGGCTAAAGCAGTTGTGACAGAAATAGTGGGATCTCCCAACTCCTAACACATTCACCCTTTATGTAACACTTCCCCATGCAAAATTCATAACTGTGACAGGAAGTGAATCAAATCTAATGGCACCATGTAACCTTTGTAATAGCAGCAAAAACTATTTCTCATATTTGGCATATGTCATTGTGGGGAAAATCACTTTTGATGAGTTTTTTCCAAGATATAGAATTAAAATTAAAATTATGTACATCAAAGAATCATGCATAGAAATAACATTTCAAGCATTCTGTTATGATTATGGAAAGCAAGTTTAGAAATGAAAAGGTGCAGCATCTTAACAATCTGTTTTCTATGGTGATGACAGAAATAAAACCACCTGTGAGATTACTTGGATGAATCCATTCTTATCTTGAGCATACAGCTCATGTGCTGAAACTGAGCTGTACATTCAATTTTTTAAAAAACCCTCTCCTCTCCCTCGCTGGAGGAGTACATGGCCTAATTGGGGGGGAGGCATTTATACAATGACGAGATACTTCAAATTTACCTCTAGAAGAATAGAATTTGAGCAACTTGGCTTGAGAAGCCCCAGTGATTTGCACTCTCAAGTTGTCAAGTCGCATATTCATGGCCTCAATTACAATGTAAGAGCAAAGTAAGCGGCAAAAACATCAAAGCTGTGACAGAGATTAGAGAAATGTAGGCCAGCTCCCTTATGTGATGGTTTTAACAAACTACCTAATCACATAATGCATTCGATGACACACACTCCATCATTCCTACAAAAAGGTTCAACTATGAAATCAAAGGCATAGGGAAACATTCAGGATTACTATTATCAGACAGCAACTACAAGAAAATGGTATCTATACTTAATCCAATTGTCAACTGCCTTCTATGACCAAGGAGCACAGATAAAATCCCTTTTAACCACATACAACAGGGGAAAAAAAGAAATGTTCAGCATAAGCCAGACACACATGCCAGGAGAATTAAAAGAGAGCATCAAGCAGTTACTGCCTGATCTTCAGGTTGTGTGGTTAAGGACAAATAATCTGAGTAAAATCTAAATTTTAGATTATCCTTGAAATTACTTTCTGGAAATATTTTGAATTTTCATGAATCTATTAAGCGATACTTATCAAATATTTACCAGATTAAACAGTGCAAAAGTGAGGTTATTTCATACAAAAGAAGTAGTTATGGTTTAGAATGGCAGAAACTGCTTTCAATCCGGCTACATAATCCCAATGTAGTTATGTTGTCCCAATTGAGAATATACCTATCAAAGTTAGAAATGCCTTTGAAAATACACTCATGGCATTAAGGCACAGAACTCAATTTTAAATTATCATAATGTCACTATCTTTTGTCAGATAATGTATTGTCCAATGTTAGTTGATACATACATACATACACACTGTATATTACTGTGATGGCAAATCTGTGGCACTCAGAGCCATTTCTGCTGGCACGCAAGTCATTGCCTCAACTCAGTTCCACTGTGTGTATGCGTGTGCGGCTCCTGCCAGCCAACTGATTTTCAGGTATCTACTGAGCATGCATGGGGGGGTGCATGAGGAAGATGCGTGCGCGTACACAAGGGGTGGGGGGAGCATGGGGGGTCATGTGTGCAGGTGCAGGGGAGCGGGAGGAGCGCAGGGGGGTCATGCATGCACTGCACTATGGGTACAGGCACGCGTGTGCACGCACGCATGCACACTTTTGGTACGCGACGACAAAAAAGTTAGCCATCACTGGTATATTAGGTCTGGTATGTATTGTATCACAAATGGCAAAAGCAAAATACTAAAACACAATTTAGACACAATAAATTCCACTCCTAGCATCGTAACTCGACACTTAAAAGGCAGAACAAAGAAATCTGGATTAGTTGATGATACCTATTATAATTTCACCTTTAAATGACAGAAAAGTATGGAACTGGCCTACATAGATTATCTCCCAGGAAATTATTAACATTGTCAAAAAGCAATTTATTCTTAAAACATACTGATTCAACCACAAACAACTCTGCTTCCTTCCTTGCTAAAACAAAGGAAACAAAAGGAAAAACTTTCTATCTGGATTACAATATTCTGCATCATAATTTGATGCTTAGTAAAAAAAGAGTCATTTACTGGAATTGCGAATTATTTTTAAAAAAACTTACCTGCTGAAAAGGAAAGCCTGGAAAGATCTGCAATAATAAAAATAAAATACATCAGTTTAATCAGGATTCATTGTACTGTATCTTTTCATGATACAATTTGAAAACTGGAAATACTATATTTGTTCTTGAACATTCTCATAATATCTTAATTAACAAGTTAGGCCAACAGTCAATTTAATAAAGCTGTGATTATTATATATTTCAAAACAGTAGTTAAGAATTAAACAACATGCCAACTTAATTTCTATCCCTTCCATATGCTCGTATTTTACTGTGCTTATGAGATGCATGATCAATATGTCATACTAATTTCATGTTATGTATTTAAAAATAAATGCAGTACATGGTTACACATTAATCCCTGAAATATTTAAATATTGTTGCCTTTATTATTTGTTAGATTATCAAAAAATAATATAGATATCTATAATTATCTATAACAATTGGACATTAAAGCAAACTCATTGCAGACTAAATGTATAAAATACATAAAAAATGACTCTATATACATGAGGTATATTATTATACACCCAGCAGATGTTTACTGGATTTAGCATTTTTATGTGTTTACTGAATCTTTCCCCAGGATCTGAAATAATAGGCAAATGCCGTAATTGTTCTTATTCAGTTAGACAATATATGTTTGTAAGTGTTGAATGTGCTATAATAATAAATCATGGTTGCAAACTGATTATAAGCCCTATTTAATAGATTATCTGAATCAATGGTCGTCCAGAGATAAAGTTGGTGTGTTATCTTAGTTGTCACCATACTTTGGGTGCTAAATAAAGTAGAGAAAAAAGTCTAGAAGCTTTTGGTTATTTATTGATGGGCTTCAGGAACATACTAAATCAGATTTTATTTTCTTAAGTGAGCTTACTTTTCTGTAATTTCTAATAGCCATACAGACTTTACCAGAGCAGCATGTATTCCTATTGCTAACTTCCATCTCAAATACATTTACTATACCACAAAAAGACATAGAAAGAACAAACAGCAGTAAAACATAAACAAGAAATGATAACATGTGTGTTCGGTTGGGCTTATAAATCAATGAGTCATGTGGTGAAACTTCAGAAAATTTTAAAGAATGGGAAAAAAATTACTCCCAACAATTTACAGCATATTTCTAATTCAATTTGAAACATGCGTAATGAAAATTTCAGTTACTACTAAAAAGGGCGTTGGTACTTACCTGATACGCCCGTTCTCTGTGAGCTGTGAAGAGCATCCAGAAGCGGGGAGGTGCTTCAGTCTCTTCTGGAAAGGCTGGGCTTAAAACTCTGGGACACTCCTCCTCCTCCACAGAACACCTCCTCAGCGTCCCCCAGTTTTGCGAAGACCGAGTACCAAAGTCCGGGACTCTTCTCCTAATCTAGATCCCTGACCGAAACGGAACCCCACCAGACGGAAAGAAATGGGTGGGACTGGATGCTCTTCACAGCTCACAGCGAACGGGCGTATCAGGTACCAACGCCCTTTGTCCCATGAGCTCTTCAGAGCATCCAGAAGTGGGACATACCAAAGCTTGGCTTGTCCTTAGTGAGGGACTCCGTCTGGATCGAAATCCACTCCTAAACTCTATGGACCCTCTGCAGGACTCTTCTGCCAAATGAAGCGTCCACTGAGGCGTAGACATCAATTTTATAATTTCTGACAAAGGGCGATGGTGAAGCCCAAGTCGCCGCTCTGCAGATTTCGTCGATGGAAGCCCGAGTGGCCCATGCTGCTGATGTTGCCGCACTCCTTGTCGAGTGGGCTGTAATGCCCTTAGGAACTGAAATGGACCGGCATTCATAACTTTTAGCTATGGTGGCTCTCAACCATCTACCAATGGTCGTCAATGACACCCTGTGTCCTAAAGTGGATGGATGGGTTGAAGGATAGGAATAGAACCTCAGATTTTCGAAATGCCACCATGCGGTCTAGATAGATGCTTAATGCCCTTCGAACGTCAAGTCAATGCCATTGATGCTCCAGTCTATGAGATGGTTTCGGACAAAAATTTGGAAGCACCAACTCCTGTGCTCTGTGGAAGGCTGAATTTACTTTAGGGATGAACGATGGATCCAATCTGAGAACCACTCTATCCGCATGAAACATGCACAGGCCCTTTCTCATCAACAATGCTGACAACTTGGAAATCCTCCTTGCTGATGTGATCGCAATTAAGACCACCTTATATGTCAGGAATTTGAGACGATTGGGGAATTAGATAGGCTAATTGTCTGAAGTGGCCATCTCAGACTGCCTGAGAAGTGGCAGGCTCCGCCAGTCACAAAGAGCTGCTCTCAACTGATCAGGGGGATAACCTAATAGAGCCACAAGCCTTGAAATCGCCAGATTAATAGGGGGGAAATTTTGCAAGCCGAATTAACCCAAGAGCAAACCTGAATCTTGACTAGCTGAATCAGAAACCGTTCCAGTCAGGGAATGCACAACCTCTTACCACGAAGGCTGAGCTAAAACTGGGGGACGCTGAGGAGGTGTTCCGTGGAGGAGGAGGAGCGTCCCGGAGTTTTAAGCCCAGCCTTTCCAGAAGAGACTGAAGCACCTCCCCGCTTCTGGATGCTCTGAACAGCTCATGGGAGAAACTGCAAAGCAATGCCCTTTTGCATTAATTAACAAAATGTAGTTATGGTATATTTACTAAAACTAATGTTATGAATTTCTGAGAAATGTGAGATATGGCAGAAGTCAAACACTCTTAAAATATTTTTTTTCTATTTTTTTTTTAAATGGAATTCATTCTCATGCCAATTGTTAAACTCTGGCAATAAACAATTCATTTGGAAAAGTACAACTCAATTGTTTTATTGGGCTCCCATTAATATCGTCATTCTTTTGATGCATCCAGTGTCCTACAGCGTAATTAAGGAACTAGTAATACTATGCACTCAGACTACAACTTCCTGAATTTCTGACCACTAGTCAGGGAAATCTGGGAGCTGTAGACCCCAAATATCTGAAGAACACACAGTTGGAATAGTTAACAGTCAGCTGGTACAGTGGAAAATCTACTATGAGCACTAAAAGTTATTATAATATAATAGAACAGTATATAAATGGTTTCCTTGCTTCAACGTATCAGGCAATGATCCCTGTATTTCTGTTACCTCTATTTTAAGCCCAAGAATAAGCCTTTGACAGCACATTTTTAGAACCTGCCTGTCCTTATATAGTCATTTGGGTGTAATCTTTTCAGACTTTCTTTTTCATCATTTGCTTAAGTATCTTCATGACTCTCATACTTTCAGTCATCAGTACACATTGATAAATCCAGTTCTTCTAATTTAATATAGTAAACATATTCGCTGTAGTGAGCATACAAATTTTATGTAGCTTGCAGGCTGTAGATAATAACCAAGTCGGAAATCTAGGTCTGGCCTGGCATGAACAAAGAGGCAGTGTTCAATTCTTTCTGAGTCACACATTTATTCAGATCAGCAATAACATGTAACTGTGCGTAACTCAGGAGAAGCATGACAGTAGCACACAATTTTATATGCATATTTTATGCAATATGAACTCTTAAAGAAAAGAATTTGGATATAAGGATGTCAGAGAACCACACAGTAGGACAACCGTTTGTTCCAGGATACAAAATAGAAAGTCTGAGAATAAAAATATGCTCAGCAAGCTATCTGCTTACTAACTAGACAAACTAACATGTTGAGAGAAATATCTGTAAGGAAACAAGAAACAGGCAGGCAGGAGGAACTCAAGAAGGAAAGGCCTAAAGTTTCCTTTGGCAACAGATTTCAATACAAGAGTTAACGTGTAAGTAGACTTCTTAAGGAAATAGCTTTCAGATAATTTTGGGTTATTATTTTTTATTCAACACACTAGCTCAGATCTTTACATCAAATATTGTGTTTAATTTTATTTTAACTATCATTGCCAAGTGATAAAAATTATGAAATTTAAATTGATCAAAAATGATCGAACTGGTAACTAGGAATATAATATAGACATAAAAAAGAAAGCTCCAAAAATTTTCAATATATGTAAAAACATACCACCAATGATATTACAAATAGTCCTTGACTTACAACAGCTCATGCAGTGACCACTCGAAGTTACAATGGCACTGAAAAAGTGACTTTCATGCTTACAGCCACTGCAGACTCCCCATGGTCACACAATCAAAACTCAAACGCTTGGAAACTGACTCATATTTATGACAGTTTCAGTGTTGCTTACCTTACCTCCATCTACTTAATGGCCACAGCTGTGAGCTCTGAGTTTGCAGCTGCTGAGCGAAGCTGTCACATGTGACATCTTACTTAACAACCCTTTCCCTCCAAACTTCCAGTCCCAATTGTGGTCATAAGTCAAGGGCTACTTGTAAAACAAATTTTGGCCCCTATTAAGGCCTGAATCCAGATTGCCACAGGCAGGCCAAGATAATGCATGCATGCATGCATTCATTCATTCATTCATTTATTATTTATTTATCAAATGTGTGTGCTGACACAATCGTAAGAATCTTGATGGCTGACAACATCTAACATGTACACAATTGTACAATGGACCAAGTCCCCCCTTTGGAGACTTCCACTGCCCAGGGCCTCTCGATGTCTCTGACAGTCAATTCTGCTGCAGAATGTGCCGCAGAACCTTCTGCTACACCTCCCAGGAGTGGGACCGAGAACAGACTCTAAGGGGGTGACAACCAACGTACAACAAGCAGCATTTCAAGGTGACCAGCTTACTCCCACCTGAAGGAGATGGTCAAACCTGTTCAATTCCTCCTAATCCGGCCAAGAAACAACCAAGCTGCCTACCTCACGAAGGCTGAGCTAAAACTGGGGGATGCCATGGAGGAGTACATGGAGGAGGAGGGGCATCCTATCAATCAAGCCCAGCCTATCAGACCTAAGCACCTCCCACTGATGCATGCTCAGAGCAGCTCATTGGAGAATACATAAAGTAATTTGCGTAATACGGCTTGATTCAAGTAATTATTTGATTACTTGATTCAATTATTTCATATCAATTATTTGATTATGAAGTAATTATTACTTGATTACTTAAAGATTAAGTCAAGTAAATGAATTATTCCAAGTAACCTAATTCGATAAAATGTTAGCTTAAAAAACACCTTTAAATCTGAAAGGGATAAGGTGGCATATGGAGATGCAACTATAATCAATATCTTATTCAAAACAGGCATCTTCGTGAATTTTGGTGGGGCTCACGTTTTCTAAATATTTGCCCAGAATTTATTTATTCTTTTTTTATTAAAATTAGCTTGTAATTCATCTTGCTGCAAGGCGACTCTGGGCAGCTTACAATGTTCAAATGAAATGATAGATGGATGGATGGGATAAAATTGCATTAAAATTGCAATAAAATACAATTATAACTCAAGATGGGGAGGAAAGGATGAGTTCTCATGTTTTGCACGTGATGCAATGCATCAACTCTAACCTAAAAATAAGAAACAATAGGAAACATATTTACACAGTCAACAGAAACCCTGGAAGGTATCGACTGAAGCATATTCATGAGTTCTACGACCCAATAGGAAAAGGTATCACAATATTTTCTTTTCAGGGCTTGCTGAGATTCTGAATGTGCTGCCAAAGAACAAGCAGTGGCCTCAATGACCTACAACTGTTTCTAGCTAGCTATAAAAGGACCTATTTCTATGACATGAAATATCCAATCATCCATGAACAGTCTTGTTTGTACTACATAACATCCTCAGTTTATCTTTGAAATGGATCAGTGGTTTAACATACATCCACATACATCAGAGACAATGTTTATGACAAAGTACAAAACCCCCATACTCTGAACTGCAGAGAATCAAGAGCAATCGGCAAGTATATTTTTGACAATGCTTTCCTGAGTTTCCCTGTATCACAGAGCTCAAGGAACGCCGAAGCAATTTGTGAAATAAACTGCAATAGTATTGGAAGAACTTTTAAAAATAGAAAATTATCCTAATTATGGTCTTTTCATCATTCCTCTATCAACCCATTCACTGGCAAGAAAAAATGCCAATTACTTAGTCAAACTTCAAGACTGGCACTTGAAAGCGCATGGCTAATTTATGCAAGATGGTGAAATTTTGAACACATGAGGAAATGAACTGGATTCACCTCACAATATTTTTTCAAACAATTTTGCTTTCAAAAGCAAACATTTCTTTGAACATCTGAGTATGAAAGAACTCAATTTCTCAAGAACTGCATGTGGGCTTGCCAAAAAGCCAGATAAAACAACTGCACAGCTCCTGAGACTTTACAGAAACCTCATTTGAATAAATAAGAAAGCAAAGTAATATTCAGATCATGAATATGAGAACAATTAATGTCTGTAAATTAAGTTGCTGCTAAACACTCTGGCTACCATATATTGGATGCAAGTCAGAGCTCCTATTACCAATATATATCTTAGTGATCTTGCCAAACATACCTTTGCTACTGGCTAGAATCTAAAACCCAAATGTCTGTAGAGATTCTCAGTCCTCCAGATCCTGGTTGTCCCAAAGGTGCTTTTTCAGGAGGCAACTGGACTTTGTTTTTTCTTTGAAGACATTTCACTTCTCCTCCAAGAAGCTTCTTCAGTTCTGACAGGATAGTGGGGAATGGAAAGATTTATATTCCTTGCAGACAGCTGTTCATTTGCATCCTAATAGCTATACAATTTGGGATGAACACCCTTGGAATGGTGTGGGAGTAGGAATGGATTTCCAGAGGAAAAATTTCAGACTACAGGAACCATTAGCACCACTCAGGTGACCCTGAGCACATAGATAAACTTCCAAGAGGCCTCAACAACTCTCTAAAAGGATGGAAATGACCAGCTTTGTCTGCAAAGAGTATAAATCCCCCCATTCCCCTCCATCCAGTCAGAGCTGAAAAAGCTTCTTGGATGAGAAGCAAACCGTCTTCAAAAGAAAAAAACAAGAAAGTCCAGTTGCCTCCTGAAAAAAGCATCTTTGGGACTAAAACCCAAATAGAAATTACTATCCAATAGGAAACGGCCTCAAGAGATAAAAGGCAGGAATATTTTCCACTACCCGGGACCTATAAAAATGCCTCTCAAAAGAAAAAATCAATTACAAGTTGTAGAAAAGCAAACATTTCACAGTAGCATCTGTGACCTAATTGACATGTCATACATATTTTGACCCCTGTCAGTTCTGATTAATTTAAGAAACAACGTTTCAGCATTGAGCAGCAAGTTTTATGTAACTCCATTTTGGAATATTATACTCTGGATGAGGTATTTGTGTCTATAAAACATCCCCATCTACTTAGCCTTTTAAAAAGGAAATCCCATTCTTTTGAGTGATGGGGAATTCTTACCCACTTTTAATAAAATGCATGGGTAATAGAATCTCCCTGACTTGTGAGCAATACCTGTCCAGTGATTTTAATTTTGATGCAAGACAGATTTGATTCAAATCAAACTGGTCCTAATTATGACACCTACAAAGCTGGTATAATACTGATTCAATATATAATTTAAGGCTTTAGTAAACGGTTTCAGCCAAGTAATTTTATTCTGGTGCAGAATGAATCTGCTTTGTTCTTCCTTCCGACTTCTTTCCCCTCGCCTCTCTGCAGCAACAGTAAAACAAATAACACAACTTGGGAGCTATTTCAGTGTGTTCTGGAAAAATAATGACTTTGCTTTGGACTTATCTAGCACTAATGGTCTCAAAAGGTAGACAGACTCTAGGCAGGATTACTCATATTCCTGTTGTTAATCAGTTAACAGCATCATTCAAGAGGGAGGCAAGGGTTACTCGGCGTTTCTTAATGACTAGCATGCTACATCGGAGTTCAAGGTAAGAAAAACTTCCTACACTCCTGGTTAATTGGACAGAGAGAAGGCAGCATCAGCAATGGCAACATTATTTTGTTCCGTTCTCTTTTGTTGTAAAGAGCCTTTGTAGGAGAGGGGTGTCGGTCAAAAAAGAAAGGTATCGATCTTTGAACTTGTTGGGGAATGTTAATCTCGGAAGAAGAAAGGGAAAAATTACACTGTGCTCCAACTATCCATGGCATCGCTGTATTTATCAAGGCTCAAAAGGCAGAAAAATCTAAAGCAAAAGTTGGAATGTTGAAATTAGTAAAGGGTAACAGACTTCATAAGGAGCATCGTCAAGAAGAAAATGTAAAACATTGCGGGACTTTAAAAAGAAAAGATGATGTAGAAATTGCTTTTCAAAACGTGGAAAAATAATGCAGTAGGTAATTTGCTTCTTTAAATAGTCTCTCCCGTGGTTGTGACACACACACACACACACACACACACACACACACACACACACACACATACCCCTCTGGAGGCAATGCTCCACTTTCCATCTTAAGAGAAGTGCTCTCAATTCATTATAAATTCCAGAGACTGCTGTCAAACCAAATTCATTCCTGGTGTGGCTGAATTTGTCAACTGTCTCAATAAACTAACTGCTTGCGGGAATTTCTAAATCTTGGCTCCTGATTCTTCAGAAAATTGTGCAGTATCTGCAAAGGTCAAACCAAAGAGCACTGACAACAATTACATTATCAAAACTAATGTAACAGTGCACCTATGAATGAACCTATCCAGCATAGCACTATTAATGTATGTCAGTGTTTAAATAGTCGAAGTGTATCTTCCCCTAAATGTGCTGGGCAGATTAATCAATTTGCATGCATTAACATAATGACATTGGGGGTTTTCTCAATATTGCATAGCGATTTGTAACTTCAAAGATTGGTATTAATAGTCTCTTTAGTTGACAGATGTATCTCTTGACAAGAAAAGAAATGTAACTTTTGAGTGTGTGTATGTGTAAAAATATGTATCACTTCTTACAACAAATGTAGAACCCAAACAAAATATTCCTAATGTAATCAAAATTATTTATTTTATTGCATTTATTGCAAAAATATTGCATTTATTTCTGCTCCCAGGTACTGCAGGAATAGAGCTCATGTCAGATACCTTGCAGGCCAACAGTCAAATATTTGCAAATATTTGTGCAAATCTTCATCAAATATTTTGCTTGGGGCACTTGAATGGAAAGGCAAGTAATACATTCTATAAATATTATCACACTTGAAGTTTGAAGCGGTATACCAGGAAGTTGAATACTTCAATTTTCATGTTAAGATGCAAGAACGTATCCCGACCTAATCTGTGTATAAATGCCTTGAAGCACTCTTCCAGCAAATTAGGAAAACTGTATTAAATTTTGCATTTAGGAAATCACAACTACATTTCAGTCTTTTCTCCAAACTATTACTCTGCTAATAATAATATTTCCTGTATATCGTGGGGCATAGCTCCCCACACTGCCGAGCTTTCCATTTCTGATAAGGAATAAGATCTAAGCCAAGCAATAAGCCAATAACCAAATAAGAATGCAGCTCATAAATGCAACAATCGTACATGGAATCAAGTACATGGTGATCTGGGAGAATAAAATAATGAAAAGATATGGATGAGATTTAAAAAAATAATAATTATGACAGTTTAATCTCAGAGCTCATATTCAAAAGTTTGAATTGAAACGCCTCTGAATCTTTTATTTCTTCTTCAATCAGTCATCCACCAAACTCTTAAGCAGAGTGCTTAAAAATGGCTTGTTCACCATGTAGGTCAGTAACAGCTAATATAGGTTACATTTAATTATATATTATGCACACAAATAGAAGAGATGCTCCAAGGGCCTTCACAAAGTGCTTAAATTATTTCAGATGGTTTGCAACGGTTGAAACTTATTTCAATGTTTCTAGTTAGACTGAATTATTATGTGTACATTGATACTTCTATTTATTAGGATATTTTTTTTCTGAAATTAGTGGTTTATAATTGGTTTTTGCACAACAGCTTGTTATTTTGACCTAGCCTGAACCATACTTGGAATATATCCACCAGAATGCATTTATATGTACATACTCTAAACGCAATTAAAGCCCAACATATATGTGTGTGTGTGTGCGTGTGTGTGTGTGTGTGTGAGAGAGAGAGAGAGAGATGGAGGAGGAGGTGGGAGGAGGAGATTGGTGAAAGGCGGTAACTACATCCTACTATGCTTTATTTCATTGAGGGTTGCATCAGGGTGGTGTTTGACCTCGAGGGGGCCGGGCTGTGTGGCCAGGCCGAGGTGGGCATGCGAAAATGGAGCTCACGGGCCCTGTTTTCAGTTAGAACAGTCTTCTGCAGCCTTCTGCCAGGGAAAATGCAGCTCAGGGGGGCCACATGAAATCTCTGAGCTCCGTTTTCGCCAGCAGAAGGCTGCCGGAGGCTTTCCTGGCTGAAAATGGAGCCTGGGAGGGCCGCACGTAGATCTCCCAAGTTCCCTTTTTGCTGGCAGAAGCACCGCGGGCCGGTGCTTCCCTGTTTCCAGGGTGGTCCCGCGGTCAGATCTTAAAGTACCCTCTGGGCCGGATCTGGGCCCCGGGCCTTGAGTTTGACACCCCTGCTTTAGGCTATCCAAAAGGCAGCACCAGCTTATTAGCAACTTACCACAATATAGTCTTTCCACGAAGGTTTTTTCTCATACAAGGATTCCCCACACACACACACACACTTCAGTCTATTATATTGAATTGTTAAATCCACGCAGTTAAAAGGGTTGCTCATCAGTTTCCCCGCCCTCCAATTTCACACACAGCACAACATAGTAGCCTTTGCTTGTGAGCTTATCATGGGCTGCAGCGAAGCTGGTGAAACTCCCTTTTGTCTCCTTTCACTCCAAAGTCCAGCAGAGCCAAACAAAAGGCATCCATCACTAAGTCCATTAGCTTCGGCTGAGGAGACAATTCCAGCTTGCCACATGGATAAACGTTTTTTGCTAACTCTGGCTGCAGCCACAATAAATCCTAACAGGACAATAGTCCTTTTGGATCTTTTCCTGTTCAAAATTTTGTGTGCTCCATCCTGTACACCTGAAAGTTTCCCGGTCTAATATTTTATTCCTACCTCAATAAGCCTCTCTAAAACTTTCCCTACGTATTCTAACAGAGAGAAGCAAGTAAGATGTAATGAAGCTATCATTTTCCTTTGGCAAAAAAGGGGGCATTCTTTATTTTTTTTCTTCAATAAACTACTTAGCAAACAGTCACTAAAGCTTGATGCACAAACTTGCATGCACTCACCCACTTAGCTACAACTGAGAGAAAAATGACCAGCAGTCAGAGCTTCAAAGTCTCAAAATGCAAACTGAAGCATGATAATGCCAAGAATCAAGAAATAATACAATTTTAAATACAAATTTCTGTAAGACTATCATTTTAGAGCTAAAGTGAAAATTATTAAATTTCACACATTTCCCATTTTCCCGAGGACATCAGAGTGGCCTTTTTAATCCATGACTATATCAAGGAATACAAACATACCTTGCAATTGTCAGTAGCTATTTTTTTAGTTGTCATACTTCTAGATCTGGATGGTCCCAAAATCGGAGACGCTGGTATAATTGGTATCATCAATATATTGATGATATTTCATCCTACGGCGATGGATGAGTTCTTGCCACATTTGTTAAGTGAATCACTACAGTTGTTAAATTAGTAACCTGGCTATTAAGTGAATCTGGCTTCCCTATTTGATTTTCCTTGTCAGAATGTGGCAAAAGGTCATCACATGACCCCGGGACACTGCGACCATCATAAATATGGGTCAGTTGTCAACCATCTGAATGTAAATCACCTGATGCTGCAATGGTCAACTACTTGTCAATCACCTTCCCCCAAAAGCCCAGCATTGGCTTTTTGAGGAGGGGGAAAAACCTTCTTAAAATCAGGCACCTGAATGGCAGATATAGAAACGATTCCTTGGAAGAAGACAGTATGACAATTCATTGGGGAATGCTTTGTTGGAGATTATTCAGGTAACCATAAGCACATTTTACATTGGACAGAAGTTAACAGCCAAATGTGCCAATATGGTGTGCTAAATGGCTGTGTCATCATCACATGCATTTTCATGATGGTGGATTTTTTTTTAAAGTGTATCAAGCTAAAGGGTTTTAAACTAAAGGTTTTGTTTCCTTCCTCAAAACATGAGGAAACTATATGATATAATATGATATATAGCTGTTATTGGATGCAGTCACATATATCCAAGGAATCACAGGATTCCTCAAAATAATTTGTAATAGAAACTGCTTTAGGAGACAAATTCTTGGATCCCACCATATTAAACTACTGGCCATTCATTAAGGTATTTTTTTATCTAAGGAAGATCCTACATTTAATATGGTGATTCAAATGCTTGACTTTTTGGCATGATGCCCACTAGCTGGATCTCTGTTCTCTTCTGGATTTAAGGCCAAAAGAGCCACAAGTAACCCTGGTAAGCATTACTAGTGGCCTGTTGTCATGTTACATAAATTAGTTGTGCTACACCACTCAACATAATTCAGTAACTATAACAGTACTATTCATTTGGTATGAAGGGCCAGGCAAGGATTTGTATCTTTCCTTTCTAAGCCACCAAGCTAGTCTGGTTTCGCACACTTAAAACAATCGTCCTTAGGGGCCTTGTAGTCTCTGGCTTAAATAATGATTTGTCCTTTATCTCCTGTGCTTTTCAACATCTTCATGAAAACTCAGGCACAAATCATCCTGTGTTTTCGAATAGCTATCATTAGTGTTGTTGATAAGCTATCTTCACCTTTATTTGTCAGCAGGTGCCATACAAACAGTGGAAGTGATAAACTGTTTTCTGTAGATCAGCAAGTTGATACTTGGGGGTGGGGGTCGGTGTATGAAGAAATTTCAACCCCAGAGGTCTAGATATTGGAAGGTTAAAAGAAAGTCACCTGATCTGTCAATCCAGGAAAGGGGTGGAGACAGACAAAGCCAATAAAAATCAAATACTGAGGAGCCAATCAGAAGGGTGGGTTTCTCCTTCCCATGTGATTTCTTTTTTCCAAAAATAATACAAGAGGGCAGGTCCCCATTTTGCTTTTAACTCAATTCTGACAAGACAACAGGATTGTTATTAAACAGGTATGGAGATATTATTCCTTCCAATGTTTTATTCAGGCATCAGGAAGCCTTCTTGATTTAGCATCGTGGTCAAAAGTCCATTAAGCAAGTTGTCATCAACATGCATCAGTTGTTTCTCTTTTGCACACTTACACTTATATTCCAACAACATATGGTACATGGGACAGTTCCCTAAGAACGCTTAAAAGCATACATTCATGGAAAGAAAGCAACTTCCATATCACTCATGACATAATCTAAGTCAGTGGCCTGCAACCTTTTGGGCACGAGGGACCAGTTCCATGGAGAAAGGTTTATACCAGAAATTACATCCACTACAAGTAGGCCTCGTCTTAAAGCCATTTATTTAGTAACCATTTGAAGTTACAACAGGACTGAAAAAAAGTGACTTTATGACCAGTTTTCCACAACCATTGTAGCATCCCCAATGGGACATTTCACAATTTGGTCATTTGGTGACTGGCATGTATTTATGACAGTTGCACTGTCCCAGGGTCAACATTTGCAACTTTTCGGGCTGACTTCTCACAAGCAAAGTCAATGGAAGAAGCCAGATTCATTTAGCAACAGCATGAATTACTTGAAGACTACATGAATAACTTAACACCTGTGATAAAATAGGTCATAAAATGGAATAAAAACTCACTTAACAACTGCCTTGCTGGCAACAAAAGATGGGGGCTCAATTGCGATCGTAAGTACCTGTATTAAGCAAAAAAACCCTTCTTCTGACTGCCACTTTCAGTCTCAAGGTTAATAGTTTAGTTTACTCTATTGTCACTGCACCTCGTACAACAAAATCAAACACCATCTTCAGTGCACATCATGACCACAACCATGAAAATAAACACACATCCTTCACCCTTCACACACTGAACCGGAAACCCCCGACACCACACTAACACTGTACTATACAGCAGAATTCAAAAGAGCTACTGCCCTGGGATAGAAGCTGTTTTTCCACCTATTTGTCCTTGTTTTTAATTATCCTGCACCGTCTGCCAGATGGTAATAGTTCAAAAAAAGGCTGCCCAGGATGAGATGGATCTTTAAGGATGTTTTGAACTTTCTTAAGGCAGCGGGAGCTGTAAAGCTCTTCCAAAGAGGGGAGAGGGCAACCAATGATCTTCTGGGCAATGACATTAACGCTCTGGAGTGCTGCCCTATCTGCCCCTGTGCAACTGGCAAACCAGGCACAGGTGCAGGAAGTAAAGATACTCTGTATGGTGTAGCGGTAGAAGCTCACCAGCAGTTTCTCATTCACTTTGTATTCTTTTTGTAGGTCATATTATAAATTAATAAAACTGTAAGTCTGCCACTGTGCAATCGGCAAACCATACAGAGATGCAGTAAGTTAAGATACTCTCTATGGTGTAGCGGTAGAAGGTCACCAGCAGTTTTTCATTCAGTTGTTGTTTTCTGAGAAATCTCAGGTAGTATAGTCTCTGCTGGGCCCTTCTGACCAGGGCTGCAATGTGGGCACCCCAGGTCAGGTCCTCTTTTATGGTAACACCCAGAAACTTAAAACTGGCCACTTGCTCCACTCGGTCTCCACTGATAAGCAAGGGCTAGATGTCTGATCTGTTCCTTCTATAATCCACTATAAGCTCCTTGGTCTTATTGGTGTTGAGGACCAATTTTTTGTCTCCACACCACGAAAGCAACCCATCCACCTCATCTCAGTAGGCAGACTCATTCCCCTCCCTCCGGAGATAAGTCCCACCATTAAAGCCAATTGATTAGAATTCGAATAGAATAGAGCTGGAAGGAACCTTGGAGGTCTTCTAGTCCAGCCACCTGCTCAAGCAGGAGAACCTATACTATTTCAGATAAGGGACTGTCCAGTCTCTTCTTAAAAACCTCCAGTGATGGAGCGGCCATGATTTCTGAAGGCAAGCCATTCCACTGGTTAATTGTCCTCAGTTTCAACATGCTTTTCTCTTTGATTAGCTTCCATCCGTTGTTTCTTGTCTTGCCCTCTGGTGGAGAGCAAGACAATTATTTGGAGAATAATTTGATCCCCTCTTCTTTGTAGCAGCCCCTCAAATACTGGAACACTGCCAGGGGTGGAATTCAAAAATCCCAGCAACCGGTTCACTGCCCAATTGGGTGGGCATAGCCATAGTGGGCGTGGCCTACCTGAACTTCTGGGAGGGCCATTTTTCATCTTCCCCAGAGCCCAGAGGCTTCCCTTAGACCTCTGGGAGGGTGAAAATGGCCTCCTCCGGGCTCTGGAGGCCCTCTGGAAGCTGGAAACAAGCCCGTTTCCGGACTTCTGGAAGGCCCGTTTTTTTCCCCCTCCCAGAGCCTCTGCGCAGACCCTGCACTTGCCTGCATCGAAAATGGGTTGCATGGAGACTCCTGGGAGGGGCAGGTGGGGTGGGCAGGCCGGCCGGTTGGTTCAAATACCAATTTGGCAAACCAGATGCAAACTGAACATTCAGTTCGCCTAAACTGGTCCGAACCGATAGAATCCCACCCCTGAACGCTGCTATCGTGTTGTCCCTAATTCTTAGCCAAACCCAAATCCTGCAATAAAGTGGAAAACACCCACTAACTCCACAGGGTGCCTAATAACCAAATGCCCCCATTTGCCATCCAACTAATTACAGTTTCCAATAACTCCCAGTGTTTCCAGAAGGCACAAAGAAAATGGTATAAAGGTAAAAACAATAGAGAATTTTACACTTTCGTTGCAACTTTCAACTGCTGTATGCTGTTGTGGATTCTCAAATAAACTTTCCCTCTGCTCCAAGCGATTTGCTCTGTGTGTTCTAGGAAAGACCAGGCTGGATTTGAAAATTTCATTCTAACATTTGCACTAAGTATACTGGCAATTTCTATTGTATCAACAATTCATTTTTTTTAATCTTCAAACTCTAATCCAGAGGTAAGTAACAATTTGAGAGCCATCAGCATCCTGGTCAGTTGGTTGGTTGATTGTTTAGTTAGTTAGTTTATTGGTGGCATCGATGTCTAAATGTCTGAAATGATGTAAATGAAGCAAAATACACAAGGTTGAGGCCTGACTTTTTTTTTTCTTAGTGTGGAGATGGAATTGAGTTTTCTTCTTGTTTTTGAAATGGTGTCACATCGAACTTAGGGCTTATACCTCAAAATGGCAGGAAAGCATATCACTGATCTCCAGCAGTTATGACCTGAAGTGATATAACGGCATATTGGCACATATCTTTTTTAAAATATAATTTTAACTCAAGCAAATCAAATTATCTCAGATATCCTGGAATGTAATGGCCGTTGATACTTTATAGGAATTTGAAAATATTACTAATGGATAATGCCCTTAGACATAGTCCGGGTGTCAAAACATCACATTAAGCAGTATTGCTTTAATGTAATACTGAAACCCAAATTGTTAGAGCTGTCCGTTGTGGCTTATCATCT
Source organism: Pseudonaja textilis (assembly GCF_049901715.1). Taxonomy (NCBI): domain Eukaryota; kingdom Metazoa; phylum Chordata; class Lepidosauria; order Squamata; family Elapidae; genus Pseudonaja; species Pseudonaja textilis. The sequence goes on from NC_141992.1 coordinate 195,077,164, forward strand.
AGCAAAATGCATAAACCCGACCAAAATGTTAAAACTGAAATGCAATAGCCTTGTCATATAAATAAGGAGAACAAAAAATTAGGAGTATGCTGAGCCTTCAGCTATCATTATAGTACCCTAATAAAGTGTATGTCTAATATGTTGGTTCCAGATATGACAGCCATGGAACCAAATTATTTAATCTACACTTGTAAAATAGGACACTCAATTCAGATAAAAATTCCTCCCATCAAAATACTGGGAAATGGGGTAAAGATGATCCCCAAATTAATCCCAGGGCTCAATGTTTTGTTGCCTTCTGCACTGTCACCTTGATGAAAATTACTCAAACTTAGTCATTATAGTCTACATTATACATACACAACTTTCAGAAAACAGTGATATACTAATTGTTAACATTAAGCAATCCAATTCTATACCTCCAATAATACATCAGAAAATCTGCCGTGCCGTTCTTTATAAATGAGTAGACATGCTACCACCATACAACAGGTAACAAAGCCACCAAACTACATTTTAATGTACTTTTAAGGGTAGATTATAAGAATACACTGGTCTACACCTCATTTTTCCACCTGAAGGCTTTCAAGGCAGCTCACATTCTTCTGCATAAGTCCTACTGAAAGGCAAGAATAATAAAGGAGTTTAAAGAAGGGACGTTTCTCAATGTTATTTAATGACAGGAACTGTTACTGATTTGAGACACCAGAATGTCTTGACAGTCCTATAATGAGGAGGTATAAAAAATGTAAAACAATACACTTGGTTCAATATTGTGAAGAATTTCAAACTCTTGTTTTTCATCAGTCAAAATATTATCTGATCCATATTAATCTTCATCAGTTATAGGTATGAACAGACTTGACTTACTTAAAATGCAGAAATTAACAATGCAATTGCTTAATGCAATCTTAAAACCTATTGTAGAAAGACAGGCATGATTTAGCTAGCTACTTATGTGACATTTAGATGCAAATTCCTAAAATGGATCATAGAAATGGTCATGTTACTTGCTTGCTTAATTTCTGCTTCCAATCAGAATGTTTTTAAATATCTCTCCTAGCAGCTATATCCCACATATATCAAAACTGATTCAATATTTTAATCAGTAAACATTATTTTTAAATGTTTATAGGCATATAATCTCAAACTGGTTTCCCAAGTTTCTTCCTTTCAAAATTGTTATTACAATTTTAACCTGCTATAAAAAGTATTAAACCATGACAGGACATCACGGTGAAACATTCAAACATATAATGACATCCATTTATGTCTTGTCACATGCTATGTCAACCAAAGCTAATGATGAGAAAACAACAGAGAAAAGCAAAGAAAGAGGCAAAAAATCAACAGCAGATAAGCTTCAAACATTCTGAAAACTTTACATCAGCATAATGAAGAAAAAAAGAAACCAGAATTTTCAATCCGATCACACCACATCTAACGTATGAGATACTTTCTCAACTCGGGTCGTAAGAGTTTTCTAAATAATGCATCTTGCCAGTATTTACTGAGAATATAAATATTTCCTTTTTATAGGCAGACTTTCCTGCTTTAAAGAAGTGGTAGTAAGGACCTGGTTTAAAAAAACGTATTCGAACCCAACTGATTTAGCAACTATCGCCCATGCCCCAAGATTCCGTATCCAGAAGATGTTAGCGCTGCAACTCCAAAACTCTTAGCTGAAACCAACTAGATGGGTCCTTCTCAGTTTGGGTGTAGAGAGTCTCTGCCATTCTGATTAACGGTCTGGGAATTATCATTCTTAGGGCTGAAACTAGGTATCGTCGTCCATATGCCTGATATCTGTAGTGATACTTCCCTTTTCCTATGAACCTGAGATAGAATATCTAATGGAGAAAGTATATAAGAGGAAATGAGATTGTTTCAAAAGAGAGACCTCAGCCCAGGCGATGAGAGACGCAGGACTCAAAGCAATTCTATCTTAATCACACTAGGTAAGAATTGTGCATGACAACTGTTTTGACAGACTTTCAAGATTGATGGCTGCCTGTGTGAGGTTGGTGAATTTAAGAAACAAACGCTAGTAGAGTAAAGTAACAAGCTCTTGAAACTGTCTCTGCCAAAGGAAATCTCCAGCTCAACATATCCCAGGTGTAATTAAAGTAGCATTAATTTGGGCCTCTTTGTCATGTTTTTCCCCCTCCCCTTGGGCTAGTCTATCTCTTTTGCAATGGCTGTTCCTCCTGTGTTGCCTAGGCCTACGGCATGTTAGTCATGGTATCCTACAGTTGGAGAATGGATGGAGGAATGCCATCTTTGAAACAAGATTGCATGCCCGCTGAAGAATCAGGGTTGCAGCTTTGTGCTCCCCCTGATGCCGGACACTGATGCTGGACGATCGTGTAACACAATCATGGTAAGATGGGCGGCAAACAAATTTAATAAACCAACAAGCACACCTCAATGGCAAGAAAAACCTTCCAAGGGGTTCAACTAATAAGCGAATTTCATGCGTATTTAGAAGACAGACAACAGGGTTCGGTGACTCACTCGTTACTCACCTCCAGGTTGATTATTGCAATGCACTGTACACTCCAATTCAGAAATTGCAACTAGGCCAGAAGGCAACAACATAGATGGAAGATGATCCCTTTCAAAGATCCTCAAAAGGTCCATGTTCAAACAGCTTCACTGGTTATCTCCTGAGCCTTATATATACACTATCAGAATGTCATATGTAATCTTACTTGGTTAGGACCAAGTTACTTGCAAGACCTCCTACTTCCTATTGCTTACTCTGCAGTTTTAGGTCATGATCCATCATGGATACATTTGTCATTCAAATTAATTCTAATTTTTCTGCAGGAAGGCCCGTGTCGTGAAACACATTGTACTGAGACTGAAGAAAATGCCCCCTTTTTGACAGTTTAGGAGGTTCAAGATATTTGTCTACCCAGATCCTTTAGTATTATAAAGTCATTTTAGTTGAAATAGTATTTTTAACATATAATACTCATTATTTCATAATATTTTATTTTTCCTGCAATATTTTAAAGTTTGTTTAAATAGTGATTTTCTTTTTAACTCTATTTCTACAAGCCACTCTAGACTGTTATGAAACTGAGCGGCATGTAAATAGTCTAAAGTAATAAATAAAAGCCAAATCAAAATCCATCCCCTCTTGTTGCCAATTGGTCTCTACTGATCAAATGGAAATTTAAAGGTCCAGCCTACTTGTACTATACATCCATACCAAAGATTAGAAATCCTTCTCTGATTTAAATATATTGGGGTAGTGCTAGTCAAAGAAGAAAACGAGCAATTCTTCTACAAGAGATTAACTCCTAAAGAATGTAAACTGGTTTTCAAAAATTATCCTGTACGGATGAGTTGATAAATAAATGAGTTGATAAACCATGCATAGTTTTCATTCTTCATTTAGCCCTCGTGTACAATTTCATCTGTTAGACAAACACAGAACTGAAATGGAGAGAACAAAGAAAGTCTGTAGTGTAAAAATAATCAATGTCCCTGACTTTTCTGGAACTATCATACACAGATATATATATGTTATGTAAACTCTTCTATCTCATCTAGTCATAACATGACGCAACCCGGAGGCAGCAAGTTCACGCCTGCACAGAATCTGTCTGGTGATGTGGGAAACAAGCAGCTTAAAAATCTCCCTGCTTCTTTCCTAGAGAGATAAGTGCTGAATTCATTTGCTGATATGATTGTGTTATATAATGAGGAATAGCCTTGCTACCAACAAGTAAATATATAGCTAAATGGTTAAGCTGCCAAAGCTATGGACTTATGCCAAAACCTCAAAATGAATCAATTTTCAGCAGAAAAGCTGCAAAAGAAAAAAACACTTTCCTGATGAAAGCTGGGAAAAGAGAATGAGTTATATTAATGCTAAATTAATTATGAATTATTCATAGGTTGAAATTTTCCTTAACTCATTTTAATTGCTTTCCAAATGGTACAAAGCGAGCAATTATACAGATTTTATGTATATTTGGATAATTTGTTCTGACATAATCTGTGAATATGCTATCAGGCTGCAAATGCCTGTTAGGACACAATGCAGCAATGAACTTAAACAGAAGACTGGAATGATGACATTTCTAGAACCAACTAGCTCGTTTTTTCTGAACATCAGAGCAACATTCCTCATAAAGAAGATTTGATAAAGCAACTGTTATTCCATTCTGCTGTGAACTTGAGGCTAACCAATTGTGATCAGAGAGCGATCAGCTGACACAAATTCCCCTTCAAGAAAAGAGTTCTCTCCATTTCTGTCTGAATCTGTAAATCTTCCCTCAAAGCAAGTTTATTTTAGGGTTTTAAATTATTGATGCTGATTTATCATAGAAACAACTCGCCAAGTACTGCTTACAAAAACTGAAAAGCAAAACAAGAACAAACAAAGATGACTTCGTATCAACAAAACTGATTTTGGGTTGAAATTCCTGAATAGACCCGGAATGAAATAAATTGCCCCAACTGGCCTACAATTTTGTAATTGGTTTCTTTTTTCTAGACATCCACTATCTAGAATAGTTTTTTACTCCACAACTGCAACAAAAGCACTGAAATTTTGAAACTGCCAACAATTACAAAAGGAGAAACAGGCTTTAAAGTTGGAGACAATATTATGTATTCAAACTTTTCATTCCATTCATCCAAAGAAAGAGAAAAAAATGTGAATTTATTTATGTATAAATTTATTTATAAAATGTACTGGCTGCCCAATAGAGAGCATGAATGTAATTTTGGGTAGAGAAAAAGGACAAGGGAGAAAATTATCTTCCTGTGGTAGGAGGTAACAACACTGGGGTCTGCAGGATCTTTGCACTTTCATCAAAATGACAAAAGCTCTTTCCTTTCATGTTGTGTGTAACACCAGGAGGGGGAAACAGCTTGCACTGTATAATATGTAGGACACTGCTTCTGTCATTCTGCCCCCTCCCTTGGCAGGTACTATAACATTACATTACAAAATTTTAGGGCTGTTTGTTTTATTCTTTGCGAAATGTACTAAGGTTTGTAATTGAAAGCTCCAAGGCATTTTCCAGAAAGTAGTTTTAACGGTGAATTTATTGTTTCCTCCAAGGCTATTTTAGCATGTATGAATTCAGATCCATTTACTTAAGCTATTTTGATTCAGGAACTTTTATTTTTAATGTATAGTAAAATACTTCCTCTGGAGATATTTCTTAGTAAAGATGCACTTATCTGACATCATTAAGCTATTCAGCAATTTCTCAACAAGGCAGAATTTGTCTTTAAATGTCTTTACTTCATTTAGTCACATTTTCAAATCTACACATACACTTGCAATACAAGGCTTACATTCATATGTGGACCTGTGCCAACAAGCACATTAAAATATAATTCAAGTTCTAGCAAGAACCTACAATGGTAGAACTTGCTGTATTTGTTTTGGAGACCCCACAGTGGCCCTAAGCTAGAATAGAACAGAACAGAACAGTTCCAGTGGCGCTTCTGTCGAAGACAAACCAGAGACCGCAATAGTGTGGAGCTTTAATCCATGCTTACCCTGTGGAAGGGTCCCTATAGGACCGGATCCATGTGACCCACCTCTCTGAGGTGGGGCAAGAGGGGGAGACCACCATCTGGGCTGAGGGGAGCCGCATCTCCCCTCCCTGGCTAGGTATACTCCTCTGGAAGACAGGGAGAAGCAATTTTAATGGCTGCCCTGAAGATGGGAAGCTGCCAGGACCTAAGTGTGTGTTGGAGCAGTGAAGTGAGCGGCGTGTAACCAGATAAAAGAACTTGAACTTTTTTTGAAAACCGCGAAAAGCAGAAAGAAAGAGCCCTCATTTAAGAGTACGGCAGCGGCGAATGGAAAATAAGAGAAAAATACAAGATAAACGGAAATAAAAGAACTACAATGAAAGTAGAGATTAAATTTGGAACAATATACAGAATTTGGCATTAATTAGGCATTGGATAGAATGCTGGACTTGCCTGGAATGGATTATATTTTTTAAAAAAAATCAGTGGATAAAATTTAATGTTAATACAATTGAAAAGTGGGGAAAAAAAGAACTTTGAAAAGTGGAGGCGATACAGAGTGCCATATAATGGTTAAAGACATTATCTAATAAAATGAAATTCAATATAGAGAAAAGTAAAGTCCTATATTTAGGCAAGAAAAATCAAAAGTACACATATCGACTGGGTGAAACCAGGCTCAATAGCAGTAACTGTGAGAGGGATCTTGGAGTCTTAGTGGACAACCAGCTAAATATGAGCCAGCAGTGTGCAGCAGCCGCCAAAAAAGCTAATGCAATCCTAAGTTCTATTAACGGAGGGATACAGTCAAGATCAAGGGAAGTACTAATACCACTCTATAAAGCCTTAGTAAAACCACATCTAGAGTACTGCATCCAGTTTTGGTCACCACATTATAAAAAAGATGTTGAGACTCTAGAAAAAGTACAGAGAAGAGCAACCAGGATGATTAGGGGACTGGAGGCTAAAACATACAACGAACGGTTGTAGGAACCGGGCTTGGCTAGTCTAGTAAAGAGAAGGATCAGGGGAGACATGATAGCGGTCTTCCAATATTTGAGGGGCTGCCACAGAGAGGAGGAAGAGGTCAAGATATTTTCTAAAGCTCCTGTAGGCCAGACAAGGAATAATGAATGGAAACTGAACAAGGAGAGATTTAACCTGGAAACAAGGAGAAACTTTCTGACAGTGAGAACAATCAACCAATGGAACAGCTTGCCCTCGGAAGTTGTGGGAGCGCCATCACTTGAGGCTTTCAAGAAGAGATTGGACTGCCATTTGTCAGATGACCTACAAGCTCCTTTCCAACTGTGATTATCTGTATCTGTATAAGTATTGATTTTATATAATCAGTTCTATTTAGGCTAAAGGAAGTCCCATTTCAAATCTGACTTAAAAGAAAGCATAAAAACATGTTTAGGATTACTCTTTTTAACCTATTGGCTTCCTAATGTGCTAGACTTCAACACTCATCAACTACTACCAACATGGCCACAGTTATGCCTGGTTTGTAGTCATCCTGGCCATACTAGGAATTCTCTCCTATACAACATCATCAATGACAAGCACTGGGAATGTTTGATAGTTATTCAAAACTTTCACTCTCTCTCTCCCCCACCCCAATCAGCTCTAGCAACTATATGGATATGCCCTGTCAGTTTTCTTGGCAACATTTTTGTAAGTGGCTTCTTCTTATAACTGAGAGAGGGAAGGCTGGTCCAAAGTCAGCCATGGACTTCACACCTAAGATAGGATCATAGCTCAAAATCTGTGGTCCAATGTCTTTAAACCCTATAATAAACAAGTCCTCTAAATCTGCTAACATTATGGTTTGAGTTTTGGGTTTGAGTTTTAATAGGATCATTTTATTACATAAATAGTACTGTATTACATGGAAGTTACAGCTCTACAATAAAAAAAAAAACTCAAAAGTTAAATATTCCTCTGTTATATATTAAACTATAATTCTTAAGATTCTGCTATTGGGAGGGTAAGCACCTATTTTAAAATAAATAAAACATAATGCTTTTGATTTAGGATATTAAATGCACACTTAAGGTCTTCAGCAATAAACACTGAAAAGAATTAAATAGCAATGGGAAACAAAAAATTAAAATAGATTTGAAAACCATCTTTAAGCATTAATAATGAGTCAGTCCATTTTGTTTGATAATACAATATTCTGTAGCAAATCAGGCAAACTTTTAAGTAATTCTTTATATGATTTTTGAACTAGTTGGGTTAATGGTACAAGTATCCCACAGGTTTTGACCAATTGTGTTCCCTTTGATTTTATTATTTGGGGACATCTATTGCACCAATGCCTTGGATATGGTTCTTCAAACTGAAGTTAATATCTTACAGAGGGAATAAACATACATGAGTAATTTTAATTATATAATTTCTATTTCTTCCTCTAAAAGAATATGGCCTACACACATGAAATGAATCAAATATTTATAGAAATAGTATTATTGAGAATATGTAGGTAGAAATTCCTTCCCAGAGTTTTAATTACCAAAAGAGTCATCATTTTTCAGTATTTTTTTGACACAAATTCAGACATCCAATAGAAGTAAATTGCTATGCTGAAGATAAACTTCTTATAACATCCCAATAAATTTATTCTGTTTAGATGAACTGTCCAAAGGCAGTACAATTAAGAAGGTAGCAATTATCACCTTGAGTTACCAGTGATCATTTTTTGGCAAGGGAAAAAGTTCTTCTCAGAAACATTTACGAGACAATTAGACCACAAACATGTTCATACATTTCAACATCTGCTAATCAGTCACTCCAAATGTATATATATCCCCTTCCACTCAATAAAAAACAGCCTTAAGTTACCATATTGGTTAGATATAATGACGCGATTACAGATGATCGCTAACCAAATAGATAAATTTGTAAATTATTTTACAAGGTGAGAGATGTGAGAAATATTTTGCAAATAAAAAAAAATATGTTTAAGGAGATACAAGTTGATCTGTTTACAACTGTTTTGTTGTTAGCTTCTGGTGCTTCTTGTCCAGGCTATAACAAGTATATTTGGGTGGGGAAAAAGCCATGCATGGCAGTAGCTAAAACAAGATAGGGAAAAGACGACACTGCAATGATATTAAAGGGGGCGGGTGGGAGTTGAACTGATTAGACAAATGCTGTCGACATTCTAAACAATATTTTGAAAAGTATACTTCTAACAACAATTAGCAGACAGGAATAGACACATCAGTTGCTGTTACAAATATAGGCTACGGGGGGGGAAAAAAACAAGAATAAGTTAGCTCCTTACTTCCTCCCCAGTTCTGTTCTACAAGTATTAGACAGAACAGGAAAAGCACACCTTGTCTAAAATACTATTTTAAAAATGGGAGGAATAAAGGTTTCTTTATATGGCAATATCCAGCCACTACTTACACAGATAAGAGGGTTCATCCGTACCATGAATCTGGTATTCACGCACCATAAACCTAACAACTTAGTGTACAGTTTTGCAAGATTACAGTTTTAATTATTACAAAAATCAATTAAACATAGATGAAAGAAATGGTTCTGGGACTAAACGAGGAATGTGGGGAGCTTCAGATAAAGTCTTCTTTATGCTACTACTTCCCTGTTATTCAGCTTTCACTACAAGTTAGAAACCGGACATTTGAAAAACAAATGGAACTTTCATTTTCATCAGAAATTTCCCCACAATCAGCCTGTAATCTTTCTCACAAATTACTTGATCACCCCTCAGTCATCCAAGAAATATGAATACGTACCATTACTTGCACAATTTAGAAATCCAAGAACCTGCATTTCCCCTTGCAGAGGATTAAAGCCTCAAGTGAAAGAAGTGGCGCTTAATTCCCTTGTTGTAGCTATGTCTGCTGCTCTGGGCTCCTCCTGTCAACTCTCTAAATACCCAGGAGTTCTCAAATTTCACAGTAGGCAGAAATCAAAACACCCCCTTGCTTCAAAAACAATTTACGCACCTTTAATGATAAGAGGGAATAGGGCAAAACCAGTACAAGTTTAACTGTTATAGGGGCATGCTTCATTCTTTTATTTTAAAAACTGCTTATTCTTAGAAGATCCTTCAACCCATGCTAAAGAACACAACTTTGTAGAACTACTGAAACTGAAAATTTGCTAAATTCCCAATTTGTTAGGTAGAACATAGTTCAACCCTGAAAAGCCCTGGAGCAATTCCACCTCTAACACACCAACACACATATTTCTAGACACAGATCTACACTTTGAGGTTATAGTACTCATCCTCCTAATATTATTTAGCTTGTACTGTCTGGTCTGAACCAAATAATGTGTTATTGGATTTCTTATGCAAAACTAAGATATTAACAAATAACAAAAACCACAGAAATCCCAGTAAAACTAGAAGTGATTCTATTTGTATAGCTAGATCACTGATTTATCCTCTTAAACAATAGTGTACTAGTGTTTTAACATTTACAAAATCGAAAAGGAAGTTGAATATATACTCAAAAAATGTAGTTCATAAATTTTTCATACAGATTAAATTTAACCTGACATGATTTAAATATTTAAATCAAAGGTTCGGGCAGATGAATAATTAATTCAGTGGAAATGTAAATAGTTGTATTTTTGCAAAATATGAAACTTGATACTGCTCTAAATCACGCTCATCTTCTCTCCCAAACATTCACCAAGCATCACCTACGTTTTCAAGCTCACTTTGGATTTTTATATCTGGGATCTAAAGTACCAAGGACAAATCTCATTGTGCCTTTTGTCTGACAAGTGTCATCTCCGTGGTGGGGGGACGCATATCAGACCTGGGTTACACAGGGCTGCCATTTAGGCGGGTAGGGGAACCGGGTGGTCCGAACCACGTGGCCACAGCCCTGCTGCATTCCGTACCTGCTGGGCGTGGCTGCTGTGGCATCCTGCATTGCGTGGGGACCACGTTGGAGCCAGAGCTGCCGTGATTGGGAAGTCGGGGACGGGCCGGAAACAGCTCAGAGACACTCAGCATGGAACTGCCACCATCAGGAAAACAGGGACAGCCCTGCAACAGTTGAGATGCCTGGCCTAACCAGCTGAGAGATGGACTACAGCAGCTGATAGGTGGCGCTACAGCAGCTGAGAGGCAGCGCTATAGCAGCTGAGAGGCGGAGCTACAGCAGCTGAGAGGAGGAGCATGTGGTTTACAGCAGGAGATGGGCAGCGCACATCATCGGGATAGGTGGGACGCAGGGTTACACGGATAACCTTTAAAGGTGGAGGGGAGCACCAGGCAGATAGCCCTAACTATATTTGCTTCATGATGGTCAGTCAGTGCCACAAGTACTGCAACAAAGATAAACAAATTCCACAAAGGAACCGGTTTGTTGGTAGTTTATTCTCCATTCATGGTTAGTGGAACCTGACACCAACATCTTCAACTGTCTTCAATACATGCCAGTTGCCACCAAGCACCCAAATTTAGAACACGTGACCATGGGGATGCTGCAACAGTTGTAAGTGACTGGTCATAAATCATTTTTTTTTGGTGCCATTGTAACTTTCAATGGTCATTAAACAAATAGCTTCATTTCCAGCAATATTACAATTCTTCTTCAAGGACATTCTACTAATTTCTTTTGATACCTGTATTTTTCTCTCATTATTCTACTTCTTTCAACCGTGGCAGGTATGACTGTTTTTTCTAATCCATTATCCAAATGTCTAAGGACATTCTTAGTCATCCAGGTCAGGGTTGTCCCAAAGACGCTTTTTCAAGAAGGAACTGGACTTTTTGGTTTTTCTTTGAAGATGTTTTGCTTCTTATCCAAGAAGCTTCTTCAGCTTCTCAGTGCTGAACTATACTGGTATTTGTTGTCATTCAACTAAATTTTTCTAAGTTATCCACTGTTTTTTAATTTTTAACTAATCCTTTCGATTAATCTTCTCTTTGCTTCTCCAGCACACAATATGTCTAACCTCCTCTTCCTCTTTTACACTTCAGGTAAATAAAGAGAGAGATAAAGTTCTGATGTTTGCTCTTCTGGTGAGTTCTGAGTGACATTAATACATATTTTCAATTTTCATTTTTACTTTCTAAATGAGCTCATATGTTTTCTTCATTCCCCCAGCTAACAAAATATCATCTGCAAATCTCTAATTGTTAGTTTCAGTTTGATCTTCAGAATGCTTTTTAAAAGGCTGAAAGATTTGGGACCTCACATATCTTAGGAGACAGGCTGTTCCATAACATGGGAACTGCCACTGAGAAAGGTTGGCTCTGCTCCCAGCTAATGTGGAGTGAGGACCCTTGGCATCCCCTTCTCAAGAAGCTTACATTAACAAGAACGGAATATGGTTGGGAGATATGGTCCTACAAATATACAGAAGAAAAAATGTAGGTTTCATAGGTTAACACCAGTACTTTGAACTGGATCTAGAAACCTATAAATAATCAATGCCACTTCTGAAAAGCAATGAATTAAGCATGGCTGAGGGGAGACTTCAAATGCTCCAGATCATTAAGATTTGCATATCCCCACCTGTTTCCTATCTCCAAAACTTTCAAATTTTTCACCTCTTGTTTTTTACAGCACTTTGGATTCAAAGGCAAAAGCTGCTTTGGAGAATGCAGGGAGACAAAGTGGCAGCTGAATGCCATTCCTTATAGTAACTGTGCCATTTCCCAAGGTAGCATAGTGTCCTCCATAGCTATCAAGCAATCCTAGGACAATATACTTAGCTACTTACTGCAGAATAACATACTTAGTTGCAAAGCTACTAATTTGATTTCAAAGACTATCATTGTCAGAGATGTCTATGGAGATTATCCATCATCCAGGTCATGCTTGTCCCAAAGGTGCGTTTTCAAGAAGCAACTGGACTTTCTGATTTTTTTCTTTGAAGACATTTCTCTTCTCATCCAAGAAGTTTCTTCAGCTCTCATGATTAGGGTTATTTGAATTATTTCTTATACCACTCCATGCCTTATACTTCTAGAATGAGTTTCTCTCCAAACTTCGAATGTCCTCCATCCCACTGGTATTTCATCCTTGCCTTTGGCAAGGATGGCTGATGCTCCCCAGAGTTGCTGGGAATCAGGCAGCAAAGAAATAAAAATAAGTTTCTTCAACGTTTAACAAACTGACAGCTTCTGTTTGACAAGTTATTTTATCTTATCTGAAAGTTCACCCTCACCTAAAGGCCAGATAGACCACAATATGTCAAAGCCAGACTTTAAAACTGTCTAAACTTGCTGCCAACAGAAGTGCATAGAGTCATGGCTATGGTTTTCCCAGTTGCAATGTACAGCTGTGAAAGTTGAACCGTAAGGAAGGCCGAGGGCCAAAGAATAGAGACCTTTGAACTCTGGTGCTAAAGAAGACTCCTGTGAGTCCCTTGAACTGCAAGGTGATCCAACCGGTCAATCCTAGAGGAGATCAACCCTGACTGCTCTTTAGAAGGCCAGATCCTGAAGATGAAACTCAAAGACTTAGTCCACCTAATGAGAAGGAAAGACTCCCTGGAGAAGAACCTAAAGCTGGGAACAGGGTAAAAGAAGAAGGGGATGGCAGAGAATGAGGGGACTGGATGGAGTCATAAAAGCAGTAGGCATGAGCTTAAATGGACTTCAGAGGATGGTAGAAGACAGGAAAGCCTGGGGGAACATTGTCCAGGGGGTCGCGATGGGTCGGACACGACTCTGTGACAAACAACAAAAACAAACTTGCTTTGTGGGGAACTGACTTAATATCAAACATTCCTCTAGGATTTCCCAGTTTTGATGATTTCCTTCCCATGATGAAGCCAGAAGGAAATGCTCAGCGGCAATTCTTAAGCAGCATTATAAAAATTTCTATGCAGAAAAGCTGGTAAGCATCTTATTTACAGGAGGATGAATTATTTTCCCCCTACTCCTTTGTTGAGTGGATGTAGCTAAAATGTTTGTAATACTAGTCAGAGGGGAATTTAAATCCTGTTATCAGTACCAGTATCTGCAAAGCTAAATCCAGGCTCTTAAAAGCACCGTCCTTATTCCGTGTCTCATGCTATTTGGGTGAATATCTCTCAATTCTTATCAAATCAGAGCTTTTAACATTTCAATGGAACACTTGAGCAGAGCCTACCTCGGGGATTCCCAGCAAGCAATAGTCATAAAAATGTAAATGTAAGTCCAAATACATGCTCTATCCAAATATAAACAGCCTAAAGCAGAAGTATCCAATCTTGGCAACTTTAAGGCTTGTGGACCATGCTGGCTGCAGAATTCTGGGAATTGAAATCCACAGGTTTTTAAGTTGCCAGGGTTGGATACAGGGGTGGGATTCAAATTTCTTAACAACTGGTTCTGTGGGCGTGGCCTAATTTGTGGGTGTGGCTTGGTGGTCATGTGACTGGCTGGGCATGGCTTGTATGTAAATATTATAAATATGTATGTAAATATTGATTTTTTTATCAAAAAAAGCAACTTTTACCCAAAAGCAGGCAAAGCAGGCAGGCAGATTGAGTTGCTCACAGAATCACAGACTAACTTATCTGCAATCAGCTACCTGAGTCTGCAATGAAAAGCTTCAGTCCTAAGGAAGGTTCGGCTCTGCTTTTAGATTAGCTAGAAAGCAAGAAATCTAAGGATTTCCTGCTTTCTATCTAATCTAAATCTCCCGGCAGAGCAGAACAGCTGATGGTCACGGAGGAAAATCTATGCTGTCATTAACAGTTGGATACAACTTGATGGCACATAATCAATTAACACCATATAATCTTTTGAAAACAGAAAGGTATATCAATAAAGGAGAAACGCCTATGCAAATATCAAGATTTAGGAACTTCAGAAACTGTAAGAAAAGCAAACATTATTCAAAGGCCAGACTTATTCTAACATTCATACAATACTGCACTCTTATATATAAGATCAAAATGCAAGATCAAGAATTTAATTTAATTGCAAATAGCAACAGCACTTAGATTTATACACCGCTTCAGTGCTTTACAGCCCACTCTAAGCGGTTTACAGAGTCAGCCTCTCACCCCCAGACAATCTGGGTCCTCATTTTACCCACCTCAGAAGGATGGAAGGCTGAGTCAACCTTGAGCCTGGTGAGACTCAAACTGCCCAACTGCTGGCAACTGGCAGACAACACAATTAGTCTGCAGTACTGCATTCTAACCATTGTACCATCACAGCTCTTATATAGTAAATATTAGCTGCATCTATGCATCTATGTTGATATTCATGATTTAAAACAGTGGCCCCCAACCTTTTGGGCACCAGGGACCGGTTCCGTGGAGAGAGATTTTTCCGTGAACCGGGGGGGTGGTGGTTCTGTGTGTTGTTTGCATCCTGTGGATGGGGCTTTGCTTGCTCACATGGCCGTTTCTGGACCGGGGGTTGAAGAGCCTGTTTTAAAATACTCACCATGCTGTTTTTTGTTTGCTTTTCTGCATTTTACCAGTGTAGCCATGAATAGAATCCAGAGTGTGACTTCTGTCACTAAGCTTGAGAAAAGGACTGCTGTACTTCACTCTGCAAGTTATTTATCCAAAGTAAACTGCTGTGCATGAGAACACAAAGAAGGCCAAATAAAGCATATTGCTAAAAGCCTTCCTGACTTGTTTTCCAGGCTTTTCAACAATAATCTCAAATGAAACAAATTTCTATAAGCAGGGTTAAATACAACTGACAGAGATGAAAAAAAAAAACATTTTTTCAATAGAAATTAAGTTTCTGGCTCGTTGTTTTCTGACTTTCTCATAAATTGAAAATATAATTCAGCAGTTCTCCAATTGCAGAAAATGACAAGCCAATGAGTCACAACTGCTTTTTGGGTGGGTCAGCAAGCTGCCATAAATTGAATCTGGGCATATTTCATCACTTTACAGTAAGAGCTGAGTCCCAAACCCACAATTTATCAAAAATGAAAGGAAGCTCCTCCCCTCTCACACACAAAAACAAGAATGCACCAGAGTAAAACCATATCCAGAATCACTTTCTATACAGTTCCTCATCTGGTGTCACTTTAGCAGCCAAGTGCAAAATATGCAGAGTAACTTTTCTTAGAAAACCAATCCAAAAGAAATGATCTAGAGCAAGCGGTCCTGAATCTTTTTGGCACCAGGGACCGGTTCCATGGAGAGAGATTTTTCCGTGGACCAGAGGAGTGTGGCTTTGCATGCTGCCCGCATATGGTAGAAGGGCTTGTTTGTGTGGCTTGGTCGCTAGCATGCCGCAGACCCCATGGACCAGGGGTTAGGGACCCCGATCGAAAGCTCATTCTAATAAATATTTTACAAAATGCCACAAATCATCACCTTCATACTTAATACAATAAATACACTTCCGAAAGTTTACTTCAGCCAATGAAAGATGCTTTACCTTAACAATTTCATAAATAATTTGCCATCATCTTTTTCACGGTGAGGGTGACTGGCCCAAAATCTCCCAGTTGGCTTCCATGTCTAAAGCAGGACTAGAAGTTGGATTTCCCACACAATCCAGCACTAGACTAAACTAAGTCTCTGATACTACCCAGCTGGAGATGCCACTGAAATCTGCTGGTTTCTGGAGTTTGGCTAAATTAGAACCACCTCGGCTGAACTTAAGTAAGCTAAAGTGCTTGCTCATCAGTTCACTTCCAAATGTTGGAACTTATTAACCCTCTTGCACTTATTAAGTATTAAAATTCATTTGTCTTCCTCACATCATCAAAAAAGAAGGATGACGTCTGGAGAAGCTGAGATAGTTAACTATCACAGCAATATTTAAGAAGCTATCTTTAAAAAAAACAGTAAGACAATTGAGCTTATCCCATTCCTCTTCCTGATTTTATTTTACAATTCCGCAGTCTTGTTATATCCCCATTCTAAGCAACTTGTGGATTTCACCCACAAATCTTCTCAACAACCAGACAAGAAAATGCTTTCTTGCACCATAGGCAGGCAATCAAACACCTCTTAAAGGAACAGCATGACCTAGCAAAGGTCCCATCCAAAAAAAAATAAGTAGATGCATGCAGATGAGAGCCAAAATTGCAGAAGGGGGTGAAAGTTATTACTGTTACACTACCCTTACTCAAATGTATGCTAGTTTATACAATATAATCTGTCCATGTTTACATGCCAGCAAGCAGGAAAAACGAAACAGAATACCTACTTTAAAAAGATTTTCTGGCTCTCAGCAGGAGGTCTGTCCCAATAAACAGATGTTTCTTTTAATCTGTAATAATAATTGGAAATAATCAGGAATTTTCTTTAACACAGTTCAGTATAGAGGTAGACTTTGTTTATCAACCACAATTGGAACCAGAAACTGGATCATTAAGTAAAAGTATGATTGTGCTTACTATCCTACTTCAACTTTCCTTGGCTTTACAGGTTTGCAAAAGTCATAAATATGAAGATGGGTTGCAAAGCTACTTTTCGTTACTGTCATAACTGTGAACAGTCGCTAAATGAAATAGTTACTAAACAAGGGTTACCTGTACACACACACGCACACACTAAAGCCCAAACCTACAAAGAAGAACGTACTAATAATTTGACTTGGTCTCTTCAGACGTCATCCTTAGTGAACCATGCAAACCAGCGTCTGCATTACTGACATCTGAAATTTCCGACGTTGAGAGCTTTTTAACAAACTGCATCCATTTGGTTTGGTGGCAGCAGCGCCTCAGATAGAAGGCCCGTACAGAGAGTGGTGAGGACAGCAGAGAGGATTATAGGAAGTTTGCTTCCCGTTATTCAGGATGCTGCTTACAAGCGCTATGTGCTTAGAGCTCGAAGCATTGTTACGAGACCCCACACACCCACTTTACAGTCTGTTTCTGTTGCTCCACTTTGGGAGGAGGTTTTGAAGTACAGTATTTCTAGCAGGACTACCAGATTATGTAACATCTTTGTTCTCTGTGCCATCCGTCTGGTAAACTCGCAGGATTCTTTTTTTCCCATCATGTATAGGTATACATTCGAGCTAGACTGTGATGTTTCTCTGTGTCATATGTGTTTGTGTATATAGATATATGTATAATGGTTATCTTTTGAGAGCTGAATGCAATGAAATTTAATTTTAATGTACACTGTAAAGTACAGTTAAAGTGACAATAATTTTTTTATTCTATTCTATTCCTTTTTTGAAAAAAATAAACTTTATTCAGTTTTTTCCAACAGTTTAAAAACTTAAAAACAATTACAACATTGAAAACATCATTAACATTTCTTAACCATATTCCTATACTTAATTTTCTATTATATTACGATTATTCCATTCTATTTCTATTCCACTTTAAAAGTTTTCAAATGAGCAATTTACAACTACTGAAAATGGAAGGTACAATAAGGTTTTGTACAAAAATTAAAGTAAAGCAATCTGGCACCTTAAATGTATTTTTGCACCTTCTTGGAATTAACATACTACACTACATCAGCAGTAACAACAAACATTCTTATCCGTGCAAGAGCTCTCTCTCTCTCTCTCTCTCTCTCTCCCTCTCTCTCTCTCTCTCTCTATAGTTTGCCAAAGATCATCTCTCTCAAGAATATTTGTTCCCATTTCTATGCTAGTTATTTGAAGTCAGGATTTCTCCCACCAAATTCTCTTTTTTAAGGAAAAATGGTTTAAAAGAGATCAAAACTAATGACAGCCTGTAATTGTTACATCTTTTAAGTACCAGTTTATTATTAGGTTATCATTCAAACCTAATCTTTTCCATGCTAACATCGTAAGCACAGTGTGAGAGAACCACAATCCCAAAAGCAGAAAGAATAGCCATGAAAAAAAAAAATTGATTTCATTTACAACTTAATTTAAAATTCAGTATAGTTAAACTCTTCTTCCCCATCCATATGTTAAAGGCATTTTCTCTGCTATGTTTAAAGTTTCAATTAACAATTTCTGGAAGCTTCTAAGGGCCACACCCAAGAGTTTTGAAGATGCTTCTAACTGTAGCTCCCCAGGCTTTCTTCAGATTAGAGTTTCCTATCAAGTCATGGGATGTGTCTAAGCCCTAAAAAGAACTCAGACTAAATTAAAAGGACTTTATTCGCTTTGAACTAAAGCATCAAATCATGAGAAATGACCACGCATTCCTTATGCACAAGGCTGGTTTTCCTGCTCTTTCCTTCCAAAACAGCCCCTGCCACAATATTGTTCTCTACCCCTCTTTCATATTTCTTATTTTCAAAGCAAAATATTTTGAGATTATGCCTCCCTTATGCCAGACCATTAATCTGTAAAGTCACTCTTTACCATATTAGATCTAAGCTATTTTATTGAATACCTAGAAATATCTACCAAACCAAATTTATCAGGTTTCTTACCATCCCTGATGGTTACATTTCCATACTTTGGCGCTGTAAATTCTTGAATGGATCTTGGGTAAGTGAGTGAATATACAATGCAATCTGGTTCACCTACTCGACTCCCCCTCCACCTAAAATGTATTAATAACGTACAAGCCATCTCAGATACTAGTTTTTAGACCAAGCTCTTTTCACAGTTCATGTCACAGACGCACTACCACAGTTCAAATAATCAAGAGCAATTTTTTCCACATTTATTTAGTCAAACCTACAAATTAACCAAATGTGATATATATTTCATTCATTTATTTTCCAACTTGACCTGCAGTATGCTACTATCATTTCTCAAATTAGACACTCAGCAAACATTGGCATACACAATGTGCCAAATGCAAAAAAAAAAAAAAAGCCAATATTTAACTGCCCATTGAAGAAACCTCAGGAGTTTCCAATGACAGGATGGCTAGACACTTAGATGAGAAGTAAAGGGAAGACATTTGGCATGACTAAGATTTTACAGTTCTGTCAGTTCAATCTAAAATGATTAGGCCCCACCTGGTCTGACTTCTTTAGATGACTTTCACATATATAGACTTAGGAACACGAGATGGAGTAAAAGCAGCCAGCCTTGTGCTAACAAGCACCTTTTGAACAAAAGTGACAATAACGGAAATAGTTTTTTGCATCTTATGATGCAAAAGAGGTGCAATTTGCATCACAAGAACACAACTTTATTTCCCCTGTTTCAATCATTTGGACGAGGTGCTTGGTCATGTTCAGCCAACCCACTGTGGTTAACTAATGTTCCCCACTGTTCTCCGCGTTCGGTAGAAAAAAGATTCTCAGCTGCATCTAGAGAAGTACAGATTCCTCCCTACTACAAATGATCTGTCTAGGCCAGGAGTCTTCAAACTTGGCAGCTTTAAGACTTATGGACTTCAACTCCCAGAATTCCTCCTCCAGTCATGTTAGCTCAGGAGTTCTGGGAGTTGAAGTTCACAATCCTAAACGTGCTAAATTTGAAGACCCTTGGTCTAGGCTCATTAAAGGAAATTACATGTAATCCTTGACTTATAACAGTTCATTAAGTGACCAATCAAAGTTACATCTCTGAAAAAAGGGACTTGTGACCATTTTTCACATGACCTTTGCAGTATCCCCATGGTCACGTAATCAAAATTTGAATGCTTGGCAACTGACTCATATTTATGACAGTTCCAGTGTCCTGGAGTCATGTGAAAACCCTTTGTGACCATCTGACAAGCAAAGTCAGTGGAGAAGCCAGATTCACTTAACAAACTACTAACTCAACAACTGCAGTGATTCACTTAACAACTGTGGCACAAAAGGTCATAAAATGGAGCAAAATTCGCTTAACCAATGTTTTACTTAGCAACAAAAATTGGGGGCACAATTGTGGTCGTAAGTCAAGCACTACTCATAATGCAACTCTGAAAAAACAAAATGATAATCAAAGAATTAAATAATTCTAGGATGCATGTTCCCTGATGAATTCAGTTAATGAACTCACATTTCCAAGATGTGAACGTTAGGTAGAACTATTAATCAATGTTTTCCAGTTACAGTTCTTGTATTTCGACAACACCTCCAATCCACCCAGGACCTGACTGCTAACCATCATGATGGCCTTTCAGAAGTCAGTAAAAAAGTTGCAGAGTATTTTCTTTTCTTACATATTCTGATTTGTGGTTTTTCCATTTAATTCTATTTTTACTGTTCTCATTGTAGTAAACTGCTGCGAGTTCTTGCAAAAAAAAAAAAAAGCAATATAAATAAATAATTAAATATCCCCTTTCAAGGTTTTTTAGATCCGGTTCAATCAATATTTGGACCACGTTTTGGGTCGCCCTGTTGAATTATCTTTCCCAGGAAAAGGATACAACCCAGTCAGATTCTCCTGAACTTCTCTGGCTTTTGAGAACATCAGACACGGCTTCCTTCCATGTTAGTTAAACTGGATCTAGAATATTGTGTCAAGAGGAGAGCAAGCAAGACAATAAGACGCCTTGAAGAAAACCTGATGAAGAATAGTTGAAGGAACTGGTTAGGTTTAATCTGGAAAAAAAAGGATGGCTGCAGGGAAATAGATGGGGTTGGCGGGGCCAGTCAGAGGTGGTATTTGCTCGTTCTCTAAACTACTCAAAATTTCCACTACCGGTTCTCCAGGACTGGTCGGAACCTGCTGAATACCACTTCCGTCTAGAATGTGTGTAATAGGCTGTTTTATGCATAATATTTATGTGGACTAGTGTGGGTCCACAAATCAGGGGTTGGAGACCCCTGAACTAAACCACCAACTCAAATTGGATCCTGAAACTTTATCCCCGGTACATGTATATTTGCCTTCACTCGTTTACAAACTCGTACCGAAAATTTGGACAAATAAAAATGGACTTTAAATTATAAGAAAGAAGGTCCTGTTTCCTGTGAAATGGTACAGTGACAGAACAGACTGTTTCAGAAAGAAGGTAGCTTCGTTTTTGCTTAAAATGTTTAAACCAAGAGTGAATGTCCTTCTCTTGGGGATGCAGAAGAAGTGGATCACTACAGTAGCAACAGGCTAGAGTAAGGCTGTCCAACCTTGACAATTTTAAGGCATTGCTGGCTGAGGAATTCTGGGAGTTGAAGTCCACAGTTCTTAAAAGTTGCCAAGGTGGGACAACCCTGGGCTACAGAGTTTCCAAAATTCCTTACTAGAGTTGAACTCTACAATTCTAGGATGCTTCCTCCTGCCTCTGGTACTTTAGATCACTACTAGACAGCTGACATGCTGAATAATGCCTGGCTACAAAAGCAGACGAGATGAAAGCCAAGAAACCGAAGCTTAATCCAGGCAAAACAGAGTTGTTAGTGGAGGGTTTACCTGCCCAGATGATGATAGTTAAATGAGATTAGCAGAACATTCCATGAACAAGCTGTTCTGTCCCCCAGAATGGCTAGTTTCAAGTAGTCTGTATCCAAGTCAAAACAAGCAAGCTGCAAGGAGTGTTTTATTTCACCCAAATGTGGATGCATTTCAGAAATATTTCTGAATTTGGGTGGTTTTGGTTTGGTTTGGTTTGGTTTCTGCAACTGCGATTGGAGGTTTTCATGTGTCTTGCAACTGGAGAATTATTCACACTCTCCTGTCTAGACCAGTACAGCAGGTGGAATCGTTCTTGTTCATAATGCTACTGCATTAATCTTGGAGGACAGGGATCACAGTGGAGTTACAGAGCCAACCAAGAGGATTTAAGGAGCACTTGACACAGAGGCAGCGTTTCTGACTCTGCCTTTGGAGGAAGATTGACTGAAGAGTAAACCATACATTACTGAAAGGAACAGCTGGACTCAAAGCTGGACTAGTAATTCTGCTGGACTGAGGGTGACTGGTACTAAGTATTGGGGTGCTTATCTGCCCCGATGTGTCCTCCACAGATCCAAGCCCATTTGCTTTAGTTTATTTTTGGTTTAGACTGAGTTTTCCCTTAGCGTAGTATGGTGACTGGTTGAATTCACTGGATAAAGAGAGAGAAATTCCTTGACTCCCATTCCCTTGCACTTTTTACGTTAAAAGGACATTCCATCCCTCCCCTCCAAATATTTGCGAGAATCATTCCAATTAATTTCTAGTCTGCTGGCTCTCCGTAGCACTTCTAGACACACAATTTATATTCATTTATATAATTTAATCTAGGCACAGTCCAACTTCCAAACCAAATCTGGGCAGCTCATCATGTAATAAATAACAAAAATACAATACAAAACAAGATGGAATCTGGTCACTCAGGGCAAAAACATATCCAACGAGCCTCTCCCATCCACCTAAACTAAACCAAGGCTTGGGAATTAACTAAGGTTTAAAAGAGCTTTGAAGAACCTGTATTCTCTCTCAAAACAAGATCTGAAATTAAAATCCTCCCCACCCACCCCCATCCTCCAAAGTATTATAGCTCAAAGAGTTAGATTGTCAGAGAGAAAAAGTAACATTAGAGCATGGGTGTCAATCGCCGTGTCACGTTGCCGTCATGTGACATTTTGCAACGTTTTCCCCATTCGTGGAACTGGGGTGGGCGTGGCCTGCGCACAGGCCGCCAGTTTGACAGCCCTACATTAAGGTTTGCTGGTGAAGGCAGGTAAAGGTAACTACTGTTAAATAACTGATTTTTAGTATCGTGTTAATTTCTCCTGAGACAACAGGTATCACCAGTTGTACACATAAGGTATGGCCATGAAAATATTCTGGTCAGCAACATACCAGACAGGAAAAAAAAAGATGAATATCCTTCCATACTTGTTGCACATTACCTGAATCCAAGTAAATAGAAGCCAAGTAAATCCAAGTAAATAGAAGCCAAGTAAATCCTTTTTTTCTGGTAACAAAATTATCAAAATCAAACATTTATTGTCAATACACAACATGTATACAGTGAATTGAAATTCTTATGAAACAATTCTTATGAAGTAGTAGTTAGTCCTGATCAGATTAAGATGTGTGACCTTGAAAAGAAAAGGAGAAAGAATCCTGTTGGCAACATCAATGATACACAACTGTACATGTGCATGCAAGACTGTGCTTAAATTCACGCAAAAACGTTCAGTTGGCTTGCTTCTTCTTAACCACTTAATCTCATGCATTATCTGGATGTCTTTGGTTCCTGCGGAAACAGGGATTCAATATACCAGTTACATATAAAACAAGCATCTTCCTCTTTTAAAAAAAGGCATTTGAAAACGCCATAATTTATTGAATGGAACAGAAGGCCATGTGCAGCATGACCATGAATTATCTAAACTCAGCAAGTCATCATCAACACAATCCAATTATCTTTTCTAAAATTCTATGCTTTGATTTGCTCTTTTGCAATTTTTGACCTTGTTACCATTCTTTCCTAATCACACTCTGTGTAATCTGTTGTGTCCTTTTATTTGTGGATATTTTAGAATGCAGGAGCCTGCTATATTTTGGGGGACTGGAGGGTACAGGTGCACACTCTATCTCTTGAGTTTGTGTACTGTTGATGCAGTGATATTTTGCTGCAAAGGAAAGTTTGAACTGGCCGTTTTGATCTGCTTGCTGCTATTATTCTTCCATCTTTTAGCCCTTTAAATGTAAAAAAGGAAAGGATGTTTTTAAAACAAGGATCCATGTATAATAAAAATAAACTACAATTCTTTCATTTGTTTTTAGCAATTAACCGGGGGAAAGAAACAAATAATCTGCAGGTGAATATTTTTAAATATTGGAAATGGTAGAGACAGCCCTCATACTGTCCAAAGTCATGTTCAAGCATGGATACCAAAGATTTTGATAGTGTTGTTTCTTTTAAAATATTTTTAAAAAGCCTTTAATGTACCAATGACAATTAAATTAATATTTTCTGTCAGAACAGCCTTCTGACCTGAAGGATATAATTAACTGAGTTAATTAACACAGAAAGCTTCATACTCTTTACAGTTAAAATATTTGTACACTCAAGGCAAATGGCTCAAGGAAGACTATAGCTAAGGCTACCAAATCTGGGCCACCAAAATACAAATAAACTTTAGTTTGCAGCAAAGAGTATTTTCTATGTCTTCTGCAAATGGTATACAAATAATGTAATATTTACTACCGACATCGAACAATAGAATAGTCAAAGTCCTTTATAACCTAATTCCTCAACAATCCCAACATTATCTACAGAGAATACAACTTGAACAGCTTTAATAGCTAGAATACTTTCCCACACTCCAGGAACAAAAGTAAAAAGTAACAAAGTAGCTTGTCCAAATTTGGGGGGGTGATTAATACCGTGTTTCTCCAACAATACGGCCTCCACCAATAGGAAGCCCCACCATGTTTTATTGGCATAAAATCAAATTAAACCCCTCTCCCCAAATTAAGGCCCATATTAAACATGCGAAATGGGGGAGGGAATGGCGGGTGGGGGCTTGCCGTTAGGAAGTACTTTTGTTGCATGCCCAGATATGGTGCTGCCTGCGTTGGTGGGGCACTTCATATCGGGAGACCTTCCGCCACCGTTGCTTTCCCTTCTCCCTTGCAGCCGCAGCATTTAGAGCAATGCCGCGGCATTTGGCGCAGCTATGCGTGACCAGTCAGGGCTCCTCCCTGCAACCGGAGCCCTGCAGAGACACTTGGCTTCAGGCGCTCCTGTCGCCGCCTTCCCTTTGCCTTCGAAGGTAAAGCCAATTATTTTAAAAACGACACCCTACTATAACAAAGCCTCCCCTACCCGAGAGGGCAGCCCAACCCAAGTGGGGAGGCGAATCTCCCGGGGACGCAGCGCAGGATCGGCCCACCCCAGGAGAAGCACCCAGCTGCCATCCCTGCCTGGCGCCAGGCAGAGTGAGAAGAGCTTCGCCTGGGGCGCCCAGCACAGCTGACAGGCGGACCCTCCTGCCTGGCGGCAGAGCTCTCACCAAGGCAGCGAGCACCTCCCACCGGGCACTCCGCTCAACCCACCAGGGCCGCGCCGGAGCCGTGCGGGCTAGGCAGAGCTGGGAAAGCGAGCCACGGGTACACGCCCGCCTGCCAAGCAAAAGAGCCAGGCCAACCCAAGCTTGGCTTCCTTCCCAAGTCCCTCCAGCCCGAACCCAAAGGGGCCACCGGGAAAGGCCACCCGAGGCAGTGATTGCACCCACCCATCTGTGGACAGGGAGGCAAGGCGACGGCCTGCACTGCATCCTCCTCCGAGCTGAGCCCTGCTGAGTCAGCCCCTCTGCCTGATGCCCGTTCCGCTGCAGTGTTTGGAGCTGGTGCATTTGGAGATGCGTGGGGACGGGGACGGGCTGAGTGAGGGGTGGAAAGGACGGGGGGCTTTGGGCTCTCTCCGCTGGCCAGGGAAGCAGCGCTGCCATCACCTCGCCTCCCTATCCGCGGACGGGTGAGCGCTATCACTGCCTCGGGCAGCCTCTCGGCACCTTCGGGTTCATGCTGGAGGGAAAGGAGGGCCCACCTGTCAGCTGCGCTGGGCGCCCCAGGCAAAGCTCTTTGCACTCTGCCTGGCGCCAGGCAGGGATGGCGGCTGGGTACTTCTCCCGAAGTGGGCCGATCCTGCGCTGCGGCCCCGGGAGATTCGCCTCCCCACATGGGGTTGGGCTGCCCTCTCGGGCAGGGGAGGCTTTGTTGTAGTAGGGTGTCGTTTTTAAAATAATTGGCTTTACCTTTGAAGGCAAAGGGAAGGCGGCGACAGGAGTGCCTGAAGCCAAGTATCTCCGCAGGGCTCCGATTGCAGGGAGGAGCCCTGACTGGCTGCACATGGCTGCGCCAAACACTGCGGCGTTGCTCTAACACCGCGGCAGCAAGGGAGAAGGGAAAGCAACGGTGGTGGAAGGTCTCCCGATACGAAGTGCCCCACCAACGCCGAGATCAACATCCAAACTGTCACCGCCTGCCCACCCGAGGATGCAAGGGGGTGAATTAAGTCACCCCCGAAAAGACAGCCTAGCCCTTTTTTGGGGGGGTCAAAAAAAAATAAGGCCTGGCCTTATTTTGTGAGAAACACGGTATCAATAAAGATAAAAGGCTACAAATTCAAACTGCTTCACCCATAATAAGGATTACTACTTCTAACCTGGATTTTGTTGTTAATAATTTGAAAATATTTTATATACAGGTCTATATCTTCAGCACAGCAGTCAACAATCAAAAGGTTACAAAAGGCTTTTAATGCTATTAATATGAGTTTTAATCATTCATTGAAATGTTTCTGATTCTTGATTTTCCCAGCAAAAAGAAGCACAAAGGGGCTGGCTTCAGAATTAAAGCTATATGAAAGTGTTATGAAAATATTTGAAGAGGGTGCAGTATTTCATAAATTGCACCAACATCAGTCAAGCATTCTTCCTTGGAGCATTAAAACAGCCACCTGCTCTGAAAGGCTCCACACTGATTGCTTTGATCCACACTTCAAGCTCGGTCCCAGTGGTCCCAGTGGAAGCGTCTTACGAATGGACACATAATATGCAGACAATCAGGGAAAGCCTTCAAAACAGCTGCAACAAAGCTTTCTGCAAAAGATTCTCTAATAATGTTTCAAAGAGGTGTGCTTGCTCATGCCAGTGCACTTTGTGAAACAGCCCTGCTGCACCCCATTTCTTAACAGGTGGCAACACCTGGCTGACCTCAAAGAAAACGACACGTCCACAGAGGGGTCAGAAGTCGAGCTCAAAATGGAGACTTTACTCAGTAAGAATACTACAAAACAAAACTACACATTCAATGCTTGTGAAAATAATTCAGTTCTGAAATCCATAATTATATCAATAAAAGGAGATAATAAAATGAAGCCTGTATTTTAGCTTTAGATAATAAACGTTTTAAAAGACAGAATCAGAGAATATGAAAAGCTTTATTCTTTAGTTGACAACAAAAGCCGCCTTGTTAATAACACAGCTGTCTCTATTCATCTACAGGCACACTATTTGTAACACAGGTGTCATCAGATTGCTACAATAATTTACACGTTACACTTGAGTAACCTGATCATTAAAAGCCTAATTAATATGAAATTATATCCTTAGTCCAGCAATCACTCTTTTACCCATTTTGTCATTAGACGAATACAGGCCCACAAAATTGATGAGGACTAGACACAACCAATAAATACAAGAGTCGCCCTACTCTAAAAACCCTTCGTGTCAAATCAGTTTAAAGTTAATGATGCCCTTCTTTTTTTTTTTTTTTTTTTGGGGGGGGAGGCAATGCATGACTATTAGCTATTTCCAAGCTGCATTTACCCAAGCAGTTCTGTGGAAAAGTAGGGTTTTGGCCTTCAGTCTGAAAAACTGAACATATAGCGGAAGACTTCTCTTTAGGGATTCATACATTTTCTATTACACACTTTTATTAGTAACAAAGCAATTGCAATTATGACTCAGTTCCTTACCTGGTTCTGCTACAGCCACTATTACTATTTCTATGTTCAAATGTATCAGGAATAATATATGCGCACTGCAGAATGGCCTACTAAAATAAAAAGACAGATGATGGCATACAAGGCATGAGGAACTGACCAGCTACCTTCTAAACAGTAGCTGATGAAGTAGTATAAATGCAGCGTGGGCAGAGGGGCTGAATGCAAGAAGGTTCTTTACTGAGCTAAACAGAATAGACTTCTGTAACAATAAATAGTGCTTAATAGTTCATGTTATCCATTTTAAATGGCTTGGTTTAATTTATTTTCTATACTTGCATAGTCTCCCATCTCATACAAGTGACTGGTCGGTTAACATCATAAAATGATCAATACAATAACAGTTTCAATATTTTCCATGTTAGTTACAGCATGTAAAACAGAAAATAATCTTGACCAAAAATGTTTGTAAAAATATTCGAAGGAAGCTATTTCTCAGAAGCACCATAAAAATAAGTTAGTAAGAGAGGGGTCAAAATCACAATATGCTTCCTTCCTTCACATCCTTTTAAAAGTTAAACAAATGAGTGTCCTATGAATGTTACCCATGCTAGACAGGAAGAATCTCAACAGCAGTGGAAAGGCTCTGTAATTCCGAAAGACAATGTTCTTGATACACCATCATTACAAGCCCTTTCTGCTATAGAAACTCTCCAGTCTACTTTCCAATTGTTTAGTATCTGTGTGACTGCAAAAAACAGAATCTGTGAAATGATGTATGAATCACACAATAGATGTTTATATTTCATCCTTACCATTTAGCTACATGATTTAGTATTTCCCACTTCTAATTAATTAATTTGCCAATCTATTAAATCTATCTTTCAAGCCTGTATAGAGCTTTACTGCTGGTTTTTTAATTGTGTTTGCCTGGATGTCTATTAGTTTATTCTATGGATTACAATAGCGTAGATTATTTTCCATTTTCTTTTTAAATTGCTAATGACATTAAGATGAATAAATGCAGAAGAACCTCAAACCTAGAATACCAATACCACATCACCTAAGATTTATGTTTTATTATCAAAATCAGGTACTTTTCTCTTTTTCTTTACTTGCTTACTTCTGAATATTGTTTCTGGTCTTTTACCATAAAGAAATAATTAGCATTTATTACCTAATTTACCCTCTCCTCTCTTGGAAGAGAAACAGGAAGTCTATGGATAGAATGTCCACAAATATGGAGAAGATGCATTTTTGTTCTGGAAAGTACTTGCAATTTCCAAAAAAACATACCAAATTGTTTTATATATTCAGACACTACAAAGCACAAACTTTATACAACTTTCCTATGTTTGAAATCTGTTGAGATCTGATGACTGTTGCAATCCATAAAAGTCTTGCCTGTTACATACTTTGCGATGACCTAACTTTCACTGCTCACAAAAAAAAGGGAAAGAAGATATGACTCATTGGTTTAGTTACATTTTCTACACTGACCTTGGTTTCTCTGGCCTCTTGCCTAGCCATTCCCTCAAGCTGTTTCTATTAAGTCTTTTTTAAAAATATCCTGAAGGACCATTAACAGCAAGGCTCTCATAAACATTTGCATCAATACCCCACATTATTGTTTCCACCCACCATCTCCCCTTTCCATGGACATCATCAGTATAGAAATGCAGTCCTTGACTTACATTCATTCACAATCATTCAAAGTTACAACAGCACTGAAAAAAATGGACTTATGACAATGTTTCACACTTACCACCGTGGCCAACTCGCCATGGGACAACTCGCTATGGCCCATTCTCCACAGGATAACTTACTGCATGACAGTTTAACAATTCAATTTATTTAAAATAAATAAAAAATTATTTTAATTTTGGTCATTCGCATTTCATTCTGCCCCTCTTTTTGCATCTTTTCTTCAATGATTCTATTCCACCATTTTTTTGATATTAGTATAACTCCTGTCCCGCAGCGAGTTGGCCGTGGCGAATTGTCATAGACCCATTGCAGCATCTCCATGGTCACACAAACAAAGTTTGGATGCTTGGCAATTGGGCCAGAGGAAAATCTACCATGCCCTGTGAGGAATATTCACAGATAAACCTGTTCAGAATAACTCTGAGCTACAGTCAAGTCTCAAATCCAGTAAGCTGACTAAAACATGGTTATTTCCTAGTTATCTGGGGAAAGTTCAAACCTGCTGGTCCTGAGGATGCTGTGTTCTAGATCCACATCTCCAAGAACCTCCCAGGAAATGGCAGGTAATTGGGCTTAGATGCTGTGGATAAACAGATGAGGAGTAATTTGCTCAAGACTAAAAGACTGAGTAGCTGTGGGCTTGGGACTCTCACCCCACCCCACCCCACGCCCCGATCAGGATCTGAGGTTCTGAATGGGAGTAGCATGCCTTCAAGCAGAGTAAGTTTGCAGTTTAGGAGTCTTTCTAGAAGGTTGCCAGCTCCTGTTCAAAGTGCATAGGACGACCATGACTCACGAGAGCTTTTGAATAAATTCATCTTACATGTCAAGTGTACCTATTCTTCATCTAGGGGCCCTTCTCACAGTTACTCAGGATTTGTCACCCCTCCCCTTCATCTGGATTAGTGCAATGTACTCTATCTGCACTGCCCCTGAAAACCTGAGAAGCTACAGCTGATCCAGAATTCAGACACACAAGTACACAAAAGTACTTATGTGTAGCCTTGGTACACCCATATAATACAGTTGCTTTGTGAGCTGAACTGGCTTCCAGATTTAATTCAAGGTACTGATCATCATCTATAAGGCTCTTTTCAGTGCATAAAATTATTTGAGGGATCTAAGCTTACTTGTTTTCTTGCAGATGTTTCATTGTCCAAACTAGGTAACTAGGCTAGCATTGATGATGTTCCTAGTTTGGGTAATCAAACATCTACAAGAAAACAAACAAGCTCAGAGGCACCAAGGACGACCCCTCATTTCAACCCTGAGCTACAAATAATCTCCTTCATTAATACAAGGTTATTTGCAAGACTCTTCTCTGCAGTTCTTGTGCTTGTCCCATAAGATCTGACAGTATGGCCTGCTCTGATTCATTTCTATCGAACAATAATATTCAACAAGACTCCGAAAACATGCCTTTTCTATTATGGAACCAATCTCTCTTAATATTTGAATGGCCCCATGAATGGAACTTTCACAAGTCTTGCAGCCTTCTTCCCTTGGCCAGGGGGGGCTGGCTATGTGTGAACCCGTCTTGGTGATAATTGTGTGCCTTTGAATTACCCCAAATGTGTCATGCTGTTTTTGTCTGGACAATCTTAATGGATTGTTGGTTAGCCATCCAAAGTCATGTATTGACTTAATAGTCATCACTCTGCTAAACAAATAACTCCCTCAACACTGTCCAACTATTTACAAAGTCTGCACTACTATTACTATTCATCTTCTCATCACTCCTTATCACCCATCCCCTTCCACTTGTGACTGTATGACTGTAACTTTGTTGCTTGCATCCTTACAATTTATATTGACGCTTTCCTAGTATGATTTGATTGCTTATTGTACCCTATGACTATTATTAAGTGTCGTACCTGATGATTCCTGACTCTTTGACAAATGTATCTTTTTCTTGTATGTACACTAAGAGCATCTGCACCAAGACAAATTCCTTGTGTGTCCAAACACACTTGGCCAATAAAGAATTCTATTCTATATTATGGTCAGCTATATAATAAATGATCTATACATTTCATGAGGATTTAAACCATCTTCCATAAGATCACCAACATGCTTTCTACATAACCATCACAACAGCTGATTTTTTTTTCAGAAAAGACCTGCTCTGAAAACAACACATCGAATAGAATTTTAAGCTTGAACACATATTGTGCAACTTCTTCATAGTGACTTGCGGATGATGGCTTTCCACCAACAGAGAAGACGCAGTTCTGAACTCAGTATACACGTACCTTTTTCTCAAGAAGCCTTGCTTCCGTATTTTATTTCTTTCTTTGGCCCTTGTGAAGAATTGTATGTTTTTGTAGTAACTAAACAGGAAAACTGACGTTTACATTTTGAATGAAGTAGTCCTCCAGTCAGTGAGACTTCATAACATCTTTTCAAACAAGCTACTTTTAGTACTATACAATCTATTTTAAAAAATAGCTGGCTACAGATATTGGAAACTTTCCAAAGGTGAAGTTGCACAAAGAAAATCTAATTTTAGCTACATATAATTAAATAATAAATCTATGGGGGAAATCAGTTTTCACTCATGACTAACTTCTCCTAAGAAATACTATTCAAAATTTAACACTATCCCAAAAACTTAAAAAAAAACCAAATTAAACAGAAAACATATAGTACCTACTATATAATCCTGAAAGAGGTTTGTCTCAGCTCCCTATTGTTGAACACTTTTAAAACCCCAGTTGTAAAGCAAGCTGGAAAGAATGGGAAGTTTTCAGGCTTTCTCCACAAAGAGAAATACAATATGCCATACAGAAAAAAATACGAGATATGCTGCCTCAATTCATTATCCTGAATGAAGTATTTATAGGCTGGAAAATAAATTAACAGCCCTGTTACTTTTTGTATATTGCATTTTAAAAAATAGAAATAAAGATCCCAATTGGTGAGTTCCATATTATGGCATTCTTCTGTTTTTCTACTTAATTTCAGGAGCCCTGGAATTAGAATTACCAAGTAAAGGCAAAAAGATGCTTAGATTGCACAGAGATGCATGAATGTAGTACCTGCCTGGACCACCTTAAGGCACAT
Organism: Pseudonaja textilis; assembly: GCF_049901715.1. Lineage (NCBI taxonomy): Eukaryota > Metazoa > Chordata > Lepidosauria > Squamata > Elapidae > Pseudonaja > Pseudonaja textilis. Next base: position 195,109,563 of record NC_141992.1, read on the forward strand.
GTCCATCTCCCCAGGATCACACAGATGTACTGCATTCTTTGCATCTCCAAAAGTATTTTTCTATCTTTGAATCTAAAGTCACCGCACAGTCCTAGTACTTTCTATTTACCTGTCCTTAATTTACATCCCACCTATGATTAAATTTAAAGCAAATCCCACCCCACCATCCGAAAATTCGGATTCCTAAGCAGCTGAAACTATAAAAAACGGAAATGGCAGCACCTCTTTAATATAATGACAGTAATTCTCTGAAATTATATAGTAACTGAAAATGAATCTATAACATTTTCAGCATTGGTATTTTTGTTGTGTGTCATCAAATATCACTGGCTGACCAATTTGCTGATGCTAGAAGCTAAGACAAGTCGCAAAGAAAAATACAAAGCCACTGAAAGAAAAAAAATATGCACTGTATCCCCTGCGCTTCCTTTTTCATAGTCATATCCTTACCAGCTACAGTGTCGTTTACAGGTAGTCCTTGTCTTACAACAGTTTACAGTTTATGACATGACTGTTTTTCACACTTTTGACTGTTACAGCATCCCCACAGTCACTTAATCAAAATTCAGGCGCTTGCCAACTAGCTCGTATTTATGACAGTTGTGGTGTCCTAGGGTCAGGGTGATCCCTTTTTGCGACCTTCTGACAAGCAAAGTCAATAAGGAAGGCAGATTCAGTTAACAACTATGTTCCTAATTTTAATAAGTACAGTGATTCATTTAACAACTGTGGCAAGAAAGGTTGTAAAATGGGACAAAATTCACATAACTGTCTCACTTAGCAACATAAATTTTGGGTTCAATTGTAGTGTTAAGTCGAGTAAAACTAGAGTAAAATGTTTACTACAAAAATAGAATATAAAACAACTTGTCAACTGCCCTACTCAAAAAAAAAGGATCAGCAGTATCTCAAAGTTAGGAACAAGAGGAATTTTTGAAATCTGTTTCTACTTAAAAGCAGCTTGGCATTAGAAAAGTTTTTAATTTGTTTGGGGAATCTTATTTTATCTACTAGACCACAAATAAATGTAACTTGTTTCACTGTTCCTGGACTAGTTTCAATGAATTCAGTCCAGTAATTCTGGCTTAATAACTGAAGCAAAGGTACTCAGTATTAGGAAGACTCTGCCTTTTCCCTTCCACAAAAATAACAGAGGAAGTTTTTAGTACCAAGCTAGGAATAGGAAGTGATCCTATCTATGCCTCTTAATCTTCTTTCTACAGTATTGCCAAGATAATAGTGAAAGGAAGGAAGGAAGGAAAGGAAAGAAAGAAAAGAAGAAAGAAAGAAAGAAAGAAAGAAAGAAAGAAAGAAAGAAAGAAAGAAAGAAAGAAAGAAAGAAAGAAAGAAAATATATATATTTAAGAAGAAAACTTATGAAAAATCAAACCTAAAGTTTCATGCTGACTGAGGTTCCCTGCTCAAGAAAAAAGATTTAAAAAAAAAACTATTCTGAGAAAAAGAAGATAAATCCTCTTTTGAGTTTCCCCTGAAAGGCTAACTATTGTTAATGTACACTTGAGTGACTAAAAGAGCACACACAAAAATTAAATACTAAGAGTATTTTTTAGCAAACTAAACCAAAAAACAGTCCACAAAGGGAAAAAAAATAGGAGAAGAGTGAAGAAATCAGAATTTCTGAAAATGAAAGCTGCTCATCTGAAGGATAAAAGATGCAAAATAGTGCATGCATTCAGAACTGGACCTAATAGATTGTGTCTGGTAAGTCTACCAAGAACAGGCAGACTGAGCAATGACAACAGAACTTAAAAATTGTTGCCTTTTGATTATTAAAATGCACTGGCAAAGTTATTCAATTCAGTAATTGCTTCTGCAAAAATACAATTAACTTCTGCACAGGCGTTTGATAATAAAATACTTTTCATTAAGAGAAGAAAAAGCAGCATTTATAGAGAATTTGACAATGGTTTTAAATTAGCTTTCAAATGATAAAAGCAAAGCTATAGATTAATCTTCCCAATCACCTGGGAAAGGGACACTTATTTAGGTGGGTACAAAAGAAATGATAACATAAGAAAGCCCTCAGTTACCTGGGCTATTCTAAATGGGCAAAACCAGAAAAACCCTCACCCCTACAGCCACCACACTAGAAAGATGTGAAGTGCCAATTATGAGACTGAGAAGGCTACACTAGGCCATGTTAAAGTATTCTCTCTCCTGATTGTGTGTGTATAACTACAGGTAATAGCATCTGGTCAACTTGCAAGTTAAGCAAAGTTAACCAAAGTAATACTTAGATGGGAAACCATCAGAAATGTCAAAGCTGCAGACAAGATTAGGAGGAACCTCCCCGTCCCCCCAAAAATCCCCAATGCTTATATTAAGAGAACGCCAGACAATTTCCGTACTACAAGAAAAACTGCACAAATCTGTGTTCATCAGGCTCAGCTCAAACATCCTTACTTTTAGAAACTCATCTTTCTGTGGCATGTGGAAACAGTCCTTGGTCTTACAAGTTCATTCTATCCCTCTCTTCAACAAGCTCAAAAGTAAATGTCCAATCCTGATATTCTGTCATTCTATTTTATTGTAATGATCCAATCCAGACATAATAAATCCCAGTCTCACACCTTTCCTTTCCAAGAATCAGAAGTCAAGAAAACATGGCTTTTCAGCTTCCAACATCATGTTGCACTGTTATGCCAAAACTCAGTTCTGTGGCTGGATAAAACTTAGTAAACAAACCAGACTCTGAAACTGGTTTAAACAAACCATAATTTCTGCACTTTGGTTTTAAAGAAACGTGATTTATTTCAAATTGCAAGTTTCACATTTCCTTCCCTGGCATGCAAAACAGAAGGAAAAGGAAAGAAGGAGCTACAGTACAACCACAACTCACTCACAGAGCAGGAATCCATGGCTTCCTGTTATGTACAAACTGACCCAATCTCTACTTGATTACACACAGGGCAAGAGATCCTATGTTCAAATAACCACAGGATATCCCAGTCCAAACAATACCTTTCTAGGAAGTTAAATCATTATCCAAATTGGCTTCTTACAAGTTCATAGTTCACCAGTAAACACTTCCAGCATTCAGTGTAAATTTAGGTTAACATTTAAAATATGCTAATCTAGCTAAAATAATGTTAAAATGTGTGCAAAGCATTCCTTTAATAGTTAGGTTACATTAAGATTCAGAAAATCCCCAACTTGTCTATCAAAACAAAAACAGAAAAGAATTACCATTTATGATTAAAATGGCTGCAAACTGAATGTCTCCTTAGAAGACACAAAGATTTAATCTCTTCTGGTTTGAAATTATTAAAACTGGCTCTTAATATCAAGACATTTCCTTGAAAACAGGACATGATTTCATCACCACCGGACTAAGGTAACCAGGTACAATCAAGAACAAAAGCTCTTAAATACTTAATTAGTTGTGGTGCAGAGAAGGGAATTTTAGCAGGTGCCATTGTTGCCCATATCAACACAGAATGTAGCATGGGTCACCAATTCCCCATTCAGTTCATTAAATGCCTAATACTGTCTGGCACTTGAGCACTTCTGGGGAATGGAGGACATCTGTGTCCTCTCTTAACCTTTATTCAATGACAGTTTGCTTTATATAAATGATGGCTAGGTTTTTAAAATTAAATTGTAGTTGGCATCTGTTAACTCTCTGCAAAGATGGAGGTTGCCTTGAATGTCGAGAAAGATGGAAGAGATGCTGCTACATCAAAACAAGTCCTAAGAATTGCAAAGAGAAGGAGAATCACAGATAATGGTTTCTATTACAGGATCCTGAATATGCAAACAGGTACACAATGGAAACAAGTGTTGCCTTGCTCAGTTATATATAGACCCAGCACCATTAAGGTTTAAGCCAAAAGTTGTAGTTATCAGGCCTACAGCAAAAATGAAAGTTGTGACAAGCTGAGTAAACCAGAGGGAAGAGGATAAGGGCAAGGAAGCAATCATTCATCTTTCGTCATAACTAGAATGAGATTTGCCAGACAACACGACTGAGCAAATTAATATTACCTTCCTTTCTTTTGTGAGCTCAAGTAATCTGTTTATAAATTTAATCATGCCATGTATATACTGGTTATTGTTTAAGGATGTTGTTAGGGGAAAGAAAATCTAAACTACTTCCAGATGTGGATTTCAGGGTGGGAAAGGGGATTGGAAAGTTTGTAGTACAGATGTTCATCACCAACAATGCAATCCAAAATCACAACTGATAGCATTTCTACTATACAGCATTATCTGGAGTCAGATCTTACGCCAAGTGTAAAAGCGTCCAGCATTTATATCTTGTGCGTATTGTGTGCATTTGCAATAAAACAGGGAAGGAAAGGGAAGTACTTTACACAAAGTAGTCCTAGTAATACAGGTACTTGGTGACTGTTTAGTTAAAACAGCCCTGAAAAAAGTTGACTTATGACCATTTTTCAGTTATGACCTTTGCAGTATCTCTGATTATGTGATCAAAATTCAGATGCTCGGCAACTGGTTCATATTTATGACCGTAGCTATGTCCCAACATGGTCCCTTTTTGCAACCATCTTGACAAGCAAAATCAATCGGAAAGCCAGATTCACTTAACCAGGTTATTAACCACTATGATTCACTTAACAACCATGGCAAGAAAAGTCATAAAATGGATCAAAATTCACTAAACAAACACCTCCTTAGTACCATAAATTTGGGCTCATTTGTGCTCATTAAGTCAAGGACTACCTGTATTGTGTGCTACACATACGGAATAAAACAGGGAACGGAAGGAAGCCTTTCCCAAAGTACAGGTAGTCCTTGACTTAAGACTACAATTGAGCTCAACATTTCGGTTGTTAAGTGAGACATTTGTTAAGTGAGCGTTGCCCCATTGTACAACCTTTCTTGCCACAGTTGTTAAGCGAATCGCTGCAGTGGATAAGTCAGTCACCTGACTGTTAAGTGAATCTGATTTTTGCTTGTCAGAAGGTCCCAAAAGGGGATCACATGACTTTGGGACACAGCAACGATCCTAAATATGGAACCGGTTCTCAAGCCTCTGAATTTTGACTACAGGATTAGGGGATGCTGCAAAGGTCGTAAGGGTGCAAACGGTCATAAGTCATGAACGGTTGTAAGTCGAGGACTATCCTAGTAATACACCACCATGAAAGGAACAAGACCCCAAGCAGGACCAGAGCGAAAGATTAACTAACCCGGGTTCAAAACCAGGAAGGGGAGGTTTGCAGGGCTGGAAACCAAGGGGACGTGTAGCAGAGAGTCCAAGGCTACGTTTCAACCCGTGCCTCGTTGTTTTTTTTCTCCCCGTCCGCCCGTGGGTTAGCCCGGAGGATGCGAGGACAAATCAGGGCCGCTTCCCTCGAAAGCCACCACCGTCCCCCGGCCGGACGCGTCTTTCCAAGAACCAGAAAGTCTTCGCGGGGAAGAGGAAGAGGAGCCGCCGCAGAAACCTCAACCGCTTCCGCTCCGTCTGCCCGAGAGCCGAAGGGGGGGGACGGGGGACGCCGTCCGGGTCCGGGTCCGAGTCCCGGGGGAGGGAAAGGGGGAAAAAAAACAAAAAAAAAACGGCCCACAGCCGGGCCTACCTCCCGGGCGGGGGTCCGCAGGTCCAGCCAGCCGCATTTCCGCCCCCCCCGCCCGGCCTCTTTTCCCTGGAGGGGAGGGAGGGAAGCCGGGTCGGGAAGCCCGAGGGACCCGCCGGGAAGAGCCGGGAATGGAGGGGGGGGCGCCTCCTCCCGCCCCCACTCACCCCGTTTCCATTCAACCCCCCTCTCCCCACACGCCGAGGCAGGAGGGCAGCCCCTCCCTCCCCTCCACCGCACGTGCCGGGGCCCTCCCTCCCTCCCTCCCTCCCGACCCCTCAGACCCGTGAGGCGCAGCCGCCGCCTCACTCTCACGCCCCCCCGGTTTTCCCCTCACACGCTCTTCCCTCACTCACCGGCGCAGCTGCTTGTTGTGTGTGTGTGTGTGTGTGTGTGTTGTGTGTGCCTGTGTCAGAGGCGGCCGAAGGCGGAGAAGAAGGAGGGAGGGAAGGAAGGAAGGAAGGGCGGCCAAGGCGAGGGAGACGCGCCCTCAGGGATGCCCGGCGGCCGCCTCCGCCTCCTCCTCAGCCAGCGCTCCCGCCGTCCCGCCCGGCGGCCGCTTCCAGGCCGCTCCCCCTTCGCTTCAGACTCTGCCTCACGCTCTTTCCCCCTCGCCCCGCCCCCTCCCTGCCCGGCGCGCTGCACGATGGGAGACGACGCGGCCGCGCGCGAGAGAGAGAAAGAGAGAGAGAGAGAGAGAGAGAGAGACTGCCGGCACGCGCACGCGCAGCGCCAGGCGAAGATGGCTGCGAGAAACCTGGGGGGGCAGCGGCGTGAGCGAAGGGGGGGAGTGGGACGCGCGGCGCGAGGGGAGCAGAGGCTCCTCCTCCTTTTCGCCCTGCTCTTACGCTGAAGGAGCGTTCCACATATCTCTCTCCCCCTCCCTCCCTTCCTAACAACATCCCCGCGAGGTAGGCTGAGGGTCAGCGTCGCCCCCGAAGCGGGGCGCTGTGTGCAGGGTGGTGGAGTTGACCTCAGGTCCTCCCATTCAAAGGCTTTCCCTCCAAACGCGCCTCATTGTAGTGCAAAGCCAAAGTGGCAGCCATGAACTTAGGACGAGCCTCTTTAACGCCCACCCCTCATCGTTTTTTGCAATAGTGTATAGTCGTGCAATATGAATGCAATACTAGGGGTTTTCCATTCAATTTTTATAAGTCATAATGTACACTGAAGTGGGCATTTAATTTCATTGTAGGAGGTGCAACGACAATAAAGTAAAAGTAAATTAAACAAAAACAGTCCGGCTGGGTTTTCCAACAACCACCCTATGAGGTAGGACAGGCCTGGAGAGAATGGGTGCTGCTAATCCAGCTCTCACCAGCGTCTGCTATGGCTCACATACCATTGGCAGGTCAGGAATTGCTTTCAGTGGCCCGCATGACCGCAAGCCATGATTTACTCCCGTTCCTTGAATAAGCCACTGTGAACAGGGCTTATTAGAATTACTTTATTGTCACTTTGAATGTACACCAATCAGCATACATTAGAATGAAATTCAGTTGCACACAGCGCTCAAAGGGTCACTATCTCCAATATATACCACATAAACATGACAAAATAAATAAATACAGCAACAAGCTTAGCCGTAAGCTATGTTTTAGAAAACTAAATACCTGCCAGGCTAAAATAAACCACATTAAGTTTCTACCCGCCTTTCCAGATCTGGAGAATTATAGACCTGGGAGTTAAAGTCCACAAGTCTTAAAGTTGGCAAGTTTGGGAACCCCTATGTAACTAGACCAAACTGGCTCCAAATTTCAATATTTACTATAATAGTGGTACATAATATAATGAACTTTAATGATGGTTTGTTGAACAAACCACAATTGCTGGCTTCATAGTACCTTCACTCCAAACAAACTGCTTAATTCAATGTATGAATTTACCAACAGCAAGAATTAATTGGAACATCCATTTTGCATTTCTGGGGCTTGATATAGTATCTAGACTTCTATCACTAATAGTTCCCAGCCATGGCATTGCCTCTTTTAATTTTCTAAGTCTTTAATAAACCAATAAATCCTGTTGTACTTGTATAACCCATAAAATAACACTGAACTTAATTACAACATAACAGTCATTAAAATTTCAGTTGCTGTGTAGGGATGTTACAGAGGGAGAATAGTTTTAAGCAGAAGATGAAAATAGCAGTCTTGCCCTTGACAGCTTAGTAGCTAAGCACCTCCTATTTTACTTCAGGAGAGTAAATATTAATGACAAAAAATAAAATTCTGATTAAGGGCAGGATTTTCTGAATTCTGATGTTATTATGGAGGAAATGCAAGTACAAGCAAGTGTTTAATGTAAGGTTTAACATGTTCAAACTACAGGTAGTTCTCAACTTACGACCACAATTGAGCCCGAAATTTATATGGTTAAGTGAGAAATTTGTTAAGTGAGTTTTGCTCCATTTTACAACCTTTCTTGCCACATTTATTAAGTGAATCACCGCAGTTGTTAAGTTAGTAGCACAGTTGTTGAGTGAATCTGGCTTTTCTAGTGAGAAGGTCACAAAAGGGGATCACATGAGTCCGGGACACTGCGACCATCATAAATGTGAGTCAGTTGCCAAGCCTCCGAATATAAATCACATGTCTATGAGGATGCTACAACAGTCATAAGTGTGAAAAACGGTCATAAGTGCCGTTGTAACTTCGAACGGACACTAGCCAAACTTTTGTAAGTTAAGCAGTACCAGTACAGCTAGTTCTCGACTTATGACACAATGGAGCCCCAAATTTCTGTTGCTAAGCAAGACACTTTCTTGTTAAGTGAATTTTGTCCCATTTACATTGTTTCTTGCCACAATTGTTAAGTGAATCATTTCAGTTGTTAAGTTAGTAGCCCGGTTGTTAAGTAAATCTGGCTTCCCCCATTAACTTTGCTGGTCAGAAGGTCGCAGAAACAGATCACGTGATCCCAAGACACGGAATTCTGCAACCAATATGAATTTGGAAAACCACATATCACACTACCAGTCAGGGCTCCAGAAAGACACTGCCCCAAGACCTAGGAGAACAACCAGCTGTTGAGGATTCAGGGATTCCATTCCCAGGTAAATACTATGGTTACAGTGAAAATTCAAATTAAATGTCTTATTCACAATTTCATATATTTAAAAGATAATTGAATGTTCAAACAACAGAATATATCTTCCCTGAAATAGAGAAGGTTGTCAACTAATACGACTTCAGCAGCAGAGTGGTCAATGTCTGGAATACTCTACCTGATTCTGTAGTTTCTTCACGAAACCCCAAAAACTTTATTTTATTTATTTATTTATTTATTTATTTATTTATTTATTTATTTATGTATGTATGTATGTCAATTGCTTACAAAATAATAGGTATAAGTAACCTTAGACTGTCTACTATTGACCTTTCCTAAGAGGTCTGTAGATAAGTAAATAAGTGCACCAATTTGCCTATCGTCCCTGTCCTATTGTTTCTTTTTATTTTTCTTATATGTATCCATTTCATGTATTCATAACTATGTTTATACTTATACCTGTTATCTTATAATCGCTCGACAAAATAAATAAATAAATAAATAAATAAATTTTTAAACACTCTTGAATAGATTAAGAATATCAAATTTGGGCTGCAAGGAGCCTGGTGACCACTAGAGGCCAGCAAAACACTTCTTTCTGCATCTTTGCTGCCCTCTGGAGGTTGTCCAGTGCTTTGACATCAGATCTGCAGGCTGGTGTTCATGTATTAGCTTCAATTCCAAAAGGGAGAATGACAGAGAGAGAGGGAAAGAGAGAGATTTTTAACTTGCAAAAATACTCAAAATAGACTTTCTTGATTGCAATTTAACTGAACCGCAAGGTAATTTCCTGCAACAAATAAAGTGCCAAACGGCTTGGAATAAAATTTGGATAAATTATCAAGCCTATTTCTAAATGTGTGGTTCCACTGTGAATCTTTTAGGTGACAATATCAATACCTCTCTTAGGGTAGCTTCCTGCAACCCAGGTTTAAACACCAGAGCTTTTAAGCAATACATGCACGGGCCAACCTCCAAAACTCTTTCAGTTACATTTGATTAAAATTAAATAATTTTATAATCTTAATAACAGTTTACATCCTGGGATGATAGCTTTAACACATCCATAGCTGCTTATTCCGGGTCCTTGGGAAGGGATTATTTCTGCCTTGCAGTCCTTTGAAAAGAAGCTAGTGCGTGAACACCAGACTGCACACCTGAACCACCTCCAAAGGGCAGCAAAGATACAGAAAGAACTCTTTGCTGGCCTCTACTGTTCACCAGACTCTTTGCAGCCCAAATTTGATGGCTTTAATCTACCCAACTTTTAGGGAATAAGCTGACAGCCTTCTCCATTTCAGGGAAAATATTTGGTTGTTTAATGTGGCCTAACATGACAAATCCAGTCTGAAAAATCCAGCTGATATACACCAGACCACAGAAATAATATAATATTTTATAATCACAATAATATGGGGCCAGAGTCACTCTATGGCTATGTTACTAACTTAACAACTGCAGTGATTCACTTAACAACTATAGCAAGAAAGGTCATAAAATGGGGCAAAACTCACTGAACAACAGTCTTGCTCAGCAACAGAAATGTTCATGGTAAGTCGAGGACTTCCTATATAGCCGTTCACCAACCCACAGAGTTAAAAACCAACGTTTTTAATCACCAGGTTGGGAAATCCGTTGCAAATATAAAGGATTTGTTTGTAAGTGGGTGCCAAGACAGAATTTTCCTAAGCAAAACAACTTGGGTTGAGGTGTTGTTTTTTTTGCTCCGCTACTCAAAAGCCTGTCTGTATTTAATCATGCCATGAGGGACCCAAGGTGGTATTAAGTGACTGTATTTCTCTTTGCAAGCCATAACATGCCACTTTTTTTTATTTTTACTCTTCTTTTTTATTCCTATTTGGGAAAAGTCAAGCGTGAATGAAATCTGGCACAATGTTGTAAATGTTCAGGAAAACTTGGGCACGGACCCAAGAGGTGAATAAATATGTCAGGCAACTACTGTTGCTCCTGCAGGGCCCTTGTACTAAGGCACCGTTGATCTTCAGTATTTATTTATGAATTATTTCGTTATTAATGAAATACTGCATCCAGTTTTGGTCACACTATAAAAAAAAGACGTGGAGACTCTAGAAAAAGTGCAGAGAAGAACAACCAAGATGATTAGGGGACTGGAGACTAAAACATACAATGAACGATTAAAGGAACTGGGCATGGCTAGTCTAGCGAAGAGAAGGACCAGGGGAAACAGGATAGCAGTCTTCCAATAGTTGAGGGGCTGCCCCAGAGAGGAAGGGTCAAGCTATTTTCCAAGGCACCTGAACCAACACAACCCAGGTGGCCAGAAAGCCCCAACAGAGACTCCAATTCCTCCAGGTCTTGCAAAAGAATAAAGTGGAACAATGACTGATGACCTCCTTTTACCGGTCCACAACAGAAAGCGTCCTCACATATTGCATTACAGTGTGTATGCTGGCTTGACAGCCACGGATATAAAGACATTACAGAGGGTGGTGAGCACAGCACAAAACATTGTGGGCTGTTCCCTGATACCACTAGATGACCTCACTAGAGCTCGCTGCCTTAGAAGATTGAGGAAAATTCTCAGGGAGGACTCACATCCCGGTCAGCACTTCTACCCTCTCCTACAATTGGGTAGGAGATATAGAAGCATACCCAGCCGCACCGACAGGTTGAAGAACAGTTGCTACCCGTGGGCTGTCAGACTCCTGAACAGACAATAACTTCATGTCAACATAGTAGGATAGACTTGTGGGGCAGGCGCATTGTGCAACAAGGTCACATAGAGTAATAAGGATGGAACTGGGTTAGGGGCTTCTGTCCTCACTGCGAGTTGTGTTGGGGGGCGGGCGTGAAGGCAGACTCAGCCAATCTTATTGTACACATGTTGTACTCTGACAATAAAGATGATGATGATGCCAGACAAGGAATAATGGATGGAATCTGATCAAGGAGAGATTCAACCTAGAAATAAGGAGAAATTTTCTGACAGTGAGAACAATCAACTAATACAAGAACTTGCCTTTGGAAGTTGTGGGAGCTTCATCACTGGAAGCTTTCAAGAAGAGACTGGACTGCCATTTGTCAGAAATGGTGTAGGGTCTCCTGCTTGGGCGGGGGGGGGGGTTGGACTAGATGACCTACAAGGTCCCTTCCAACTCTGTTAATCTGTAATAGAATTGTAATACTGGAAGCCCACCTCACTTTGCATGCACAGCTGAAACTTTTGTGACGCCCCTGACAAGCAAAGTCAACGGGGAAGCCGGATTCCCCTAATAACCGTCTTAATAACTTCGCAAACTGCCTTGATTCCCTTAACAATCATGGCCAGAAAAGGCGTAAAATGGGATGAAATTGACATAACCGCCATCTTGCTTAGCGATGGAAATTTGGGGCTTAACCCTGGGCGGACGCTGAGGAGTACTACCTCTATTCACACTATTCTGTGCTGCTTTCCAGAAACAACTGTTAAAGTCACCAGATGTGGAGCTCCATTTAATCCTTCCCCTTTGCCCGTCGACCACCTGACCCACGATGTCATTCGTAATCTCCTCTAACTACAAAGCAGCTGGCCCCTCCCCACCCCCCCCTGAAGCTGTGAATCTAAATTAAACCCCAAACGCTGCCTCTGTAATCAATGGCCCCCTTGGGTGACTTTAATGGGGCCCGTTCCTCAAAAGGACCGAATAAATTCATATAAATCTGCGGCCTGGGTTACATTATCGTAATGGGCTTTGAAAGTTGCTGAACAGAAATGACTTGCTTTTCAGAGATGAGAGAGGGAGGGAGAGAGGGAGGGAGATTGAGAGAGAGGGAGAAAAAAAGAGAGGAGAGGGAGGTAGAGAGGGAGAAAGAGTGATGGGGAGAGAGGGAGAGGGAGGGACACAGAGAGAGAAAGAGATGAGAAGGAGGGAAGGAGAGGGAGATAAAGAGATAGAGAGAGGGAAAAAGAGAGAGATGGGAGAGGGAGAAAGAGAGATGAGGGAGAAAGGGAGGGAGAGAGAGAGAAAGAGAGATACCTGTTTCCCATACAGAGAGCCACGAAACCTGAGTAGATGTGGCTGGGGGGGAGGGGGGTCATGTGACTTGGTGGAAGTGAGTGACAACGAGTTGGCCACGCCTACCAAGGTTTGGCGGCTCCTGGTGTTTTATTTTCTCTGGGAAACAGGTCCAAATGGCTCTTTGCATGTTGAAAGAAAGGAAGGAAGGAAGGAAGGAAGGAAGGAAGGAAGGAAGGACTTGCTTTTCAGTGACTTTCATCTCTTCATGCTACTGCTATAACAAAAGATAAAATGGACAATGAAAATAATAGGACTGTATCTATTCTGTGCACATACACACACACACACCCAATATTTATTGCTCTCTTCCTCAGTGTCCCCGCTAGGATTTTACTGAAGGAAAGAGAGCTTCCTCCTTGTCAAGGAGCCCGATATAATTGGCAACTTAACTTCTCTCCCCTCCTTCCTTTCCAGGATAGACATTTATAATTCCAAAGAAAGAGAATCACTTCGTTCTTCATTTAAAATATAAGAAGGAGGGCTGAAACAATTACGATTTCTCTGAAGTCAAACATAACTGCCTGTTTTAGCAGTGGTGCCGAAGGTGTAATAAAAATAGGAATCCGTAATGACAACATTAATAAACTAAGACATTTAATGTAAATGGTTACCGTGGGGTCCTTGGTGCTGTCTGAGTTTGATTGTTTGCTTGCAGACATTTCACTACCTGATTAGGTAACACCATCAATGTGAGTGAGTGTGAGGTTTTTCTCATTTATGTACAATAGCTTGCGCTGCCTGTGTTGGTGGGGTGTAGCTTTCTCCTTGGCGGTTCCTTGCTTATTGTTTTCTGCTTCATTATTTGCCTAGTGTTAATACCTGCCTATCTGAGGGTTTTCCGCTGCCGTGGATGTTTTGTGTTTTGTAGTTATCGTTTGTTTCCTTCTTTGCTTTTTCTTTCTTCTCAATGGTGTGTAAATATGGTTCATTTCTATGTGTCTGTTGATGGCTGCTTTGTCTGATAACCAAGCTTCCAGGAATCTTTGGCATTTTTCAGTTTGGCTTAGTCTAAGATGCCCACAGTTTCCCAGTGGAAACAGTAGTTGAATTTATCCAGATGTTGTTAATAAAGCACCAAAGACTGACCGATGGACCACATGAAAGGACAAGGTGCAAAAGTTAAACAACCAAAGGCAGAATTAAGGGGGAAGCACTCAGATCATCCAGTGCTATGCATATAGATCAAAATCACAGCCTTTAAGAACCAAATGCAAATGTTAAAATGTGCAACAGACTTACAACATGTCGGTATATGCAGAATAATAGTAGAAGGGACCTTGAAGGTCTTCTAGTCCAACCCCTTGCTCAGGCAAGAAAGCCTGTACCATTTCAGACAAATGGTTGTCCAATCTCTTCTTAAAAACTTCCAGTGTTGGAGCATTTACAACTTCTGGAGGCAAGTTGTTCTGCTGATTAATTGTTCTGTCAGGAACTTTCTCCTAAGTTCTAAGTTGCTTCTCTCCTTGATCAGTTTCCCTTTATTGCTTCTTGTCCTGCACTCAGATGTTTTGGAGAATAACTTGACTCCCTCTTCTTTGGGGCAGCCCCTGAGATATCAGAACGTTGTTATTATGTCACCCCTTGTCCTTCTTTTCATTAAACTAAAAGTAAAGTTCTCCTCGCACATACATGCTGGTCATTTCCGGCTCTAGGGGGCGTTGCTCATCTCCTTTCCAAAGCCGAAGAGCCAGCGCTGTCCATAGACGTCTCCGTGGTCATGTAGCCAGCATGACTAAACGCCGAAGGCGCACGGAACACTGTTACCTTCCCACCAAAGTGGTCCCTGTTTTTCTACTTGCATTTTTAACAGGCTTTCAAACTGCTAGGTTGGCAGAAGCTGGGACAAGTAACGGGAGCTCACTCCGGGACGCGGTGCTAGGGATTCGAACCGTGGAACTGCCAACCTGAGCCACCGCATCCCTTTCATTAAACTAGAAATACCTAATTCCTGCAATGGGCAATTCATTTCATAGCCATTAAATAAATCCTCTGAAGCCTTCGCCATTAAAGAGTGAGCAAAAATCACACACAGGCTAACAGTAACCCGGAAGCAGAATTCCCTATAAACTGAAGGCCCAAATAATCGGCTGTTTTGAGCTATGCCCACTTCCACCTCCCACTTGTGGCTCTCGGTGCCAGGAGCACAGCTGGGTTCTGCATGGTATTGTTGTGGATTCACACTAGTTGTGTGGGATAACTGTGAATGCCTAGGGCAGTACTGCAGCTACGGTTCTATAGAGCGAAAGAGACAAGGCCAAAAGGAAAGAATGGATGGTGCCAGGGAATTGGCAGTTCCCCAAGACTGTCAGATGTTGGTGCCAGTTTTGTCACTTGGCAGCATGAAAAGGAAGCAGTATATCTCCTTGCCTCCACAAGTTGTAAATGCTCCAACACTGGAAGTTTTAAAGGAGAGACTAGACAACCATTTATCTGAAATGGTGTAGGGTTTCCTCTCTAAGCAGGGGGTTGGACTAGAAGACCTCTAAGGTCTCTTCCAACTCTTCTCTTCTATTCTACTTTCTATTCTGTTCTATTCTATTTCATTCAATTCAATTCAATTCTATTCTATTCAATTCAATTCAATTCTATTCTATTCTATTCTATTCTATTCTATTCTATTCTCTATTCTATTTCTACCCTATTCCTATTCTATTCTATTCTATTTTCTATTCTATTCTGTTCTATTTTCTATTTTAATTCTATTCTATTGCTCTTCCTATTTGTATTCCTAATCCTATCCTGTCCCATCCTATCCTATCCTATGCTATTGCTATTACTATTGCTATTACTATTGCTATTCCTATCCTATCCTATTCTATCCTATCCTATCCTATCCTATCCCTATCCCTATCCCTATCCCTATCCCTATCCCTATCCCTATCCCTATCCCTATTCTATTCTATTCTATTCTATTCTATTCCTTACTTCTCACTTAAAGCAGCTGCCCAGGAGAGCTAGTTTGAATAGCTGTTAAGGTGCAGGTAGTCCTCAACTTATGACCACAGTTGAGCCCAGCATTTCGGTGGCTAAGCGAGGCATTTGTTCAGTGAGTTTGGCCCCAATTTACGATCTTTCTTGATACAGTTGTTAAGTGAATCAATGCAGTTCTTAAGTTAGTGACACAGTTGCTAAATGCATCTGGCTTCCCTCACTGAATTTGTGTGCCAGAAAGTCACAAAAAAGTTGATCACATGACCCCAGGACACTGCCACCATCATAAATAGGAGTCAGTTTGCCAAGTATCTGAATTTTGATAACATGTCCGTGGAGATTCCCCAGAGGTCATAAGTGTGAAAAATGGCCATAAGTCCCTTTTTTTCAGTGCTGTTGTAACTTTGAAGAGTTACTAAATGAACTTGTCATGCCACTGTCAGAATCTGACTCAGAGGGGGAAGCCAAACAGCTGACAGGGAGTGGGAGTGTAGCTCCGTTGGCTGTGGAAGAAACTGGGGAAGGGCACAGCCCTCCTGGGTAGAGCAGGAGAGAGGTAGAGCAAGGGAAAGGGAATTTGGAGGAAGACCCAGGCCCACCCCCTCTTCATCCTAGGGCATGCAGGGAAGAATGGAGAAGGGAGCAATGTGAGTTGTGTGGTTTACGGGGGAAGAAAGGGCCCTGATTCCCTTCATTAGCTGCAGCTGGGAACACAGTATTTAAAAAGGGAAGCTGTGCATAGCAAGCTGTTGGGAGCAAACGCGATTTTATCTTATATCGTCGTGGCTTATCTGGGTTCCTGGCATCTTCCCAATTGTGTGAGTTTTACTGTGCTTTCAAGTCTGAAATTCCTTCTCCTGCCCTGTCAAGCTAATTAACTTCAGTTTGGTTTGTTGGGATTTTTAGTTACAGTTTGTCTGTACCTTGTTTTGGACTAAATTTTCTACAGTTAAAGGCTGTTCCTGGGAGAATTTTTCTCCAGCTGAAGGTAATCTTGACATTGGGGGCAAAGTTGGAGATAATAAAGGGACTCTTATTGTTTATTTGACTGTGCTGCCTTTGTGCCACGCCCCGGATCATCACAGAACTGTTGTAAATCAAAGACTTCCTGTGCTGACTCGGAAACCAGGAGACTGTAAGTTCTAGTCCCACCTTAAGCTTGATTTATATTTTTCTGTAATCACGCAGACAAACACATACCTACACTACAAAGGGTTGATGGGTAAGTGTAGGTTGTAACTTATTGCGTGTACACCTCCCACATCTCAACTTCACCGTTGTGTGGAGATTCGCGTCCTGCATGCTGATTAGTTGATCCGACTTTCCCATTGGGAGGCTGGCAGAAGGTAAGACACACCCACTCATGACAAAATGGAGGAATTATAAGCTAGTCCTCGACTTACGACCGCAGTTGAGCCCAAAATGTATGTGGTTAAGCGAGAGATTTGTGAATTTGCCCGTTTAATGACTTTTCCTGCCACGTTTGTTAAATGAAACCACTGCTGTTGTTAAGTGAGTCTGGTTTCCCCATTGACTTTGCTTGCCAGAAGGTCACAAAAACGTGATCCTGGAGACTGCAGCTGTCGTAAATGTGAAGCAGTTGCCAAGCGTCTGAATTTGGATCACGTGATCATGGAGATACTAGAAAGGTCGCAGCTGTGAAAAAAACGACCATACTTCACTTTTTTCAGTGTCGTTCTAACTTTGAATGGTCACTAAACGAACAGTTGTAAGTCAAGGACAACCTGTACAGGGATTAATCATAAAGGCATCAGTTATGCAACCATCTCCAAACAACAGACATATACATCCCCTAAGGTGCAGTGATTCAGAAGTCTCCTGTAGGCTTTGAGATGAAAGTCAGCTGAGTGACATTGAACCAATCACCAGGAAATTGTGAGTTCTAGTCTGCCATAAGCATGAAGTCAGTTGGGTGACATTGAACCAATCACCAGGTGATTGTGAGTTCTAGTCTGCCATAAGCATGAAGGTCAGCTGGGTGACTTTAGACCAATTACCAGGAAATTGTGAGTTCTAGTCTGCCATAAGCATGAAGTCAGTTGGGTGACATTGAACCAATCACCAGGTGATTGTGAGTTCCAGTCTGCCATAAGCATGAAGGTCAGCTGGGTGACTTTAGACCAATTACCAGGAGACTGTGAGTTCTAGTCTTGCCTTAAGCATGAAAGTCAGCTGAGTGACATTGAACCAATCACCAGGAGACTGTGAGTTCTAGTCTGCCATAAGCATGAAGTCAGTTGGGTGACATTGAACCAATCACCAGGTGATTGTGAGTTCCAGTCTGCCATAAGCACGAAGGTCAGCTGGATGACTTTAGACCAATTACCAGGAGACTGTGAGTTCTAGTCTGCCATAAGCATGAAGTCAGCTGGGTGACATTGAACCAATCACCAGGTGATTGTGAGTTCCAGTCTGCATGAACGTCAGCTGGGTGACTTTAGACCCATTACCAGGAGACTGTGAGTTCTAGTCTTGCCTTAAGCATGAAAGTCAGCTGAGTGACATTGAACCAATCACCAGGAAATTGTGAGTTCTAGTCTGCCATAAGCATGAAGTCAGCTGGGTGACATTGAACCAATCACCAGGTGATTGTGAGTTCCAGTCTGCATGAACGTCAGCTGGGTGACTTTAGACCAATTACCAGGAGACTGTGAGTTCTAGTCTGCCATAAGCATGAAGTCAGCTGGGTGACATTGAACCAATCACCAGGTGATTGTGAGTTCCAGTCTGCCATAAGCATGAACGTCAGCTGGGTGACTTTAGACCAATTACCAGGAGACTGTGAGTTCTAGTCTTGCCTTAAGCATGAAAGTCAGCTGAGTGACATTGAACCAATCACCAGGAAATTGTGAGTTCCAGTCTGCCATAAGCATGAAGGTCAGCTGGGTGACATTGAACCAATCACCAGGAGATTGTGAGTTCTAGTCTTGCCATAAGCATGAAGGTCGGCTGGGTGACATTGAACCAATCACCAGGAGAGTGTGAATTCTAGTCTTGCCTTAAGCATGAAAACCAATTGAAGCAATCACCAGGAGATTGTGAGTTCTAGTCTGCTTTAAGCATGAAAGTCAGCTGGGTGACTTTGTGCAAGTCACTCTCTTTCAGACCAACTCACCTCACAGGTTTCTTGTTGTGTGGGGAAAAAAAGGAGGAGATCGTATTATGAATGTTCCCCACTTTGAGTTATTTACAAAGTAATAAAGGCAGGATTTTTTAAAAAATCTAATAAGAAATAAATTAAATGTTTCAATTCCTTACACACTGCCCTGTAAATGGGAAAGCCAGAGGCAAGATTAATTTGTGCCCAGAGTTTTCAAGAAATTTGGCATAAACGGTTAAAGACTACTGGAATTAAGACCTGGAAGTCTATTTATTCATCACAGTAAAAATAATTCTGAGGGTGGAGGAAGCAAATTAGAAGGCCTTCAAACATCTTTTTAACCTACTTTCCTTTTTTTCAATCTTTTTCCATTACAGCATTCCTACCTATATATTTAATTATTTATGTTTGACAAGACATGTAATATCATTTGGTGTATTAAGTCCACGTTGAGAAATAATAGAATGGCTGCATCCGGAATGCTGCATTAAGCTTTATGGTGTGCATTATTGGCTTTGGTTTAATAAATAATAGCAATATAATGCAGGCTTAAGCTAGGAACCTCCTAAAATGAGGCTTATTTTGAACTCAGTTAAGCATGCGATTACAGGAAATATTTGTATTTTTTTTTAGCATGCACACTTTACTACATGCAATCCTGCTAGTAACACCAACTGCCCACAATTTGAATTAGTTAACAATATCACCACCCCGAGGGAAAAATAACTCCACTGTATTACCCACAAGAATATTGCAAATTCAACAGCACATCGTTCAGAAAGCAAAACTTTCTTGCAGAGTAGCCGGCCCTTTGCTGTTTCCACGGCAGCCCTGCAAGCCAGATCTAAGCAACCCATGGGCCGGATCCGACCAGTGAGCCTTGAGTTTGATACCCCTGGTCTAAAGGAATCTAGCAGCAGAAACGTCTGACTTGTCACATTGGTGACATCGCCAGAGGTGGGATTCAAAAATCTTCTTCTTCTTCTTCTTCTTCTTCTTCTTCTTCTTCTTCTTCTTCTTCTTCTTCTTCTTCTTCTTCTTCTTCTTCTCCTCCTCCTCCTCCTCCTCCTCCTCCTCCTCCTCCTCCTTCTTCTTCTTCTTTGCAGCACCACCCCTATGCTCCATTTTGGGGCCTTCTGGGCCTCAGGGAAGCCACCTGGGGGCATTTTTGCTCCAAGGAAGCTTCCCTGGGGCCCAAGAAGGCAAAAAATGGAGTGCGGCGGGTGGTGCTGGGCCCCCCTCCAATGTTTTGCCTTCCTGGGCCTCGGGGAAGCCTGCTGGGAGAAGCAGTAAGACAGCGAGGAGAATCCCGGCACAGCTGATCATAGGAGCAGCTGATCATCGGGAGGGAGAAAAAAAGAACTATCTTAAGGAGTGACTGGCAGGGAAGAACCAGTCAGCGATGTTGGGCACGCACGCGATGTTGCACATGCGCAATAAGGACTGACTGGGCAGGGAGGGGAGGGGCAGGCAGAGAGGGGCGGGGCCAGCCAGAGGCACGATTGGCCGGTTCTCCGAACTGTGCAAAATCATAACAACCAGTTCTGTGAAACCAGTTCCAAGCCGGTAGAATCCCAGCCCTGGACATCGCCAAAAAGACCTGCGACATTGACCCGCACAGCTTCCTTGCTTGAACATTCTGTCACATATTCCTGTCTATATTCAGTTATTTGTGTGAGTGCACTTGTATGTCGTATATCAATTTGTAGGTTTAATCTCCAACCAAGGAAAGCCAACTTCTAAACCATTATCGTACTTACCGCTTTTGAACATACTGCCGTTCAAAGTCACCGTGCCAGTTAAGACAGCTTACAGAATATTTAAAACATATTTTCAATCGTGAAATGTTCTCTTTCTTGGCATAACCATGTATTTCAACATACTTCAGCAGAAACCACGTTTACTACTTATAATCTCTCTGATCTGTATCCTGTTATCAGTCTCTGCTTGATACAATCAATTACAATACGTATTTTAGCTGTTTTGCTAACTAGCAACGTCCACATTCAAAATTAAGAACGTTTTAAGCATGCCAGTTCAGGAAATAACTTATCCCTTAAAATGCTGTTTTTTTTCCAACTTGGCAACTTGAAGGCATGTAAGGCCTTAACCGTCACATCACAGTGTTTTGTTTTTCCATAATAATATGAATGTCATTTCTAGAAAGATCTTAATTTAGTTTACTTTATTGTCCTTGGACCTCATACAACGAAATCAAACACCATCTTCAATGCACATCATAACCATGAAAATAAACACAAACACACATCCTTCACCCTCCACACTTTGAACCGAAAACCCCCAACACTGCACCAAGTTGTTGAAGCTGTTTTTCAGCCTATTTGTCCTTGTTTTTATTATCCTGTACGGTCTGCCAGATGGTAATAGTTTAAAAAAAAGGGTGCTCAGGATGAGATGGATCTTTAAGGATGTTTTGAACTTTCTTAAGGCAGCGGGAGCTATAAAGGTCTTCCAAAGAGGGGAGAGGGCAACCAATGATCTTCTGGGCAATGACATTAACCCTCTGCTTTCCTATCTGCCCCTGTGCAATTGGCAAACCAGGCACAGGTGCAGGAAGTTAAGATACTCTGTATGGTGTAGCGGTAGAAACTCACCAGCAGTTTCTAATTCAGTTTGTATTCTTTTTGTAGGTCATATTATAAATTAATAAAACGGTAAAAGTCTGCCACTGTGCAAATGGCAAATTATACAGAGGTGCAGTATGTTAAAATGCTCTCTATGGTGCAGCGGTAGAAGGTCACTAGCAGTTTTTCATTCCGTTGTTGTTTTCTGAGAAGTCTCGGGTAGTATAGTCTCTGCTGGGCCCTTTTGACCAGGGCTGCAATGGGAGCATCCCAGGTCAGGTCCTCTTTTAGGGTAACACCCAGAAACCTAAAACTGACCGCTTGCTCCACTCAGTCTCCATGATCTGTTCTTTTTATAATCCAGAAAGATCGATCAATCTCATCTGTAAAACCCAAAGTCAAAGTTTCATTCTTTCTCACACCCGGCCCAAAATTCAGAAGCGGTTTCCATGTTGTCCCATGTTACGACCTTCCTTGCCCGCATTGTTAAATAAATCGCTGCCGTTGGTACGTTCGTAACCCGGTTGTTAAGTGACTTTGCTTGTCAGAAGTTTGCAAAAGGAGAGATGGTGCAACCCCAGGACACTGCAACGCTTGCCAAGCACCCAAAATTGAATCACATGACCATGGGGACGCTACAGCAGTCGGGAGTATGAAATATAGTCATAAGTCACTTTTTTTCCAGTGCCGTCGTAGCTCCAAACAGTCACTAAACGAACGATTGTAACTTGAGGACTACCTGTCCATGTGAATAAAAATCTCAACACTGGATAGGTGGGTCAAAGGCTGCCTTGACATTGAACAAAGTCAGCTGTTTGGGGTTGCTGAATTGATCCACTATGTAAAGTAAAGCGACGGCCAAAGCAAACCTCCATTGGATCTGAAGCTGGCCAGCTGCTTTGCAAACAGAGTAAATCAAAGATGCCAAGTTGAAAATCAATGCTTCCTTAATCCAACCAGAAAGGCTACAAAGAACCTCCTTGAAGCAGCCATATTTTTATTTTGGCAGTCCTTGAAAAACAGAAATGCTGACAGTTGACCAAGGAAGAGCAAATAGAACAGGCTTGATAGTGAATCAACAGATCTTGCCTGATACCTGATAGAAAATGCTTTTCTGGAGCTCCATTGGCCACCCAGTGGAGAGAGAGACACAACTCTTAAGTAGAAGGAAGGAAAACACAGGCACTAAGAATTAATAAAAGATTACAGATTAGCAGAGTTGGAAGGGACCTTGTAAATCATCTAGTCCAACCCCTCATCCAAGCAGGAGAGCCTACACCATTTCTGGCAGGTGGCAGTCCAGTCTCTTCTTGAAAGCCTCCAGGGATGAAGCTCCCACAAGTTCTGAAGGCAGCTTCTGTTCCATGGGTTGATTGTTCTCACTGTCAGAAAACTCCTCCTTATTTCCAGGTTGAATCTCTCCTTGTTCCGTTTCCATCCATTATTCCTCGTCTGGCCTTCAGGTGCCTTGGAAAACAGCTTGACCTCTCTGTGGCAGCCCCTCAAATATTGGAAGACTGTTATCAGGTCTCCCCTGGTCCTTCTCTTCACTAGACTAGCCCAGCCCAATTCCTGCAACCGTTCATCGTATGTTTTAGCCTCCAGTCCCCTAATCATATTTGCTGCGCGCAGAACTCTTAGCATGCAATTTGGAATCCCACCACTGGCGTCAGCCTATTCTCCAAAGCACCAGAAGGCAGGGCAAGAAACAATGGATGGAAACCAACCATGGAGAGAACCAATCTAGAACTAAGGAGGAATTTCCTGACAGTGAGAACAATTCATCAGCTTGCCTCCAGAAGTTGTGGATACTCCATCACTGGAGGTTTTAAGAAGAGATTGGACAGCCATTTTGGAATGGTATGTTATACGATCTCCTGTTTGAGCCGGGGGTTGGACTAGATGACCCCGAAGCTCCCTTGCAACTCTGCTATTCTGTTATTCTGTGCCTGAAATGCAGGATTACGGATGAAACATAAAATAAAACAGTGAGTGTTACACATAATAATAGGGAATACAGTGCTTAGAAGCAGCAACCACAGAAATCCATTTCACACACATCTTCTAAACGCTGTTTAGTCAACATTATTGTTCTGACCAAGGCTTCCTGAGACACCAATAACACACGTAAAATCCAAAAACCCTTTTATTTTTTCAGTGGCTGTGAATTATCATCATTCACAGCCCGGAATGAGTCTTAACTGATAAGAACGCACCTTATCTTACTTTCTTTTAGTTATTTTTTTTTATTTTAAACAACCATAGTCAAACAAAACATAAAACCATCTTCCAGTTACATACAGTGTGTCAGCTGGTTACAAGTCTTTTGTGCTTCATCTCCATAGTCCTCACTTATAGTTTGTATAAATTCTCATATTATCCATCTAGAATGTCTCTCTCTCTGTGTGTGTGTGTGTGTGTGTGTGTGTGTGTATTATTATCATTGTTAATCACTTATTTGACTATAACTATTATTCCATCGTTTTATGTGAGACATTCAACATTTTGGATTGATTTATATTATAACATTCAATACCCCAACATAAATCCATCCAATAATACATCCTTATGTTATATCCTCTATAATTCTATCATCCTTGTATTATAAAGTTATCTAAGATATATCATTTCCATATTTTTTATCTAACCATTGATAAAATAAATCCCATATGTTGTAATATTGTTTATCTTCTTGTTCTCTAATTTCAAATGTCAATTTACTCATTTCATCACGTTCCATTATTTTCTTGATGACTTCCTCCTGCTTTGGTATTTTCACATTTTTCACATTTTTTGCAAACACAATCCTGGCTGCAGTTAATACATTTACAGTCAAATATTTCAATTCTCTATATTTCTGGTAAAATACCCAATAAAACACCTTATCTTAGTTGAAGTGCTGCCAACGACTGAAGTCCCAATTAGTCTTTCCAAAACCAAACAGAGAACAAATTCATCACCGAGCTTTCAGAGTCCAAACTGATCAGTGTGAACGACGTTGCTTCCTGCAAAGGTTTTCCTACCTTTGCACTTCCTTTATACCTTATAGGAGGGGCAATCACCTTCCAGGCTTACTCCCAATTTGCCCCTTTTGTCTTAGCTGCTCTTGCCTTCTGGCAGCTCTGCGCACACATGCACCGGGAACAGGCTCCCCTTGTACCTCTTCCTTGCTTCCATTCTGGAGGCTTTGGAATCAGCACATAACTGCCAGATGGCCCTGGCCCCATCTCTGTATTGGATGCAGATCCCTCATCCAAGTCCTCCCCAGACTCCCGGACTGGTCCCTGTTCGTCCCCGCTGTCCGGTTCCACTGCTGTCTGCACAGGCTGCCGGTGAACCACAACAATTATATCCCCCTTCCCATATGCTAAACCAAAATGGAAATTGTTCATTAAATCTGTGAGTTCAAAAAAAAAAAAAAATTACCTGGAAGATTAAATTCAGGATGTCAATTATTTACAGTTGATGTATTACAAACTCCGGCTGAATATTCCGTTTGGGTTGAAGCTCCTGTTCTAGCAAATCTTCTCCTCTGTTTTGCAGTTTGGCTAAGTGAGATGGTAATCAAGGCTTTGTTTATGAAACATTTGAGCAGTCTAATGAATCCAGCTTCTGGACAGTAGAAGTATCCCGGCAGGAAATACCATCTCCTTAATGACAATAGCCAATTCTTCTGAAAACCCTGACACAATTGGCTAAAAAAAAATGCGCTCACCCAAAAAAAGAAGCTAGGATACGTTGGTCATTGAATAATACGCATACACACAAAGATCACTGAGGCAACAATCAACTCCCTCACCCCTGAAGATTACCAACCTGCCTACGCGGTTCTATTTAAGTTTCTGTTAGTCATCCTTTAATTTATAGGCAGGGAATTTGATAGTTAAAGGTTCCATTTCCTCTTCAAAGAATTACATCTCCTTGAATGGACAAAGCCACAGATAAACTAACGAAAAGGTCAAAATAATAATAATGAAGTGGAAGAAAGAGACCAAGTGTACAGCGGCAGCCAAAAAAGCCAAAGCAATCCTAATATGCATTAGCAAAGGGATACAAACAAGATCAAGGGAGGTACTAATACCACTCTATAAAGCCTTAGTAAGACCACACCTAGAGTAGTGCATCCAGTTTTGGTCATCACACAATAAAGAAGATGTTGAGACTCTAGAAAGAGTGCAGAGAAGAGCAACCAGGATGATTAGGGGACTGGAGGCTAAAACATACGATGAACGGTTGCAGGAACTGGGCTTGGCTAGTCTAGTGAAGAGAAGGACCAGGGGAGACACAAGAGCAGTCTTCCAATATTTGAGGGGCTGCCACAGAGAGGAGGAAGGGGTCAAGCTATTTTCCAAGGCACCCGAAGGCCAGACAAGGAATCATGGATGGAAACTGATCAAGGAGAGATTCAACCTGGAAATAAGGAGGAATTTTCTGACAGTGAGAACAATCAACCCATGGAACAGAAGCTGCCTTCAGAACTTGTGGGAGCTTCATCCCTGGAGGCTTTCAAGAAGAGACTGGACTGCCACCTGCCAGAAATGGACAGCCGAGAAGATTATAGGAAGCTCACTTCCCATGTCATCTGTCTGGTAAACTCACAAGATCTTTTGCCATGTACATGTCTACATCTGAACTTTAGCCTGCAATACTGCATTCTAACCACTGTGCTACCATGCCTCTTATAGTATTTATTTCCTTGGTTCAGTTTCTGTGTTGTTTCTCTATTTCATAGAATATATGTGGCTATATGCATAATTATTTATCTATTTAGTCATATTTATGTAGTGTATATTAGAGGTAGAGACTCTCTGAGAGCAATGAAATTTCATTTTAATGTATGCCGATTAGTGTACATTCCAAGTGACAATAAAGTTATTCTAAGTAAATCTATCTATCTATCTATCTATCTATCTATCTATCTATCTATCTATCTATCTATCTCTATCTATCTATCTATCTATCTATCTATCTATCTATCTACCTACCTATCTACCTATCTATCTATCATCTGCCAATATGCTTCTTCAAGTGTCTTCTATCAAAGGTAAGGTGGATGATAACTTAGGATTATATACATATTGACCAGTGGTGAAATGTTACTGGTTTGGCCCCGTTCAGCCCAACAGGTAGTAAAAAAAAGCTCCAACGATCAGCTGAGAGGAGAAAGAAGTGAAAAGCGCATGATCAGCCCTCCCACTCGCCCCGCCACTTTTCTCTTCTTTATCCGCTCAGCTGAGCAGAGCTTCAGCTGGTGTTTGGAAAGCTGTGGCACGCTCGTGAAGTGGGCGATCACCGAACCTGTAGGGAAACTGGTAGAATCCCACCACGGATCCTGAGAGAGAGGGGCATGGATTTCCTCTCTTGAGAAACCTGCCCGATACTCACCCTCTGCTCTTGTAGGGAAGTGACAAAACTTTCAGAATCCGTTCATGTCCCCCCAGGCCGTTTCAGCCTTTTCAATACTTTGGAGAATCTTCCCACTGAAGTCGCGAGTAAGTTCCAAATCCCAGAGCCGAAAGCCATGGCAGATGATTGGTAAGGTAGACGCGTTGCCTCAGGAACACGCATTACCTCAATTGTGACGCACACCAGTACCATTTAAAGGTCCCCCTTCCTCATTCCAATCTTCTTTCCATTCCAGAGCAAAACACAAAGACAGATTTCTGACTCTGATAATACATTTTAAACAGTGTTTTGTTTTGTTTTCTGTTGAATTCAGGTTCTGTTGTCTTCATGGACATTTCCAGACAGTTTTCTTGCTAACGTTTGTCATTTTGTCCTTACCTTCATCCAGATTTCTTTATTTATTTTAATGGAAGCCTCAGTCTAGCCCACGACCTGAAGGTTCCCCATCCAAATTACCACTATCTAGCTTCAAAGTCCAAACAAAATCACAGTAAATAAAAGGGCAGGTAGTCCTTAACTCACAACAGTTCATTTAGTTTAGTTTAGTTTAGTTTAGTTTAGTTTAGTTTAGTTTAGCTTAGTTTAGTTTATTGTCATTGCACCTCATACAACAAAATTAAATACCATCTTCGGTGTACATTATGACTATGAAAGTAAACACATTTTTCACCTTCTATACATTGAATTGAAAACCTCTGCTAATGCATTAACATTGCACTATACAATATAATTCAATAGAGTTACTGCCTGGGATAAGCTGTTTTTCAGCCTATTTGACCTTGTTTTTATTGTCCTGTACTGTCTGCCAGATGGTAATAGTTTTTTAAAAAAGGGTTCCCAGGATGAGATGGATCTTTGAGAATGTTTTGAACTTTCTTATATCATTTCAGATAAATGGCTGTCCAATCTCTTCTTAAAAACTTCCAGGGTTGGAGCTTTCACAACTTCTGGAGGCAAAGTCATTCCACTGATCAATCGTTCTAACCATCAGGAAATTTCTCCTTAGTTCTAGACTGCTTCTCTGTATCCAGATGACCGCAGTGTGAAATCAGAAACTTCGATATTTTCCTTGGACCCTGATTTCATCTTGCAGGGATCCGTGAGTGCTAGCAATTCTTTAATGTGTCTAGGCACAATTTAACGGGCCTACGCGGAAAAACTTTCCCAAGACTATCCATAACAATAATAACACAGGACTGTTGCTTTTTTAACAAGATCTAACGCCAAAGGAATCCAGACGTATCCATTGCAGTGAAAGCCTGAACCGCACATTTTAACCAAAGGACTTATTAAAGCCGCCAAAATATTTCTCTTTCTAAAGAGCAATCTCATAGTATTGGCTGACATGTAATAATTTGATCCCGGCTGAAACCAAGACCATGCTAGGCAGGAAAGACACTGAGTTTAATGTACACAGTATAATTATAACATGTAACTTTGACAGATCTTCTAATATCATCTCCGCCAGAAATCGGCGTGCTGGTTGAAAGGGCTGCGAATTCAAGAAACACCCAACCTCTGCAAATCTTATTGTTTGGGATAAACTCTGCCATCACACACACAGCTGAGCCACAAGCAGTTATGGCCCACAGAATGTCCTTAGTGTCATTAGATTTTTTTCAAAGCCCTTAGTCATTATTTCCAGTTTTTCATATTATTTTTTTCTTCTTATTTCTCTGCCATAGTTAGCCTCCTTTTCGATTAGAATTGGATGAAGGGATTTTTTATTTTTTTTGTGGTAATGTTGGAAGAAAAATCCTTCTGGGTTCACTTCCAAGTGGGGAAAAAGATACTGGAAACATGGAGGCTGTTTGGAAAGATGGTTTAATGGTGGACAGGACCACATGGCTTGAAGCTCCAAAGTGAAAAGGATGATCACACGCTTCAAGACGTTGGGTGAAGGAAAAGAAGGGCCAAGATGCTGAGACACCCTTAGTTATATACCCTCTGTTGGGCCCCACCTTACTGTTTCCTGTTCCTGTGCAAGAAATGTATCCCATTGGCTGTCAGACTCCCAGGGGCGTGGGGGTCTCAGCTAACTTTGTAGGCTTTGTCTGGACCCCACGGCTTCACCTGAGTGCTGGCTGATGCAATCTTCCCAGGTGAGGTAGTGAGAGGGGTAGAGGCCTTTGTTATGTTGAATACTCTGGCCCAGGTCTTAAAGGCCCGCCCATTAACAAAGGTGACGGGGTGAGCTTCCGCTTCTGAGTTTCTGCTTCTCTTTTTAGGGGAAATATTCTGCCTTTTTAGTTTATCCTAAAATATTTCATTTTCCTAGGAGGAGGTGGGTTTTAACTTCCAACAGGGGTTAACCCTTCCCTTTCAGGACAGATTGCTTTTCCAATTCAACTCTTACCACCAGCGTTAAAAATATTTGAGGGGCTACCACAAAGAGAGTCAACCTATTCTCAAAAGCACCTTAAGACAGGGCAAGAAGCAACGGGTAGAAACTAATCAAGGAGAGAAACAACCTGGAATTAAGGAGAAACTTCTTAATAGTGAGAACAATTAACCAGTGGAACAGCTTGCCACCGGAAGTTGTGAATGCTCCAAGTTTTTAAGAAGAGACTGGACATCCATTTGTTTTAAATGGCGTAAGTCTATTGTTTGAGCAGTGGGCTGGACTAGAAGATCCCTTCCAACTCTGTTATTTTATTATTTTGTGACCTCCAGCATTCCTGCCTGAATGCAGTCATGGTCATCTAATGCAGGGGTCCCCAACCACCGGGCCACGGACCGGTACCGGTCCGTGGAACATTTCTTACCGGGCCACCGGTTTGCTGGGTGCCGCCATCTTGTTTGATGAGAAAGTGCTTCCGGGTGAGCTTTTCTGGTTGGAAAGCGGCGTTTGGGTCCTGAAGGAATCCTCGCGCCTTAGTTTCATCGAAGAGTGGGGGCTTCGAACGAAACTAAGGCACGAGGATTCTTTCAGCACCCAAGGCAAGGCGAGCCGAGCGACCGTCCCGAAGCAGTCCCAAAGCGAGGCCCATCGACAAAGATACAAAGGAGGAGTTGAAGGTGGCGGGGAGAAGCGGGGGACAGCTGGCTGGCCGGTCGCTCGGCTCGCCTTGCCTTGTCATGCGTGCTGATGCCGGTATTGGGCCGCGGATCATTTTGTGATGCTGGTACCGGGCTGTGGCACAAAAAAGGTTGGGGGCCACTGATCTAATGGATTGATTAATTGTGTAGAACAAGGCAGCATTCTCATTTAGTTAGGGTACCATTAGATTCATGACTTGCAGGAGGACTTCCAAGTTGAGGTTGTTTAAGGAAACTTCATTAAACATGGTGAGATCACTCCAATACAAGGATTAACAACAGGCAGCGAGCAATTGGCATGTCTAGTAGCAAATGAACGGGGATAAATATTTCTGACAGTTGTCTTACTCTCTGTTTGCACATAAGAAGCACATTACATGAGCCCTTGTTCTTATATCTACAGTTCTCACTGAGTTTAGGAAATCACCCCTACCTGTCCTTGAGGGGTGGGACTCAATTTTTTTAACAACCGGTTCTGTGGGCATAACTTAGGTGGTGAGTGTGGCTTGGTGGTCATGTGACTGGGTGGACATGGCTTGGTGGTCATGTTATTAGCTGGGTGGGGCCAACTCAATATCACTCACATCATGGCACACATCTCCTTGCCTGGCGTCTCCTGACTGTGGGGATGCTGCAACAGTCATAAGCGTGAAAAATGGTCATAAGTCACTTTTTTCAGTGCCACTGTAACTTTGAATGGTCATTCCACACAAGCTAAGTACCAGCAAGGGAGGGGAAAAGAACTCCAGAGAGGTTCCTGAGACAGAAAGTCTAGTCCTGCCAAGCATGTAATAAAGGTTAATGGAGAGGCAGTTTCTGTAAGCAACACCAGAATGTTTCCTTTCCTGCCTTCCTTACAGGATTAGGCCAGTAATTTCTTCTAACAACCGGTTCTCCAAACTGCTTAGAATGTTAACAACCGGTTCTAGAGAATAGGTGCAAACCGGTAGAATCCCGCCCCTGCTTTCCTTTGGAAGGACAGATGCTTTTTTGATTTTTAATATAGTTTCTTATTAATTTATAATATGACATACACAGAGAATACAAGTAAAGATTAGGGAAATTAGGGAAGGAAAAAGGGAAGTGGATAGTGGGGGAAAGCAAGGGAAAAAGAAAGAGAAAAAAGGCATTGACTTCCGACTCCTTTGGTGCAGTAAAATAAGGCATTTAACATCTACTCTCAACATTTTACTTTTTCATAATAATAGAAACTAGCCATTTCTATAACAACAAATCTATCTAATCGGTAAAACCCAAAATCAAAGTTTCATTTTTTTTCCACCTCAAGCACAAAGTCCAGAAACGGTTTCCAAGTAGAAATAAATGTATTTGTGTTTTTTTTTTTTCTCTTTATTCAAAACACTGAATGTAGCCATCTCTGCTAATTCCATCAGTTTTTGCAGCCATTCATCCATGGTAGGAATCAGTGGTGGGATTCAAATTTTTCTACTGGTTCTGTGGGCGTGGCTTGGTGGGCATGGCAGGGGAAGGAGACTGTGAAATCTCCAGTCGGAAGTGGTATTTGCTGGTTCTCCGAACTACTCAAAATTTCCGCTGCCGGTTCTCCAGAACTGGTCAGAACCTCCTCTGGTGGGAATTGAGGTGACCTTCCATTTCTCTGTGTTAAGTCATCTTGCTGCCATCAACATATATAACATCAGAGTTCCTGATTTTTTTCCCCCCAAGTCTTGTTCCATTAAGCCCAAAAAGAAAAGTCTTTGGCTTTCTTTCTGTATTTACTTTAAGAGTTTTCTGTATTAAGATATGGAAGGACGGATGCTGAAGCTCAAATACTTTGTCCGCCAGATGAGAAGAGGGGACTCCTTGGGGAAAACCCTGGTGTTGGGAAAGATGTAAGGCGAAAGGAGGAAATGGTTAGATAGGGTCATCAACATAATGGACATGAATTTGGGAAAATTCCACGAGACAGTAGAGGACAAGGAGGCCTTGCGTGGTGTGTTCCATGGAGTTCTGAAGGGTTGGACACGACTTAACTACTGAACAACAACAGGAAGTCTTCATAACAGAAGTTGTAGATACAGGTGCTTTGGAAAATAGTTTGACCCCCTCCTCTCTGTAGCAGCCCCTCAAATATTGGAAGACTGCTATCATGTCTCCCCTGGTCCTTCTCTTCACTAGACTAGCCATGCCCAGTTCCTGCAACTGTTCATTGTATGTTTTATCCTACAGTCCCCTAATCATCCTGGTTGCTCTTCTCTGCATTTTTTTTAAGAGTCTCAAAATCTTTTTTATAGTGTGATGACCAAAACTAGACTAGCCATGCCCAGTTCCTGCAACTGTTCTTCATATATTTTAGCCTCCAGTACCCTAATCATCCTGGTTGCTCTTCCCTCTGGTGGGACACCAGACAGAGCTGGTCTCTCATCTTTCTCCTATTCAAATTACGTTTGAAGAATAGAAGAATGTAAGGAAACCCTTTTTGGATCGGACCAAAGCTATTTTAATCTGGCATTTGGTTCCATGTAATGACCAGCCCATCTCTTGGAGCATAAAGAAGTTCTTTTTCCATTGTTTGAACTTTGAGTCTTCAGGGCTGAGACGACTCAGGGATTCTCTACCATGCATTCATCCAAAATACCGTAGGTCCGAGGAATGTTTCCTTGGATATTTCTCAATGTGCTGTCATGCTATATTGATCCCTGTAGGCAGTTTAGGTTGGTAGCTAAAATTGTTCCGCCAACACAGCATCGAAATTGTTCCGGCTTAATGTAGCAGAACCATTTCCAAAGAATAACCAGATAAATTGACCTTGGGAGTATTGACTATCCTGTAAGCACATCCTGTTTTCCTTTTGTGGTGGGAGGTGGCAGCGTGTTTATTTCTCCCAGCCTGTAGCCTACAATTCTCAACTCAATCAAAGGTTCAGCTGCTCGGTGCTGCAAGAAGCATCCAAAAAAAATAAAAATAATAACAAGCCATTGAATAATATCTCTACGCGGTGTTGGGTTGGAATTAGAAGAGCATTTTAAACGTTGCATGTTCTAGGAATGCATTGAACTTGCTAAAAATGCATTTCTAGAAACTCTGCATATTCTAGAACCGCATTTAGAAACCTTTTGTTTTCTAGACCCACATTTCCAAACCTAGCGTTTTCTAGAAATGCATTTCTAGAAAGCTCGCATGTTCTAGAAAGGTAGGACTACACTTCTCCTAATTCCCTAACATTGAGGCCTGTGATGGGAGTTGTAATCTCTCGTTTGTACAGAAATACCAGATCTGAGAATGCTCCTTTTTTTTTTTTACAGGTTTGATTTTTGAAATGATTTTATATGAACGTTTTATATAATACATTGATTTTTAAAAAACCCACTGTGACTTATAAGAAGACAGAGGAAGAAAAAGTCCATTGATAGAATGACACAAATGCATAAAAAGTTAGAGGGTCTCCCACTGTGCTGGGCCCTTGGGGATTCTACGACGGTGCTTTTGTTTTCATAACAACTATCAAAATGAATGCCCCGCCGTTTCTTCTAGAATGGTTTTTCAAAGTCCCAGTCCGGATTACCAGTGGTCTCCATCCCAAAATAATTCAGCTATTGAAGTCAACCAGAAACTACTGTATAGGGAGTCCTTGACTTAAAGCCATTCATTTAGAAGCTACAGCAGAACTGAAAAAAAGTGACTTATGACCGTTTTTGACATTTATGACCTGTAATCACTTGATCAAAATTTGGACACTTGCAGTGGTGGTATGGTGCCAGTTCTCACTGGATCTAGTGATCCGGTTGCACCAGTTAAAAGTTGCCCCACCCACCCACACCCGCCCTTTCCTGTCCTACATTTTCTTTGTAGCTCGGCTGATAGGCGCGGCAGAATAGATTGCCACATCTCAGCTGTTTTACTCACCAGCATTGACAGTAAGGTAAGTTTTCATGCTTAAAATTACCCATGTCAGCGTTCTAGCAAACCTCCATTCCAATCAGTAATTCTGAGACAAACATATCTCAAAAAGTACCTTTATTAGAATAGCACCTGGCACCTCTCTCTAAAAGTTTTTTGGGCCTTTCCACACATTCCCAAACTACAAATCCATCCCCCTTAGTCGTCATCACATCACATGGCCCAATCAGTCCAAAAGTAAGATTCTTGTTTCATCCTGCGCCATACTCAATGACCTTAAACTAAAAAAAAAAAATTATTTTGTCTACTTTGAGCTACTCAATTGAAATCACCCCCTCCCACTTTCTCAGGCTATGGGGCAGCATGGAATATGGCTTCCAAAGCTGACAGCCGAATTTAAAACGTTCTGTGCGCGCCAATAAAACTGGTAGCAAAATATTTTGAATTCCACCACTGGATGTTTGGCAACTGGCATGTATTTATGTTGGTGTCCCGGGGGTCATGGGATCACCATTTGTGACCTCCTGACAAGCATAGTCAACAGGGAAGACATATTCACTTAACAACTATGCTATTCCCTTAGTAACTACAGTGATTCACTTAACAACTATGGCAAGAAACATCATAACATGGTGCAAAACTCACTTCACAACTGTTTCGCTTGGGTTCGATTTGATCTTAAGTGAAGGGCTGCAAGTACAAGCTAAGAGAAAACTCTCTAGTTTTCTTTTTCCACCCAAATGCTCACCATAAAAATCTAATCAGGTGAAGTGATTTTGACTCCAGATGGATTTATTTTTACATTGTCATTTATCAACATCCTATTTCATCTTTCTCCCAAGAGATGAACAAGGCAACTCACAAGATCAACGTATGCAAAAAAAAGAGAAGACTTTGAATAGCTTTGTCATTTTGAATGTACACTAATTGGCATACATTAAAATGAAATTTTGTGGCATATGGCTCTCCAAGGGTCACCACCCCTGCTAGTGGATTAGTTACTATCATTCCTCCCTTCGCAGGTATATTTACATCTTTATACTCCAGGAGAGGTAGTTTGTCCCATTCAGCCTAGACACCATGAAACCTCCTCCCATTACGCTGATGGAAGCTTGTTGCCTCTTTCCGTTACAAGCACCAACCACGATGCACAGCCCCTCTGACTCGAGAGCAAGCTCTGAGTTTCTCTTTTCTCTCTGGTCTCTCTAGTCACTCTGGCCTTCTCTCTGGACTGGGCCCATAACCTGTCAGAGCACGCACAGTGTGACTTGTGAGATGACCCAAGAGCAATAACAGCAAACAGAGGTTTGTAATAATAAATAGTGGTTTATCTCTACAAAAGAATATACACACATGTACTAGGCAAAGGTCAAACAATCGATCAGCAGCTACAGCAGGGAAGCATACATGGAGAGAGAGATACATCCCAACAGGGCCTCTCTTATAATACAGACTCTTAAAGTGGTAACAGTCAAATAACCCTGCAGACTCATTCTTATCATTGCATCATCATTACAGCAGATGGTCAGCTATTAAGCCATCATTACCCTGACAATACACTACATAAACATGACAAAATAAATAAATAAATACAAAATTATGCATATACCTACATATATTATATGACACAGAGAAACAACACAGAAACTGAACCAAGGAAATAAATATGATAAGAGCCATGGTGGCACAATGGTTAGAATGCAGTATTGCAGGCTAAATCTGCCGACTGCCAGCAGTTCAATCCTGACAGGCTCGAGGTTGACTCGGCCTCCCGTCCTTCCAAGGTGGGTAAAATGAGGACCCAGATGGTTGGGGTCAAGAGGCTGACTCTGTAAACCGTTTTTAGAGAGGGCTGGAAAGCACTACGAAGTGGTATATAAGTGCTATTGCTATTAGACTATACTTAATATTTAAATTATCCTGGATTTAGAAAATATAAATTTTCTTTAGTTTTAAAAACTTGATGAGATGAGGGAAGAAGGGAGGATGAAAAAGAATTCAACTTCTCATTAAGATTGCTAAGGAAAAAAAATCTAAAGAAGGGACTCAGGACTTGTGGAAGAGCTAAAGAAGGTCTCCGGGGCTTCTGGAACGAAGAGATCACAGAACAAGGGACCTCGATACTGTTGGCTGAAAAAGAGAGATGTCCAACTCAAATGCAATAAAAAAAAGAAGAACCACATAGAAACCCTTCTCCTGGCAGGCACATTTATTATGTTGAGCAGAACCTGCCCTATGAGGAATCCAGGAGGACAACTTAAGAGATGCAAACGTCATATTTTCACACGGACTAGCCTCAAATAAAAAGGATCGCCATCCTTCCCATTGAAAGCGGATGAATGCTGTCATAGAAGCAAGGCAGGAAGGAAATCCACAGGAAGAGGTCCTGTATTTATGGGATTTCAGCAGCCCGGCCAGATGGCCCAACCTCTCCAGGGAATCCCATCTGGATGGGGCTGTGCTGTTACTCCCCGAATACGCTCAGCCTTGGTTCATCTTCTGGTTGGCAGGCCCTCTCCTGGTGTCTTCGGAAGGTCTCGCATCGTCTTACTCATTATTCCCAGCCAGATGAGGAGTTGTAATCCCTGATCTCTGGGAAGTGTCTTGTGGAGAAAGCTAGCTTATGAAGGATGTCACTCCATGAAATGGAATGGAGTGGAATTAGAATAGAAAGAGAAAGAGAAAGGAAATGGAATGGAATGGAATGGAATGGAATGGAATAGAATAGAATAGAATAGAATAGAATAGAATAGAATAAAATAGAATTATAAGAATAGAATAGAATAGAATAGAATAGAATAGAATTATAGAATAGAATAGAATAGAATAGAATAGAATAGAATAGAATAGAATAGAATAGAATAGAATGAAGGGAAGGGAGAATGGAATGGAATAGAACAGGACAGAACAGAACAGAATAGAACAGGACAGAACAGAACAGACTAGAATAGAATAGGATGAAGGGAAGGGAGAATGGAATGGAATGGAATAAAATAGAATAGAATAGAATCATAAATATAGACTAGAATTATAAGAATAGAATAGAATAGAATAGAATAGAATAGAATAGAATAGAATAGAATAGAATAGAATAGAATAGAATAGAATAGAAGCTGGAAGGGACTTTGAAGGTCTTCTAGTCAAGCCCCCTGCTCAAGCAGGAGAACCTATGCCATCTCAGACAAGAGACTGTCCAGTCTCTTCTTAAAAGTGACGGAGCGCCAGAGGTGGCATTCAGCAGGTTCTGACCAGTTCTGGAGAACCAGCAGTGGAAATTTTGAGTAGTTCGGAGAATCAGCAAATACCACTTCTGACTGGAGATTTTGCAGTATCCTTCCCCTGCCATGCCCACCAAGCCATGCCTACAGAACCGGTAGTAAAAAAACCTGAATCCCACCACTGTAAAGCACTGTAAAGCGGTATATGAGTTTAAATGCTACTGCTATTATTGGTGGTTTCCCCCAATCTTTTTAAAAATTATCTTTCCACATTCATGGCTGCTATTTTGCTGGAGGCTCCAATTAGCCATCGCAGATGGTGGTGATCCCAACTTATTTATTAATAATTCACCCAACATATGTACCATTCCTAATTCTCAGCAAGAAACCTTCTCCCTGCCTTGCAAGGATCTTCTGCAAGCATCCCTTGTTTTCTCCAGCTCTTTTTCCATCCAGGACTTTGGATCTGGTGGAGAAACAACTGAGGCCATTCAGATGCTGCTGGCTACAGGTAATCCTTGACTTCTGTCCGTTTGTTTAGTGGACCATTCAAAATTACAACAGCTGCAGGGGGGAAGTGATTTATTTTTATACCATTGTAGCATCCTAATGGTCACATGATCCAAATTCAGATGCTTGGCCACTGGCTCATATTTATGACTGTCCCAGGGATCATGTGGTCCCCTTTTACAACCGTATGACAAGCAAAATCAAAGGGGAAGCCAGATTCATTTAATAAACGTGTTACTAACTTAACAACTGCCCTGGATTCACTTAACAACTGTGGCAAGAAAGTTAATAAAATGTGTGTGTGGGGGGAAAATTCACTTAACAAATGTCTTGATTAGCAACAGGAATTTGGGGCTCAATTGGGGTCATAAATTGAGGACTAACTGTAGAGGGTCCAACAGGTTTGGCCAAATTTGACAGTGGGAAGAAATGCGTAGAGCTTTTCTGGAGTCAAATATGGAGAGCTGCACACCAGAAGCGTTTTCTATTTGGATACAGAGATTTCCCAAAGGAAGCGATTCCCACAAACAAATTCTGCTTGTTGGGATGTTGGGAGCGGAATTTGTGACTGTCCATACCTGTGATGTGCGTGGACCAACTCCCAGAATTCCCCGGCTAGCGAAGTCCATGTATCTTCAAGAAGCCAAGGTCAAGAAACACTCCTCCATACAATATCTGATGAAGGATGTTAAATTTCTACCCTGCATTGAGAAAAAAAGTCAGGGCTTTGATTGCATGGTGGCAGCTGCCATCTTGAATTTTTTTGACCACTGTGCTCCCATCTCAAGGTGGCATTCAGCCCCCCCCTCCACCACTACTTCCACCCCCCACTGCAACAACCCTGTGAGGTAGGCTGAGCTGAAAGAGAATGGCTGGTCCAAAGTCCCTTCTGGCTGGCTTCAGATAACACCCTACTCTGAATAAAGAATAAGACTTGGAAGGGACTTTGGAGGTCTTCTAGTCCAACCCCCTGCTCAAGCAAGGGGGTATAGGGAGACCCTATACCATTCCAGACAAATGGTTGTCCAATTATTTTTGAAAACCTCCAGTGATGGAGCACCCACCATTTCTGGTGGCAAGCCATTCCACCGATTAATTGTTCTCAGGAAATTCCTCCTTGGTTATAGATTGGATTTCGTCTTGATGAGTTTCCATCCGTTGCTTCTTGTTCTGCCTTCAGGTGCTTTGGAGAATAGCTTGACCCCCTCTTCTTTGGGGCAGCCCCTCAAAGAGTGGAACTCTGCTATCATGTCACCCCTACTCTGTTTCATTAAACCGGACATACGCAGCTCCTGCAGCCATTCTTCCTGGTACAGATGGAATCTCACTGAGGTCTCCCAGAACCCATAACTGGCTTTCAAATTTCCCATCTGAATAATGGAGGACATTCTAGTCTCCTGAGTGAGCAAGGGGTTGGACTAGAAGACCTCTAAGGTCCCTTCCAACCCTATTATTCTGTGTTGTATGTTTGTCTATCCAGCGTCCATCTGCAGAACATTGGCTCCCTCTAGTGCTCCTCTAGAGAAAGATGAGTAAGAACAGATGGGTGCCCTTCCAGATGTGTTCAAAGCAGTAATTTCAAGCTTGGCCACTTTAAGATGTGTAGATTGCAATACCCAACTTTAAGATGCATTGATTTCAAACGCCTCCCCCACCCCGGCCACTATGATGGCTGAGGAATTCTGGGAGTTGAACCCCAGTTTAAGATCATGAGTTCCCAAGGCAGATGGCCAAAGGCAGAGAATTTTGCTCCATTTTACGACTGTTCTTACCACCATTGTTAAGTGAATCATTGCAGTTGTTGAGTTAGTAACACAGCTGTTAAGTGAAACCGGCTTTCCCGTTCATCAGAAGGTCACAAAACTTGATCACATGATCCCAGGACATTCCGACTGTCGTAAATATGAGTCAGTTGCCAAGCATCCACATTTGGATCATGTGACCATGGTAGATACTGCAACAGCGGTTTGAAAAGTCAGCCTTAAATCACTTTTTACAGTGACGTTGTAACTTGGAATAGTCACTGAGTAAACTGTTGCAACATGCCAATGCAGGTAGTCTTCAACATATGACAATTGAGTTCAAAATTTCTGTTGCTAAGAGAGACCGTTGTTAAGTAAACTTTGCCCCAAGTTACGACCTTTCTTGCCACAGTCATTCAGTGAATCACTGCAGTTGATAAGTGAGTAACCGGTTGTTAAGTGAATCCAGTTTCCCCATTGACCTTGCTTGAGTCAAGATCAGAAAACGGGCTCCCCGGGACACGGCAGAGGTCATAAGTAGGAGCCAGTTGCCAACATGATCACATGATCACGGGGATGCTGGAAACGTCGTAACTGCAAAAAACGGTCATAAGCAGGGGTGGACTTCGAATTTTTTAGCAAGGGGGGTCTCTCTGCCCTAATGATTGGCTGGCTGGTCATGTGGCTGGGTGGGCGGGTCTAGGTAGTCATGTGACTGGGTGGGTGTGGCTAACTCAATGTCGCTTCTTTGCCCTAATTATCTAAAAAAAAAGATAACATACCAAAAAGTTGTTTATTGTTTCGTGCATTGAATCCTTAAATAAAAGACTGGGTGAAACCAGGACTTAGTAGCAGTGACTGCAAAAGGAGTCTTAGTGGAGTTTCTGGTGGGTTATGCGATTCTTATTATTTGGGAATTAATCCCCTTGGAAGGCAGGGCAGGGAATTTATAGTAGCTATGTTATCTGATTTTCACAATGGCTGTCCTTCGGCAAGGCCTTTATCTAGTTTGAAACACTTTTACCAGGTGTGAAATGCTCTTGGATGAACGCCCAGAAAGGGAAAAAGCCAAAAAGGTGTCCGTTTATTATTCTAGTGTGGCTGCTTGTCTTTCTGAGGTTATTGGGGGCTTGTCGAGCCCAGCAGAGTCTTAGCTAGGGGATCACCCGAGACCCCGTGAGCCCCCAGCAGCCCCTCCCTGGCTCATAAGACTTTTTTCAGCGCCGTTGTAATTTTGAACAGTGACTAAATAGACTGTTGTAAGTTGAGGATTTATCTATACAATCTATCTGAACTCATTTTCTCTAATCTGGTCACTTCGGGTGACATGTGCCCAGCCAATTTAAAATGAACTCTTTCTCCACAATCCAATCCTAATCCCTAGAAAAATCTACCTCACGGATGTAGCATTTCACATCACCAGGAATAAAAGGCACAATTTTGCTGACCTTCTCACTTGTTTATTCCCATGATCGCTTGTTATAGCAAGCACTTAGACTTATATACCGCTTGTTTACTCACATGATCGCTTGTTATAGCAATAGCACTTATATACCGCTCACCAGGAATAAAAGGCACAATTTTGCTGACCTTCTCACTTGTTTACTCACATGTTCGCTTGTTATAGCAAGCACTTAGACTTATATACCGCTTGTTTACTCACATGATCGCTTGTTATAGCAATAGCGCTTAGACTTATATACCGCTTCGTGGTGCTTTCCAGCCCTCTCTAAGCGTTTTACAGAGTCAGCATCTTGCACCCAACAATCTGGTTCCTCATTTTACCTGCCTCGGAAAGATGGAAGGCTTGAGCCTGGGGAGATTCGATCTGACAAATTGTGGGCAGCCGGCAGTCAGCAGAAGTAGCACTGCACGCTAACCACTGCGACACCACGGGATGTCACATATAAGGAAACAAATGCAGATGTCAAATAGACACATTCTCCGCCTCACTTATTTTTCTTTTGCAAGATCGCCTTACAAACTCTGTTTCAATAACTGCCGTTTGTACTTGACACTCTTGAGAAAGTTGTGGTTAAGGGCGGGAAGCGCCAGGTACACCAGACAGGAAATACAACCAGATGAGCTAATGATTTTATGTTTATTTTATTTTACTCATTTGCACACTGTTCTTACAAATATCTCAGGATGGTGAACTCCTAATGCCCCCACAACAACAACCCTGTGAGGTTGGTTGGGCTGAGAGAGAGGAAATGGCCCAAAGTCACCCAGCCAGCTCTCATGCTTAAGGTGGAACTAGAACTCACCGTCTCCTGGTGATTTGGCCCAAATTCCCCATGCGTCTTCCATGCCTAAAGTGGAACTTGAACTCAGGGTCTCCTGCTTTCTAGTCTGGAGCCTTAACTCCTAGACCCAACAGGCTCTCATGAATAATGACTTATGCTTTGTTTATTAATTATAATTTATAAACCAAATATTGCAAGCCTGATAGTGCGAATCTCCTGCCATTCTCGTTTACAATTTGAGAAATTAGTTCCTTCCTGAATCTCCTCCTGCTGTGTAGCTGTGGGCTACGTCTTCTCTTATCTTGATTTTTTTCGAGGCAGCCTTTCCCGTCGATCCATCACTAAATGAACTGTTGTAAATCGAGGATCACATGCAGACTGTGCATGGATACAAGATCTGTACAAATTGATATGGTGGCTTCTGCTCTGTGCAATTGTGGTGACATATAGACAACCACACATATGCATAACTGCCTTTTGTGTCTTGATCAGTGTACACATGAGGGCAGTGAGACAGAATGCAATTCAGTTGTTAGTCTCTGGTCAAGATATCTTTAATTTGTATATATTTTAGTTTCTGGGCAAGACATTTAATTTGTATATATCTTGTATTTTGTATTTTAAATTTTATGTCATTTGGCATACCTTGTTTTAATTGTGATGCTTCTGACACCAATAAACATTTTAACAACTCTGGGAGCATGGGAGGCCGAGTCCACCTTGAGCTGGTCAGTATCAAGCTCCAGACTGTGGACAGAGTTTGCCTGCAATACTGCACTTTAACCACTGGAATCCTGTGCAGATTTTACTCCATTAGTCAGTTCTGACTCTAGGGGGCGGTATTCATCTCTGTTTCAAGACTATTGAGCCAGTGCTGGCCAAATATATTTCTGTGGTCTTATGGCCAGCTTGAAGTCACAGAGCGCTGTTCC
This sequence comes from Pseudonaja textilis, assembly GCF_049901715.1. NCBI lineage: Eukaryota > Metazoa > Chordata > Lepidosauria > Squamata > Elapidae > Pseudonaja > Pseudonaja textilis. Next base: position 195,151,803 of record NC_141992.1, read on the forward strand.
TTCCCGGTGAAGTGGTACCTATTTATCTACTCACATTTGCATGTTTTCGAATTGCTAAGTCGGCAGGAGTTGGAAGCTCATCCCGTCGCCTGGGGCTCAGGTCTCCAGCCGACGAGCCCAACATCTTAATCACTGAGTCACCATTAAAATTACGAGGGAAGCGGTACAATTTTCCTGACCGTATGGATGATCAGCCTATGGAACAGGCTGCCTCATGAAGTGCCAAATTCTCTTGTACTGCAAAAGAGACGAAAACTCCCTTACATATTACCTAACTGGGCAATGAAACATCTGCAAGAAAAACCACCAAACTCAGAGAACACCAGAGACCTCACAATCCTTCTCCTCCTCTCTGCAAACCCTTCTATGACTGATGATATTACCTAGTTGGGTCATGAAACGTCTGCAAGAAAGCAGCCAAGCTCAGAGAGAACCAGGGACCTGAGAAATTAAAGTAAAATTCCTTCAAATTTTAGGCTGGAGATATCTGATCTTGCATGACTGGGCAAGAGAAAGAGCTGGAGAAATTTCAGGCTTCAGATTCTTTGAAAGGGAAACCAAAAGACCAAAAAAATCTGCCACGTCAACAAGGAAATTTATAAATGGATATTGCCCAAGAGGAAAAGTTGAATAACTGGACAACTAAGCCCACGCAGGGCAGACACACTATCCATAAATGGAAAGGCTGCTTTTACCCTGTTTGTGCACTAGGTGAAGTCATGGTTTAATTATAGCTTAGAGAATAGAGCAGAATTGGTGTATCACATAAAGTTATATTATCAGGACACAGATTTGTCCATGCTGACCCATAGCTTATTAAATATGGGCTACTGAACAAATCACAGTTTATTGTCTGAGTGCCAGGAGATGGATAATATATATCCAAACAAATGCCCTTGTGGGTGAGTGCCATTTGTGAACACAGTCAGTGTCCGGAGGAGGAGGAGGAGGAGGAGGAGGAGGACGAGAGGGAGAGGAGAAGGAGAAAGAGAGGAGAGGAGAAGGGGAGGGAGGAGAGGAAGAGGAGGGGAAGAAGGTGGAGGAGGAGGAGGAGGAGAGAGGAGGAGGAAGAGGAGGAGGAGCAAGGGGAAAAGTGGAGGAGAAGAATGGAGGAGGAGCAGAGAGGGAGAGGGGAAGAAGGTGGAGGAGGTGAGGAGGAGGAAGAGGAGGAGGAGCAGGAGGAGGAGGAGAACAGAGAGGGAGAGGGGAAGAAGGTGGAGGAGGTGAGGAGGAGGAAGAGGAGCAGGAGGAGGAGGAGGGGAGGGAAAGGTGGAGGAGGAGAACGGAGAGGGAGAAGGGAAGAAGAAGGATGAGGGGGGATGGGGAGGAGAAGAAAGGGAGGGACAAAGAAAGAAAGAGAAAAAGAAAGAAAGAAAAAGAAAGAAAGAAGGAATCAAAAAAGAGACAAAGAAAGAAAGAAGAAAAAGAAAGGAAGAAGAAAGAAAAAGAAAGACAGAGAAGGAGAAAAAGAGGGAAAGAAGGAAGAAAAAGAGAAAAGGAAGGAAGGGAAGATCCTCAGGCTGGTCTTAGCACAATGAACTCTGACATCGTCTTTTCTCTCTCCTGACTTTCTGGGGTCAACAGAGGAATGCTAAGGAGGAATAAGGAAAGTCTACCAACCAGATTATAGAGGGTGTTTTATTGCCAAATCTGTCTAATGCCAGAGGCAGTCCTCAACTTTACAACCATTATTTAGCAAGTATTCAAAGTTTCAACCACACTGAAAAAAAAACTGACTTATGGCTCGTTCTGGCATTTACGATAGTTGCGGCATCCTCATGATCATGTGATCAAAATTCAGGGGCCGGGCCACCGGCATATGTATTTATGATGGCTGCAGCATCCCCGGGGGAGTCATCGTGTAATTTGAATGGTCACTAAATGAATCGTTGTAACAAGTCAAAGACTACCTGGAATGGACCAGAAACAAAGTGAGAAAGGGGCCTTTTGCATATCCAGCGATGTGATCTTTTTTACCAATGTATCAGGACGGAGCGCCCTTCAAACGTTGTAAGCCCCTAATCTTGGAAGGACTCTGTGTTGTGTGTGTTTGTGTGTGTGTGTGTGTGTGTGTGTGTGAACAATGCTGGTTCCAAGTCCCTGACGATCTTGAATGTTGATTCACAACCCAGTAGGCTTTCTCAACCCTCCCGAGGTGGATCTGACCCCTGAAACATGAAACCTGAACTTTGCTTGCTGGAAAATAATTAATTACCTCTGCTACTTTCTGCCTTTTCTTCAGACTAGGTTCATCCGGTTTTTGACTCTAAGCAGCCGTGTTCCGCTTGAGCAGGAAAAAAACGAGACCTTGTTATGACTGTGTGTGCCAAAAGCCCAGGTTGTGTTGTGAATCGAGCCCTTGATGACAGCATGGTTTCGTTAACGAGTTGGGCCACCGCAAAATTCAGCCGCAGTTTCTCTCTGTAGAAATCGGTGTGAGACAAAAAGCGAAGGATGTTCTTATCGGATGCTCTTAATTGGCATGTGAGAGTTTTAGTTTCCGCTGTTGGTCGCTCAAAGTGGAAAGTTACTACTCCAAACGATGAAAGGGATAAGCTCAGTCACTTGTCTGAAATGAACTAGGTGGATCTCCTGTTTGAGCAAGGGGCTGGACTAGAAGACCTCCAAAGTCCCTTCCAGCTCTCTTCTGATTGGATAATTGCTTAGAGTAGCTCTGAAGAAAGGCGGTGCCAAAATGAAATCCGGCTGAGTCAAAACAAATCAGATTAGATCAAATCAAACATAAATAAATAAATAAATAAAACTTTCATTTTTAAAATTTGTTTATTTACTGGATTTATACCAGGGGTCTTCAAACTTGACAGCTTTAAGACTTGTGGACTTCAGTTCCCAGAATGCCTCCTCCAGTCATGTTAGCTCAGGAATTCTGGGAGTTGAAGTCCACAAGTCTTAAACTTGCCAAGTGTGAAGACCCTTGATTTATACGCTGCACCAATCAGAACCAACTCTGATTGGTGTGGAATTCCCACCTCGATTATCTCAAATTTAAACAAAAACCAAGTGCCTCACCTGTATAAGTCACAATTAGTGTTGTTGATTGATTAATGGGATTTTAAAAACCTGGCGGGAGCAACTGATCCCAATAAGAAATGGAATAAATAAAATCTTTACTGGAAAACTGTTCAAATGCTTTGTAGAAGAGAATCCTTCCTGCCTTCTTTTTATGGAACCACATAGGACAGGTAAGTCCTCAGTTCATTTAGTGATCGTTCAAAGTTACAAAGGCACTGAAAAAAGTGACTTATGACCGTCTTTCACAGTTACGACCTTTGCAGATACAATCTCCATGATCATGTGATCCAAATTCAGACACTAAGCAACCAGTTCACGCTTAGGACCGTTGCTGTGTCCCAAGGTCATGTGATCTCTTTCCCGACAAGCAAAGTCAATGGGGGAGCTAGATTCACCTAATGACCGGGTTACTAGCTTAACAACTGCAGTGATTCACTTAACAACCGTGGCAAGAAAGGTCGTAAAATGGGGCAAAACTCACTTCACAAATGATTCACTTCACCACCTACGTTTTGGGCTCCATTGTGGGCCTAAGCCGAGGATTTCCTGTAAAGCATTTTTTTATAGCGTTCACCCCTAAGTTGCAGATTTCCCCTTTGCAAAAACCAGCCCATTTTTAGATGCATTATTACATTACATTATTGAGTCTGTCATCTGCACCTCTATAACTGTCTGGTTTGGTTCTGCAACCCAACAGGACAGACACAGACTCCAGAGGATAGTTAGGACTGCAGAAAAAACAATTGCTACCAACCTGCCTTCCATCGAGGACCTGTATACTGCACGAGTCAAAAAGAGGGCTGTGAAAATATCTACAGACCCCCCACATCCTGGACATAAATTGTTTCAACTCCTTCTCTCAAAATGATGCAGCAGGTCGTCAACTGGTGGGCCATGGCCCACTGGTGGGCGGTGAGAAAATTTTGGTGGGCCGCAGAGAAATGTCACCCCCAGAGCACCCCCCCAAAACAATTAATCCAGGCTGCACAGAAACACAAGGCTGCGCCGTCCACATGGCCCGCGGGAACCCTCCCCGCCCACTCACTCCTTACCCCACAAACTTGCCTGCTAAGTTGCTATTTTTCCTTCTTCCGACCATCAGGTGTTCTGCTGTGTCGGGAGATTTAGATTAGCTAGGAAGCAGGAAATGGTTGGGTTTCTTGCTTTCTAGCTAGTCTTTAGATCTTTGGCTCTGCTTTTAAGTACAGCCGAACCCCTCTTCGGACTGAAGGTTTGCTTGCAAGCAAATTCAATGCAGTCTCACGGCAAGCAAATTTGAGAGACTGAGCTAGCCGATGGCAGATAGATAGATCAATGAATGATTCTGTGAGCAACTCAATCTGCCTGCCTGCTTTGCCTGATTTTGGATAAAAGTTGTTCTTTTTTTATAAAAAATTCAATATTTATATAAATATTTACAATATTTACATACAAGCCATGCCCAGCCAGTCACATGACCACCAACCAACAAATTAGGCCACACCCACAGAACCAGTTAGTGATCCCTGGGATCTAAAATTATGAGTTTGGTGGTCCCTGAGGTCCAAAAGGTTGGCGACCTCTGCTATAGAGCACTGCACACCAGAACAACTAGACACAAGGATAATTTTTTCCTGAACACCATCATTCTGCTAACAAATAATTCCCTCAACACCGTTCAACTAGTTACAAAAACTGCACTATTAATCTTCTCATCACTCTTTATCACCCATCGCCTCCCACTTGTGATTGTATGACTGTAACGTTGTCGCTTGTGTCCTTATGATTTATATGGACTGTTTCCTAGTATGATTTGATTGCTTATTGTACCCTATGACTTTCATTAAGTGTTGTACCTTATGATTCTCGACTCTTGAAAATGGATCTCTTCTTTTATGTACACTGAGAGCATATGCACCAAGACAAATTCCTTGCATGTCTAATCACACTTGGCCAATAAAGAATTCTATTCTTCTATTCTACAAATATGCAGGTCTTGAATAAGAGTTGGCTTAACCTTCATCCTAAAATACTTTTGGTATGATGTTCACCTTTTGTAGAGATGTGCAATTATTATAACTACCACATAACTATAAGGCCTGATGCCCTCCAATGATGTTGTCCCAACACTCAGCCAGTATGGATGCTGGAAATCTAAGTTCTAGTTTCGGAAGCGTGTTGTATTGTTTATGAAAACATTCAGATCTGGTTAATACCTTGCATTCTTTTGTAACAGGCTCGGGTGAAGCTCCTTCGTCTTGCCCAAGATAGTTTGTACACAGCTCCAATCCGGCAATCTTTCCTGTTCCTCCATTACTCATCTGCAAAATATTTCATCTGGATTCCTTTCCAGAAAGATATGGACAGGTTGCAAGGGGTTTCGATTGCAATTTCCTTCTCTGGCAGGAGATTGAAAACATGTAAGCAAAGAAACCAGATTATCTTCAAACACATATATAACGCTTAAAAGAAGGGAACGCAACAGGTGCAGGAAGACCTTGGCATAACTGGATATAAATTATATATGAAGCAGCCCTCTGTAAGTATAAAAACATGTTAAAATTATCAACCAATTCAAAATCTTGTTTGGTGTAGATATCGGCCTACAAACCAGCGGACAGTGAGTTCTAGCCTTGGCAGGAGAATTTTGGGCCATTCACCAGGAGACAGTGAGTTTTAGTGCCACCTTAACCATGAAAGGTAGCTGGGTGACTTTGGGCCAGTTCACCAAGTGATGGTGAGTTGTAGTTCTGCCTTAGGCATGAAAGCCAGGTGGGTGACTTTTGGCCAATCACCAGGAGACAGTGAGTTCTAGTGCCACCTTCGGCATGGAAAGCTAGCTGGGTGAGTTTGTGCTTGTCATTTTCTCTCAGCCCAATAAGGTTGTTGTTATGGGGAAATAGGAGAAGGAAGGAGACTTATGTATGTTTTGCCTTGATTTACATACAAAGTAATAAAGATGGGATTACCCCTCAAAAAATCTAACAAGTGAATACGTAAAAAGAAAAACAAGTAGCATTACGGAGGATTGAGTTCTGAGTAACTCGCCTTCAAGCCATCTTCACGTACGTTTTCTCCCCTCACAGAGAAATCTTCTGTGTATATTCTTAAGTGAAGATCCCAGAGAAATCTGCGTATAATTACTGTTTCATAGAGTCTGAAAGGTTAACACATGAAAGAGGGTGTCTTATGACAGGCAGGTGAAATCCCATCACGTTTGTAAATGACGTAAATTGTAAATCATATTGTTTGTACAATGGTATTGTACAAGCAACATGATTTACAATTGTACAAACGGCATTGGCTTAACAGTACTTAACTGTAAGATTTTGGAGTCCTAGTGAACAAACACTTAAATATGAGCCAGCAGTGTGCAGCAACAGCCAAAAAAGCCAAGGCGGTCCTATCTTACATTAACGGATGGACAGAATCAAGATTACATGAACTTCTAGTACCACTTTATAAACCCTTAGTAAGACCACACTTGGAATAGTGCATCCAGTTTTGGTTGCCACGACATAAAAAAAGATGTTGAGACTCTAGAAAGAATCCACTGGAATTGGGCAGCTAAATTCAAAATGAAATAAGAAGATAAAATAAGAAATGAAATAAAATCATCCTTGTGATTTAACTTCTTGCATTGACAAGGATGCTGAATTTATTTTCACCAACAATGCCAGTGGTGTTACTTTGTATGTCCTGCACATACTATGGTAACCCTTGCATGGATTAAAATCTAACTTCCATTTACCATGGTGGCAATGAGGATCAGGCCTCACCTTGAGGGTTACATTTCAAATACACCAAACAGCGCAGCTCTTATCATTTAAAATTCCAATATTTCCGGGGCTGCCACAAAGAAGAGGGAGACAAGCTATTTTCCAAAGCACCTGAGGGCAGGACAAGAAACAGTGGGTGGAAATTAATCAAGGAGAAATTTCTTAAGCTACAATTACAACAATTAATCAGTGGAACAATTTGCCTCCAGAAGTTGTGGATGCTCCAACACTGGAAAGTTTTAGGAAGAGATAGAACAGCCACTTGTCTGAAATGGTATAGGGTTTCCTGCCTGAGCCGGTGGTTGGACTAGAAGACCTCCAAGGTCTCTTCCAACTCTGTTATTCTATTCTAAATTGCCTCCTTGTACAATCTTGTCATTCGGGCTTATCGCAGTTTAAATGAAGTATTCCTGAGGACTGAAGAGTAGCGCATCTGATCACATAAGGAATTTTACTCCATCCAGATAACACTTCCATTAGTGATAAGGATCGGATGACAGCGTTTCCTAGTAAGAAACCCTTTAGGTTGCATGTTTGTGAATGATACATAATTTGACGCTTGAGCTTTGCACTTTTTCTAATTATTCTGCCAATGATTTGCACCTTCATACTTGGGAACCAACAGTATTTTGTTATCTGCAATGACTCATTTTATTAATCATTTCTGGGAAGTGTTTTTTCTTTCTGTTCATATAATAATCAGTCTACAATCACAGCCTTCTTGCTGCTCCGTTTCACCCCTGCCTGCAACATCATCACCACACACATACAAATAATTCTCGACTGGCGATTATCACTGGGACCAGAATTTCTGTTGCTAAGCAAGGCAGTTGTTAAATGAGTCGAGCTCACTTTCACGACTATTTTGCCCCTTTCATTAAGTGAATCACTGCAGTTGTTAAATAAATCCAGCTTTCCCCGTTGACTTGGCTTGACGGAAGCCAGTTGGAGGGGTCACAAATGTGCAATCACACCAGCCCGGGATGCCGCAACTGTTGTAAATACAGGCAGTCCTTGACTTACGAACACAATTGAACCCAAAAATTATGTTGCTAAGTGAGACATTTGTTAAACGAGATTTGCTGCATTTTATGACTTTTCTTGCCACCATTGTTAAGTGAATCACTGCAGTGGTAGAATTAGAATTCTTTTATTGGCCAAGTGTGATTGGACACACGAGAAATTTGTCTTAGTGCAAATGCTCTCAGTGTACATAAAAGAAAAGATACATTCGTCAAGAGTCATCAGGTTCAATACTTAATAATAGTCATAGGGTACAATAAGCAATCAAATCTATCTATCCATCTATCTGCCATCTATCTATGTACCTTTCTGTCTATCTGTCTATCCATCTATCTAATATTTATCCATCTATCTGCCATCTATCTATGTATCTTTCTGTCTGTCTATCTGTCTATCCATCTATCTAATATATCATTTATCCATCTATCTGCCAACTATCTATAACTATATCTATCTATCTATCTATCTATCCATCCATCCATTCATCCATCCATCTATCTATCTAGAATTAGAATTCTTTTTTATTGGCCAAGTTTGATTGGACACACAAGGAATTTGTCTTGGTGCAAATACTCTCTGTATACATAAAAGAAAAGATACATTCGTCAAGAGTCAAGAATCTTCAGGTACAACACTTAATAATAGTCACAGGGATAATAAGCAATAAAATCATACTAGGAAACAGTCAATAAAAATTGTAAGGATACAAGTGACAAATTTACAGTCATACAGTCACAAGTGGGAGGGGATGGGTGATAAGGAGTGATGAGAAGATTAATAGTAATAGTAGTGCAGACTTTGTAAATAGTTGGACATAATAGTTGACATAATAGCTGCAGTCATTAAGTAAGGAACAAGGTTAAGTGAATCTGGCTTCCCCATTGACTGCGCTTGTCAGAAGGTCACAAAAGAGGATGACGTGACCCCAGGAGATTGCAACTGGGGAAGCTGTGATGGTTGTATCTGTGAGGACTGGTTGCAAGTCACTTTTCCAGTGTCGTCGTAACTTTGAACAGTCACTAACTGAATGGCAACCAGCCAGGGACTACTTTTGCAAAAAGGACACAGCTTTTATTGCAACCACACGGTGGTGCTTTCTGCATTCAGGTTGTTCTCAACTTACAAACATTAATGGACCCTGTGCGTGATGGTCCTAAAGCAGGTCACTCCTGTCACAGACCCCATTTTTAAAAACTTTTTTTGCAGGGGTCATTAAGCAAATCACCTCAGCTGATAAGTGGATCATTCATTGTTAAGCAAACCTATCGTTGACTCTAGGGCATTGAATTATGTGTGTCATCCATTGTTATCGATTCCTAGGGACCACGGAGATTTTGTCCAAAGGACTCAAGATTATGTGTGTCATCCACCACCTTAGAGGTCTACTAGTCCAACCCCCTGGTTCTGCAGGAGACCAGAATGTCCTCCATTATTCAGGCAGGAAATCTGAAAGCCAATTACAGGTTCTGGGAGACCTCAGTGAGATTCTGTCTATAGCAGGAAGAACAGTTGCAGGAACTGGATATGTCTTGACCCTGTATCATTTCAGACAAGTGGCTGTCAATCAATCAGTCAATTGGGACACAGTTGGAAGGACCTTGGAGGTCTTCTAGTCCAACCCCTGTTCAAGTAGGAGACCCTTTCATTCCAGTCTCTTCTTAAAAACCTCCATTATTTCTGCAGGCAAGCTGTTCCACTGATTAATTTCTCCTTAATTCCAGGTTGCTTCTCTCCTTTGATTAGCTTCCATCCGTTGTTTCTTGTCCTGCCCTCTGGCGCTTTCGAAAATAAGTCAATCCCTTCTTCTTTGTGGCAGCCCCTCAAATACTGGAATACTGCTATCATGCCCCACCCCAACACAGTCTTTCTTTCCTCTAGACTAGTCATACCAATGGTGGGATTCAAATTTTTTTACTACTGGTTCGGTGGGTGTGGCTTGGTAGGCATAGCATGGCTTGGTGGGCGTGGCAGAAGGATACTGTAAAATCCCCATTCCCTCCCCCACTCCCGAGGGAAGGTTACTGCACAAACCCCATTCCCTCCCTCCACCCCACTAACCTGCTTTCCAGCTCCGTTCTCCTGTGCGGGGCAACCAAAGAAGACCCAGCCAATCAGCTGGGACTCAGGAGACAGAGAATAGATGGTGGTGGGGCCAATCAGAGGTGGTATTTGCCGGTTCTCTGAATTACTCAAAATTTCTGCTACAGGTTCTCCAGAACAGGTCAGAAGCTACTGAATACTACCTCTGAGCCATACCAGGGGTGGGATTCTACCAGTTCGCACCCGGTTGTTAACATTCTAAGCAGTTCGGAGAACCGGTTGTTAGAAGAAATTACTGGCCTAATCCTGTAAGGAAGGCAGGAAGGAAACAGTCTGGTGTTGCTTACAGAAACTGCCTCTCCGTTAACCCTTATTACATTCTTGGCAGGACTAGACTTCCTGTTTCAGGAACTTCTCTGGAGTTATTTTTCCCCTCCTTTGCTGGTACTTTGCTTGTGTGGAGTGACCATTCAACGTTACAATGGCACTGAAAAAAGTGACTTATGACCATGTTTCACACTTACGACTGTTGCAACATCACCAGTCATGAGAGGCCAGGCGAGGAGATGCGTGCCTCGATGTGAGTGATATTGAGTTGGCCACATCCAACCAATAACATGACCACCAAGCCACGCCCACCACCTAAGCCACACCCACAGAACCAGTTGTTAAAAAATTTGAATCCCACCCCTGAGCCATACCCAATTCCTGCAACCGTTCTTTATATGTTTTTGTCTTCAGGACTTTAATCCAGTCTCTTCTTAAAACCCTCCAGTGTTGGAACATATACAACTTTTGGTGGCAAGCAATTTCACTGGTTAATTGTTCTCACTGTCAGAAAATCTCTCCTTAATTCCAGGTTGCTTCTCTCCTTGATAAGTTTCCATCCATTGCTTCTTGTCCTGCCATCAGATGTTTTGGAAAATAGGTTGACCACTTCTTGTTTGTGGCAGCCTTTCAAATATTGGAGCGGTATATTCCTCTGTAGCCTTTTTCAGGTCTCCCAACATGGCACACATCCTTGTTGTAACTGAGTCCATTTACTTTGCAAAATACTCCTTAATCCTGTAAATAATTATAGTTCCACCTGCCAGCACCACACCTGTATCAGATGAGCAACTGGCAGATTGAGCAGTGAGTTTTATGATGGTAATGTTTCTCTTTTATGCCTATAGAGACCGGCAGTCAGATTTTTTTTTCTCTTGGTCACGAGGAAGACAGCCACGTTGTTGTGTTTGTGGGTCTGCTACTCCCTTTTCCAGTTTGCTATGAAATGAAGATGGGTTTTTTCCCAGAGCAGAAAACTCGGAAGTGTTTCAAAAGAACTGTTTCTCTAAACCCAAGGGAAAGAAAAAACCCAATGATGGAACAGAAAGAAAATGTTCCTTTTGAAAGGGAACTAATTGTTCATGGGATGGCACCTTTTCTGGTTTGTTACAGAACTGAACGCTTGATGTATGTATGCAGCCTTTCCTAAGGTGACATAATCCAGACATGTTCACATTATTCCAAATCCCAGAAAGGATTTCTCATAAATTTAAGATGTGTAGACTTTAACTCAAAGAACTCTCAACAAATCTCAACAAATTCAAGGTGTAGACTTTAACTCAAAAAATCCTTAACAAACCTCAGATCTCTACAAATTCAAGATGTGTAGACTTTAATTCTCAAAATTCTCAACAAAATTCAACAAATTCAAGGTGTATAGACTAAGTCCCAGGATTTTGCAGCCAGTATGCACCCATCTTAACACACAAAGTTGAGAAACATTGGACATTTATTTTAATTACTAGACTTTTATGCTTCCTTTTTTATTTTTATAAATAGAATACTTCATTGTCACTTTGAATGTACACGATTCGACATACATTAAAATGGAATTACGTTGCATACAGCTCTCAAAGGGTCTCCACCTCTAATATAAACATAAACACGACAAGATAAATAAATGAATACCTCAAGGTAGTGAATATACCTAATCTCCGTCCTCCTCCTATTCAACCCACAACAACAGCCCTGTCAGGTAGGTTGGGCAGAGAAACTCTATGCCATAGTCATCCAGCCGCCTTTCATGTCTAAAGCTGGACTGGAACTCACAATCTCCTGCTTTCTAGCCTGGTGCCTTCATCACTAGACCAAACTAGCTCTTTTTTCTACAACTCTAGATTATATCTAAGGTCCCTTCTAACTCATCCATTCTGCCGTGCTAAGAAAGCAATTTCTTGGGTTGGCACAACATTATCAACCATAGGTTTGCACAGCAGATCCAAACATGTTTTACAAGAACGAAGATTTAAAGCAGGCATGTCCAATCCTCAGCCCACAGACTGCATGCAGCCCTGGGCAGCCAGTAATGTGGCCCTGCAAAATAATAAAAAACAAATAAATTATTATTTTTTGTTAGTTTATATGCTAAATTATATATTTCATATGTGGCCCAAGACAATTCCTTTTCATATAATGAGGCCCAGGCAAACCAAAAGGTTGGATGAGCATGATCTAAAAGCAGAATAACAAGAGGGGAGGGGACTTTGGAGGTCTTCTAGTCCAACCCTCTGCTCAGGCAGGAAACCCTATACCATTTCAGACAAATGGTTGTCCAATCTCTTCTTAAAAAGCAACCAAGCAGCAGGTCCTGGATATGCTGTAGCTGGGTCTTTTCTGTGACTCGGCCATGCATTTTCCTTAGGACGACCTCACAGGGCTGTTGTGAAGTCAAAAGTAGGCAAGACTGAAAGGTGAACTAACAATAGCACAGGTACACTTCCAGACCAGGGATGGTGCTCCCACCTCGATTGCAGGAACTGGGCTTGGCTAATCTAGTGAAGAGAAGGATCAGGGGAGACATGATAGTGGTCTTCCAATATTTGAGGGACTGCCACAGAGAGGAGGAAGGGGTCAAGCTATTTTCTAAAGCACCTGTAGGCCAGACAAGGCATAATGGATGGAAACTGAACAAGGAGAGATTCAACCTGGAAATAAAGAGAAATTTCCAGACAGTAAGAATAACAGAGTTGTAAGGGACCTTGTAGGTCATCTAGTCCAACCCCGTTATAAGCAGGAGACCCTACACCATTTCTGACAAATGGCAGTCCAATTTCTTCTCAAAAGTTTCCAGGGATGAAGCTCCCACAACTTCTGAAGGCAACTTTTGTTCCATTGGTTGATTGTTCTCACTGTCAGAAAATTCCTCCTTATTTCTACATTCAACCAAAGGAACAGAAGTTGCCTTCAGAAGTTGTGGGAGCTCCATCCCTAGAAGAGACTGGACCGCCATTTGTCAGAAACGGTGTGGGGGGTCTCCTGCTTGGGGGGCGGGGGCGGGGGAAGGGTTGGACTAGATGACCTATAAGGTCCCTTCCAACTGTGTCATTATGTTACTAGTCAGAAACGGGAGCGAGAGGTTCCCGCCCTTTTTTCCTTCAGAGGCCTCGAGCACCCGCTTCCTTTGGCCCCACCCCCGACGCCCCCCCTCCGCGCGTGCGTGCGTGGCTCCTCCTCCGGGAGGCCGTGGCCACGCCCCCGGCCTCTCGGCCCCTCCCCCTTTTCCTTCACAGGGAGGCCGGCGCTTTGCTGCCTCTTCGAGGGTCCGGCTTCAGCCGGCGGAGCGGAGGGGACGTCCTGCTTTCGGCTCCGAGCAGGCTCGGGGGCGGGCCGGGCTGGGGCGATGGACGAGCTGCTGCTGCCCACGGCCGTGCTGGAAATCTGCGTCTTGGTCGGGGTCTCCCGGGAGAAAGCCAGAGACGCGCGTCAGGTATAAACACGCGTGTCGGGGTGGGCGGCAACGTCGGAATGCGCCTCCCGGACGGGGTCGGGGTGGGTGGGTCACCTGTGCTGTTTGGATCGCGTCCCCGCGTCCCTCGACGCTGTTTGAGGAGAGTTTTCGCCCGCGAGCAGGGAAAAAAGTTCCCCCTTGCCTTCCCTTCCTCCTCGGCCCGCCTCGTTGCCTTGAAATCCGGCAGCCCCGAAGGTGGGAACGGCTGACCTTTCACGAGGAGGAGGAGGAGGAAGAAGAAGGAAAGGAAGCTTTTCCCGGATCAGCCTGCGTGTCGCCTCTTCCTCGTGAAACACCTGGTCGCGCTCTGCACTTCAACGGGGCTTACCTGCCTGACCTGGAATTCAGGCATTTGGTTTATTGGTTCCTTTATTTTTTACAACCTTGGTATGAACCTGCCAGGTCTTGGCAGAGATTAGGGGAGAGAGCAATAGTCCTTAGGCTTATATACTGCTTTCCAGCCCTCTCTAAGCGGTTTACAGAGTCAGCATATTTGTCCCTAACAATCTGGGTCCTCATTTTACCCACCTGGGTAAAAGCTGTGTAAAGCTGAGTCAACCTTGAGTCAGAATCTAACTGCTTGCTGTGGGCAGAATTAGTCTGCAATACTGCATATTAACCACTGGGAAGTTAGGAAGGAAAGGGAAGGAAGAGCAATAGCACTTAGACTTTTATTCCACTTTAAAGTGCTTCACAGCCCTCTCTTAGCCGTTTACAGAGTCAGCCTATTGCCCCCAACAATCTGGGTCCTCATTTTAACCACCTCAGAAGGATGGATACTGTCCCCAACAATTTGGGGGCATCAGATTCCAGCTCTGACACGTAGCATAGAAATGCATGCCTTCAGACTATCTGCAATAGGAATCCGAAAGGAATTTATTTATATATTTTCCTAGCATTCCTTCGGTGGACAATAGCGATAGCACTTAGACACGTACCGCTTCACAGTGCTTTTACAGCCCTCTTTAAGCGGTTTACAGAGTCAGCCTCTTGCCCCCAACAATCTGAGTCCTCATTTTACCGACCTCTGGAGGATGGAAGGCTGAGTCAACCTTGAACTAGTCAGGATTGAATTCCTGGCAGTCGGTAGAGTTAGCCTCTAATACTGCACTCTAATCACAAAGAAAGAATGGAAGGAAGGAAGGAAGGAAGGAAGGAAGGAAGGAAGGAAGGAAGGAAGGAAGGGCAATAGTAATAGCACTTATATACTGCTTGCTGCAATATTGCATTATCACTGGGAAGGAGGGAGGGAGCGCAACAGCAATAGCACTTAGACTTATATACCGCTTCAGTATTTTACAGACCCCTCTAAGCAGTTTACAAGAGTCCGCCTACACAGTTGTAAAGTGAATCTGGCTTCCCCAGAGACTTTGCTTATCAGAAAGTCACCAAATGAACACTGTGACCGTCATAAATATGAGTCAATTGCCAAGCGCCCAAAATTTGATCACATGACCATGGAGATGCAGCAATGGTCATAAGTGTGGAAAACGGTCATAACTCGCTTTTTTTCAGTGCTGTTGTAACTTTGAACGGTGTCTAAATAAACTGTTTTTAAGTCGAGAGCTATCTGTAATTGCTGTACAACCTTAAAGAGAGGTGATTTATTTTGTTGTTGTTCAGCACTGTTAATTTCCCAGTGGGAAGGCCTGATGCTGAGGTTTGAATGTATTTTTTGAAACCCATGAAGGGCATTTCCTGCTCCCTTCATTATCGAAGCAACTCTGGGCAGCTTGTAAAGCCACATTAAAAATATTAAAAATGTGAACATGAAGAGGGATTAGATAAAACTGAGAATCAAGTACACCTCTGGTACAGAGGTTATTTGCTATTTATCCAACACTGATTACATGGATATGCCTCCCACCTTGCTATCAAAGCGACTCTGGGAAGCTTACAAAACGAGAAAAACAAGGTTATACAACGGTTAACATATTAAAAACATTAACATCAGTTATTCAATAAAACTGGGAACCCACGGTTCTGAGATTATTTGTTTTTAAGCCATTTATTTATTAAGCTTATTCGCTACTCATTTCACTATAGGTAGTCCTTGGCAGTTCATTTAGTGACCATTCAAAGTTACAATGGCACTGTAAAATGCAAAAATGTCAACAACATTAAAATGAACAGGAATTTGATAAAATTAGGAATCAAGTATGCAACTTTCTTGATCCACCAGCCACCTCTGTAAGCCACAATCGTATTGTTGTTGGGCTTTTAAAATTACTGTTGTCAGATTCCAATTGTCCCAAAAGTGCTTTTTCAAGAGGCTACGGGACTTTCTGGTTCCAGTTGCCTCTTGAAAAGCACTTTTACTTTACTTTACTTTACTTTACATTACTTTAATTTACTTTACTTTATTGTCATTGCACCTCGTACAACGAAATTAAATGCCTTCTTCAGTGTACATTATAACTATGAAAATAAAAGACAAACACACATCCTTTACATTCTATACATAGAATTAAAAACCTCTGCTAATGCATTAATATTGCACTATACAGTAGAATTCAATGTAAGTTATTCCTTTGGGATAGAAGCTATTTTTTAGCCTATTTGTCCTTGTTTTATTATCCTGTACCGTCTACCAGATGGTAATCGTTAAAAAAAAAAGGCTGCCAGGATGAGATGGATCTTTAATGATATTTTGAACTTTCTTAAGGCAGTGAGAGCTATGAAGCTCTTCCAAAGAGGGGAGAGGGCAACCAATGATCCTCTGGGCAATGACATTAACCCTCTGGAGTGCTGTCCCATCTGCCACTGTACAACTGGCAAACCATACACAGGTGCAGTAAGTTAAGATACTCTCTATGGTGCAGCGGTAGAAGGTCACCAGCAGTTTTTCATTCAGTTGTTTTCTGAGAAGTCTCAGGTAGTATAATCTCTGCTGGGCCCTTTTGACCAGGGCTGCAATGGGAGCATCCCAGGTCAGGTCCTCTTTTATGGTAACACCCAGAAAACTTAAGACTGGCCACTTGCTCCACTCGGTCTCCACTGATAAGCAAGGGCTGGATGTCTGATCTGTTCCTTCTATAGTCCACTATAAGCTCCTTGGTCTTATTGGTGTTGAGGACCAAGTTATTATCTCCACATCACGAAAGCAACCGGTCCACCTCATCTCGATAGATTCACCCCCACCCCCAGAGATGAGTCCCACCACTGTTGTATAATCTGGAAATTTAATAAGAATAGAATTATAATTAGAATTAGAATAGAATAGAATAGAATAGAATAGAATAGAATAGAATAGAATAGAATAGAATAGAATTCTTTATTGGCCAAGTGTGATTGGATACACAAGGAATTTGTGTGGGTGCAAATGCTCTCAGTGTACATAAAAGAAAAGATACCTTCATCAAGGATCATAAGGTACAACACTTAATAATAATAATCATTTCTGGCATGAGTGGAAATGCAGTCATGCACATAAAGAGTATAGAGAATAAAGGACAAACCATGACCTGGATATCTGAGAATCTCCATAGACATTCAGACTGTGGTTGGCTACTTTTTTCCACCACAATCCTCCCAATGATTATTTATAGCTTCCACCTCTTCCTAGTTTTTGCATGTCAAAATATTGGGTTCCTTGAGAGCATCTCTTTATTATCTGAAGTTGGGGAAGAAGTTGACTTGGGGCTCCCAGCCCCATTTCACATTTTTCTCTTCGTTGCAGTGATATAGCAGACTTCAAATTTTTCGTGTACTAAGTTTGTTGATGATAGTTTGCTAATTTTAGGTCAAATCTGATCTGAAGCCTCACCAGGCCGATGGTATCAGAAACCTTTGAATGCAATCTTAGAGGTTTCCAAAAGTGCCTGAAAAAAGGACATTTTTACATCCATGACTCGATGATCAAGGAATCCCATTGTCATTGTCACATTTAAGAAATTAAAAAAAAATTACGTTTAACATTTATTCTGGCCCCCTTTCAAATTGCCCCATAAGACTTTGGCCAAAAATATCTTACTTCAGTTTAGAAAATATTAAGTATCTCTAATTAGTACATAGAAGGCTGACGTACTATTGTTGCATTTCTGTGCAATTCTTAGTTTGCACAAAGGTTCCTAATGGAGAATAGTGTTTCTGTCTGTTTTGCATGAAACATGCATGTTGTAATAAGGGTGGGACGAAATGTATCTTCCCATTTGCAAACCTCAGTAAAAGAAACAGGATGTAACTGAGCCGGTTTTATTTTTCTTTAATTGACTGCAGTTTATATATCAATAGGATTGTTCATTTCCCTGCTTTATAACATTTGTTTTTCTAGTTTAAGAAAATACAGAATGATGCTGCTACTTGTTTAATTCTCAGCTGACAGATTATTCTGTCAACTGCTATCATATTTGATGCTAAGCAGTTCTGGTATTAACCAAAGTTGTACTTTTGAAGTGGATGATTAAATATGATTTTGCCTAATGCCTATATTGACACATAGAGATGTTGCTTTATTTTGGGGCTTCACAAGTGTTAATATTCCTTTGAGTTTGTGGGACCTGATTGAGCCAGGAAAAATATTTTGAACTTACTCTCCTAGTTATTTTATTTCTCACTTAACTGTGTAGGTTCAGGAATAGCATGCATAATTTTCACGCAACATATTTTATCTAATACAAAAACAGCAGATTAGAGCACTGTGATTACTATTAGAAGATAAATAGTAGAAGGAAGTTCTAACTAGATTTGTGTTGTTAGTTCTCTACGTACAATCATTCGCTTAGTGACTCTTCGACGTTACAATGGGACTGAAAAAAGCGACTTACGACCATTTTTCACGCGACCATTGTAGCATTCCCCATGGTCACATGATCAAAATCCAGCTGCTTCACAACTGATTCGTATTTATGACGGTTGCAGTGTCATGTGATTTACCTTTTGGCAATCCTTCTGACAAGCACAATCAGTGGGGAGGATTCACTTAAACAACCCTCTTACTAACTGAACTGCCGCGATTCGTTCAAACATGTGGCCGTAGAAAGGTCGTACCATGGGGCAAAACTCATTTAACGACTGTCTCATTTAGCAACGGAAATGTTGGTCACGATTGTGGGTCGGGGACTTTTGGTAAAGTGAAAATAGCTGGCCAGGTTTCTCTCACACCCACTGTAATTTTGTAGTATGAGAGGTGGGATCAGTATGACGCTATGGACCAAGGTTGAGAGAGTGCCACGCATCGCATAGTATATAAAGTATGCTCTTTTGCTAAAATTTAGATGATTTATTTCCTTCTGGTTCTGTGGACAGTACAACATATGTTGTAATGCGATGGCACAATCTTTCTTTCTCTTTCTGTCATCCAGGCTGAGTCATAAGGGTTCATGGAAATATTTCCAACTAACGAATGAGGAAAAACAGCAGAAAAAAATTTCCAAGGGCACTATTATTCATCCTGCCTTTTTAAAAAACATTCTGTCATTTTTCCCCTCATCTGTGAGCAGATTACTTTTGTTTAGCTAGTTCATAAGTTATTACGAACATTAAACCAGTTAAGCCTTTAAAAACACATTATAGGCCACGGTTTTCTGAAAAATGGGAACAGGAGAAAGCGTAAATTTCTGGAAACAAGTCTTAATTAGGTTCCCCTTGTGCATGCATATATGTGCACACCCGTGGTGGGATTCAAATTTTTTTACTAGCGGTTCTGTGGGCATGGCTTGATGGGCATGGTGTGGCTTGGTGGAGGTAGCAAGGGAAGGTTACTGCAAAATCCGCATTCCCTCCCTATCCAATTAACCTGCTTTCCAGCTCCGTTCTCCCGCGCAGGGCAACGAAAGAAGACCCAGCCAATCAGCTGGGACTCAGGAGGCAGAGAATAGATGGGGGCGGAGCCAGTCAGAGGTGGGATTTGCCGGTTCTCTGAACTATTCAAAATTTCCCCTACCAGTTCTCCAGAACTGGTCACCGCCTCTGGTGCACATGTGTATCACAGTGTGTTGTATTTAATGTTGTGTGATTGTACATTACAGAGTTCAGTCAAAATAATGGCTGATCCTATAGAGCGGGGGTGCCTAACCTTAGCATCTTTTAAAGTTTTGAACTTTAGCTCCCAGAATTCTCTAGCCAACCATGCTGGGGGAAAGTCCCAAAGTCTTAAAGTTTCCGTAGTTGGACACTTCTGCAAGTTCTTTTATAGATTGTGAAGCTGGAACTCTGAAGTTCCTCACCCAGAACACTTCTGGATAGTCACACCCTGGCTCCATCTCCTGTTTGGGGTAGTAATGTATTCTCTGTGGCCACCATTTATCTTCCAGATAATGATGTTCAACTCTTACTTCCTGGTGGTAAAAGGGATGGGGCTTGCATCCGTTCTGGCAGTTAACAAAAGAGAGCGAACCAAATTGAAATCATTCCTAGAATATTCGCTCTTGGTTATAGAGCATTGAGATTTGAGGTTTCAGGCATTCCTTGGGGGATAAAACCATCTCATAAGAGATAAACAAAACCTTTATAAAACAAAAGATGAACTGTAATAACATTTCAAAACCTTTGATATTAAAATGTCCACATACAGAACTACTCAAATGAAGGGTAAACAATGAAATTTCAGGAGAAAATACAATGGCTACAAGATTTTGCTCATTTGTTATAAATAAATAAATTAAAACCCCCCCATGAATTTTTTATTTTATTTTTATTCCAAACGTATCTTCTTCCATTTGGCGACGTGTCGTCTGGTTACAAATATTTTGTGCAATACAGTTAATGTTTACAATCATATTCATTACATAGCATTATTTTCTAGACTTATTTTATTATGTACTTAATATCACTATCTCTTTATCTTTTAACTTAGCTTATTTATTTCTATCAATGAAAAATATCTATTGTCCTTCTGAAAAAAAACATTAATTATATCTAGCTTTCATATTTTTTTTTCTCTAACCATTGATAGAATAGTTCCCGTACCTTATAATATTCAGTTTACTCTTTCTCTTTAATTACAAGTGTTAATCTGTTCAAATAAATAAATTAAAACTTGATGAAAAGACATGAGAGCAGGATTTTTAAAATTTTTATTGAAAATTTCTACAAAAAAATTCTAAAAAAAAAAAGAAATTTCTAAAAAAAAAAAGAAACTCTGAGTATGAAGCCTTTTTTTCTAAGATTTAAGTAAACCAAACCAGTTTCAATCTAAAGTGAGAACAGTTTGTAGGTGTGGTGCCCTCTTACAAATGCCAGTGAATTTTTTTGCATGCAAATTAACACTGAGATTTGTGATGACATCAATTGTATGGTATTGTTTATGGTATCTGGAATACTTATAGCGTTCCTGGAAATAAAGATTATATTAATTGTTAACACTTTGCTTTATGCATTTTGGGGATGTTTTACAATTTGATGGGCCAAGTCTTGATATCCAAGGATCATACTTACAATTTTGGAAGGTCGAGGGCTACAGAGTCAGGAGAATCACAGAGCTGGTTTGGTGTAGCTGTGAAGGTGCTGAACTTCAAAACAAGAGGCTGCAAATTCTAGTCCTCCCTTATGGATGAAAACCTAATCTGGGCCAGCCATTTGCTTTCAGCCCAGCCATCTCACAGAGCTGGGGGTATGTGGTGTGGAAAATGGGAGACAGGACATTATAATAGAATAGAGCTAGAAGGGACCTTAGAGGTCTTCTAGTCCAGCCCCCTATACCATTTCAGATAAGGGACTGTCCAGTCTCTTCTTAAAAACGTCCAGTGATCAAGCACCCACAACTTCTGAAGATAAGCCGTTCTACTCATTAATTGTCCTCACTGTTAAGAAGTTTCTCCTTACTGAAAGATATTAGATTGTCCAGAAATAGACTTACATTGAAATTCAAGCAGAAAGAAGACACAGAATATTATCAAACATGGAACTTATTTTACCAATGGTTGGAAAAAAAAGGGGTGGGAAGTAAGAATGGAATCTGTATCGCTGAGCAAGTTAAATATCAAGACAACATGATGTTTATTAAGCACTAAGAAATGTAATAAATAGAAAATTAATAAAATTTATTTTAAAAAAGAAGTTTCTCCTTAATTCCAGATTGCTTTACTCCTTGATTAGTTTCCACCATCATTTCTTGTCCTGCCCTTTGGAAAATAAGTTGACCCCCTCTTCTTCGTTACATACGTAGATTACACACACCACCTTGAGTTGTGGAATAAGAATGGACTATAAATCTAATAGTAAATTAAATAATAATAGGTTTAGGGTTTTGAATAATATAGACAGGACTTTAAATTATAATGGTCATATACCTGATTAGGGCTATACTGTAGCTTTTATTGGTTTCCAGTCTAAAGGTACCTTCAGTATTTAGCCATCATTGGAGAACCTGTGACTGTGGCCACAAAACAGGACTGAAGTGGCCACAACTTTGCCAAATTTCAGTCCCTTGGGAGTCATGGATCCAGGATTTTGGACACATCCCTCAAGTTAGTATATTTGAGGAATGCTGATTTAAAATTTGTTTTCCCTACGATGCACCATTTCACCCGATTGAAAGTTACAAACAAGCAAACATAAATGAGAACTGTAGTTGTACGTGGATGATATTGAAGGAGGTTGCCGAGAGCTATAAAAAAAGGACGTGGAGATATGCAGCTTGCCTGTCCCCCTTTCACGGGAATAAGGAAAAGCAGCTCAATATTAAAAGGTGATTTAACATATTGCTCGTCGCAAAATCCATCCCAATTAGCTTAATTCTGGGTTTGTTTGTTTGTTTTAGCTTGCACAGAAAAAGGACGTGAGAACCATCCCACTCGAACCAGAAGTTCTCTCCGTTTTTGTACCTCCGTTTATCAGCAAGGAAGATTTGCAAGCTCTTCCTCTAAATAGCAACGCACTCAATAAAACCAAACGCCGTTCTTTCCGGAAGAGGAAAGATAAATTTAAGGCGGAGGAGGCAAAAGCTGTAAACGGAGCCCCCAAAACACCTGAGAATGAAGACATCACTGTCCCCACAGATGTCGACCTGAATGGACTGCCCCAGCTTTGCTTTCCAGGTTATTTCTCTTATTTATTAAGATTTATATATCACTTTGCTGCAGAGGCCCGAGGAGCGTGTGACCAAAAATTTTGTCTGACTTTGCATTTTAGCTACCGTGTTTCCCTGAAGAAAGACCCTGTCTTGATTTTTTTTTTTGCCACCAAAAAAAAAGGCACCAGGTCTTATTTTCGGGGGATGTCATCCTCTGACTAACCTCACTTGCGCGAGTCGCCCCCGGCCTCCTTTTCGCCGTCAGAGGCCTTCAGGAACTTCTTCTTCTGCAGCCAGCAAGGCTTTTCTGAAGGCTTCTGCATCTCATAACGGAGCTCTGGATTGACCCAGAGCTTTGTTCTCAGCTACAAAGGCCTTCAGGAAAGCCTTGCCAGCCTTGCCAGCTGCAGAAGAAATGGGCCGGCGAGGCAGGTGTCGGGGTGTGCGAGGCCTGGCTACAACTGTCCAAAGGTAAATAGTAGGGCAGCTCCACGCCCCCATCCCCATCCTAGCTTAATTTTTACCTGTACACTCTGGAGTGGGCGGGATCTTAATTAGGGCTTATTTGGGGGGTAGGGCTTATATTGGGCGCACGTGTAAAAATCAAGCTAGGACTTACTTTCAGGGTAGGTCATATTTTCGGGGAAACCGGGTACCTATATGAAGGTCAGGGAACATTTGCAGCCACAAGTAGTCCTTGACTTGCAACCACAGTTAGGATAGGAACTTCTGTCGCTAAGCGATGTTGTTCTGTCTTCTTTCTTGGTACCAGTGGGTGAACTCTGTTTTCCTTGCACATCTTTTAAGATTAAAACGGGTCATGCAGTGAAATCTTCAAAGCGTTTTTGATGAACGCTCAAATTATACTGTACGTATTTAATTCTGTGGATTTTTTTTTTTTAAATTGGTTTACTGTCTTTTAAATGGTTTTAGTTGTTTTATAATTTTAGAATTACAAGCCGCCACAGTCACTTCGGTTAAGTTGGGTGGCTGTAGAAATTGGATGGGTGAGGGAGTGAATGAGTGAACGATCCTTGGTGCTCTCTGAGCTTGCTTGTTCCCTTGCAAACGTTTCATTCCCTAACTAGGTAACATCATCAGTGCTATACTGTGCAATAGTTTTGGGTAATAAAACATCTGCAAGAAAACAAGCAAACTCAGAGAGCACCAGGACCCCTCATTTCAACCCTGAGCTATAAATATTCTCCTTTATTGGTATCACTGGGAAAAGTTGACAGAGCACCAAGAACCCCCCACTAGTATATAAAGAGAGTGCAAACCCCACTCTCTTCTAGTACTAATGAAGTTCCCTAGCTGGGTAATGAAATGCCTGCAAGAAAACAAGGAAGCTCAGAGAGAGGCCTTCCATTTCAACCTTGAGCTACAAAGATTCTCCTTTATTGAAATGAATGAACGAACGAACGCATGAACGAATATATCAGCCCCCCCCTTCTGTGCCCTCTTCTTTGTAGTCACAAAAGGGTGTCCTCAGAGAACCTTACTTCCTTTTTTTACAGGCGGTGTGAGATAGGTAGGATTTCCTGGCTTCTCCTAACAAATTAAAGTGGATTTATGTCATTGTGCATTGGCCCAAGCGGAATATTTGCAATTTTGGGGGGTCCTTTTCAACAGCGATGTTATTCTTATTGTTGGCTTCAGTTGCGGATAGTTTCAGTTGTTGTTTCTTCACTTGGAATCCATTGAGAACGGAGTGGTCTAGACATGGTATAAATAAACAGATGAATAAATTGCTGGGTTTAGTCAATAATAATCCAGTATCTTCACCGGTCTAAAATTTGTACACGGTTGGAAAAAATGACAAAAACAGCATATAGATTTGAAACTTGAGATATTTGTGTTGGGTATCTTGCCTGAAGGATACAGTAAAGAATTGTTATATTTGATTGTTAATATTTTGATAGCAGCTAGAATAGCATTTGCACAAAACTGGAAAAATGAAAAAGCTCCAATAAAGGAGGAAGTGATAAAGAAAATAATGAAATGTGCACAAATGAGTTGATTGGCATTTGATATTAGAGAGCAAGAAGAAAAAGAATATTATAAAATATGGGATTTATTCTATTCGTGGTTAGATAAGAAAATAGAGAAATATAACAGAAATATAATGTAACAGTTACAGTAAACTAATATAAGGATATAAGTGATTGCTATAATATGATATGCTTGATTACATGGAAATGAATATTATAAATTAGGCTTTATAATAGTTGAATTCTGCTCGAAAAAATGAGATAAATAACAGTCTGATAATTTGATAATATATTAAATGGATAGTAGTTATATATGATATGAACTGTAACTTAAAATAAGATGGAACGACTGTTGATATTGTGCACAAGTGATATGTACCAACCCAACACACTGTACAATGGAAAGAAGATTTTATTTAATGTTGTTTGTTCAATGTTTGTTTATGTTTGTTGTTTGAAATTTTTAAAAAAATTGGAAAAAAATAATAACCCAGTATCTTCCAGGTAGTCTTCGACTTACAACTATTCATTTAATGACTGTTCGAAGTTACAACGGCACTGAAAAATGTGACTTACGACCGTTTTTCACACTTACAACCATTGCAGCATCCCTATGGTCACGTGATCAAAGTTCAGACACGTGGCAACTGGTTCATATTTATGACGGTTGCAGCGTCCCGAGGTCACGCAATCCCCGTTTGCGACCTTCTGACGAGCAAAATCCACGTGGAAGCTAGATTACCTTAACAACCGTGTGACTTAATTGCAGTGATTCACTTAACCTGTAGCAAGAAAGGTTGTAAGACTCACTCCATGAATGTCTCACTTAGCAACACAAATGTTGGGCTCAATTGCAGTCTTAAGTTGAAGATGACCTGTATATATAATCCCAAGTCATTGTCAACATGACCTCTGATAGTCAAGACGTTTGAAGAAGCATATTGGCAGATGAACGTTGAGAGAGGACAGATGGACGGATGGACGAACATAGACAGACAGAAAGATACATAGATAGATGGCAGATAGATGTATAGATAGATAGATTTGATTGCTTATTGTACCCTATGACTATTATTAAGTGTTGTACCTTATGATACTTGACAAATGTATCTTTTCTCTTATGTACACTTGCATTTGCACCAAGACAAATCCCTTGTGTGTCCAATCACACTTGGCCAATAAAAATAATTCTAATTCTAGATAGATAGATAGGTAGGTAGGTAGGTAGGTAGATAGATAGATAGAGATAGTGGGCAGATAGATGGATAAATGATATATTAGATAGATGGACACACAGACAGACAGACAAACGGATAAATAGTTGTGATCTGGTGAGCAAAGTCAATGGGGAAATCAGTTTCACTTAACAACCGGGTTATTAACTTAACGTCGGGCTCACGGAGTCTTGGCAGCCCGACACTGGAGAAAGCCTCCTTCGTTGCCTCTCTCTTCGTTCTCTGACAACGGGGGGAGCGATGCCTGCTTCTTCGCTCCTGGTGTCGCCCATGGAGTGCTCCTTACTCAGGGCACCTCCTTCGCTGGGGAAGCGATGCCCGCCTCTTCTGCCTAGGCGTCGCCCATGGACTAACCCAAGCCGCAGCTGCTCCAGAACGCTGGAAAGAGCGTCAGCTGTTTGTAGCTTAGCAGCGTTTGGAGTGATCAGCGGGATGCGGAGGTTTCCGAGCGCTGTGATATCTACAGGGTTGGCTGGGGTGTTTTCATATACAGTTTTGCTGTGTATATTGACTGTTTCGTTCTTCCTGGGGTGGTGAGGAGTTAGAGGTGAAGGGCTAGGTTAGGGGTGAGTAGAGGCATTGGAAGAGCAGGCGGATGTAGGTTAGCCGGGTGGGGTCGACAAGCAGCTATAATAAGTGCTGAGAGGCAGTGGCTCCACTTGGAATTACTCCCGTGTTGCCTTTTGGGACTATTGTGAGAGTGACTGAAGAAATAAACCTTGATTGCTACAACCCTTAATTGTGCGTACAGTGGTTTTTTCAGTGCAAATCCTCAAGTACCCAGCAAGGCTGACACTTAACCTATGTAGCGATTGACTTAAACAACTGTGGCAAGAGGGGTCGTAAAATAAGGCAAAACTCACTTCGCATCTGTTTCACTTACCAACATAAACATCGGGGTCAGTGGTGATTGTAAGTTGAGGACTACCTATAGTTCAAAAGGGATGGTTTTTTTATGAGCCCTGCTAATGTTCAGGGGTTTATAAATATGTGAATTATGGTCCTTTGACTGATGCCGTATTTTGGGAGACCCGTGCTCTTTTTCTGCAATGCTTTTATTTTTATTTTTTTTTTATTTTTTACAGGAGGATTTTATATCACGGGAGAATCGAGGGAGAACCATTTTCACTTCCTCGTTTTCACAGATGTCTTTGGAAACCGAACGTATGGAGTTGTGGCCCAGTATTACCAGCCTATGCAAGTATGTTTTTTTAAAAAAATGATTTTGACCTTAAGGAAGCTATTCCAGAGCTGGATCATTTATTAATTTCAGAATGTATTGACTGTTGTGGTTAGCCGGCAGCAGGTGCGGACGGCTGAGGAGAGCGAGGACTCAGATGAGGGGCCATTAGGGAGTGGACTGCTGCCTTCAGAGATTCTGGGGGCTGGCAGCAGCGATGAGGAGGTTTCTGAGGAGCCTGTGCCAAGAGCGGGTGCGCGCAGGATTGCTCACAGGAAAGAGCAGCTGCAACAGCATGGGCGACTTGGGAGTAAGGCTGCAAGGTAATGGCCCCTCCTTCAAGAAGATAAAAGGCAGCTGGGAAGCGAACGGGCGACTCAGGAGTAAAGCTGGGAGATAATTGCCCCTCCCATAAAGGATAAAAGTCAGTCCTCAATGCCGAAGAGCTTTGCAGGAAGCAAAGCAGTTCAGTAATCTCCGAGTCCTTCGTGAAGTTCTGTACTCTGATCATTTTTTTTTTCTGGGTTTTTGGGTTGCTTTATGTTAGCCTTAACTGGACTTCTGTTTCTTGGTAGCATTCGACAGCACTGAAAAAGCGTGCTCTTATTTGGAGATATTTGTGTCTAATGAGTTTTGGCTGGGAATGCGAGTAATTCCCAGCGTTGCATTAAAAAAAAGGTTTTACTTTTAAATTCAGTTTGTGTTTTGATTAAGTTTGACGAAGCCTGGGTCAGAGCACTTTGTGTGTATGTGAATGACGTCCCCCGTCCCTGAAAGACAACCCCTTTGCAAGCAGTTGTGTGTTTTTTCTTTCTTTAGGAGGGACGCCTTTACAACGGGCAGGCACATTGGGATAACCTTCAAAGCTCCAGAGCTGATTCGTACTTCGTACCATTTGCTGTTTGTGTCATATCCAGGTACCCATATTTCAACGCCCTGAAGGACTGTTTGTCTTGGTAAGGATAAATATTTGGGTGCCTTTTTT
The DNA here is from genome assembly GCF_049901715.1 of Pseudonaja textilis. Classification (NCBI taxonomy): domain Eukaryota; kingdom Metazoa; phylum Chordata; class Lepidosauria; order Squamata; family Elapidae; genus Pseudonaja; species Pseudonaja textilis. The sequence continues at coordinate 195,179,776 of NC_141992.1, forward strand.
TTTCCCCCTTTGGGAGGACAAATAATACTGCTGGGATAGAGCCACAATTTTGTTAGCAGTTAGAGATAGTCCTCGACTTACAGCAGTTCATTTAGTGCAGGGGTCTCCAACCTTGGCTGCTTTAAGCCTAGCGGACTTCAACGCCCAGAATTCAGCTTTGATTTGCTGGGGAATTCTGGGCGTTGAAGTCCGCCAGGCTTAACCAACCGTGTTACTAGCGTATCAACTGTGAATGGTTCACTTAACAACTCTTGCAAGAAAGGTTGTAAAAAGGCGCAAAACCAGGGGTGGGATTCAAAAATCCCAGCAACCAGTTTGCTGCCCATTTGCTGGATGGGCGGGGCCATAGTGGGTGGGGCCTACCAGAACTTCCTATTTTCAGCTTCCAGAGATCCAGGGGAGGCCATTTTCGGTCCAGAGCCCTCCCCCTAGGCCTCTGGGAGGGCAAAAATGGCCTCTTCCGGGCTCTGGAGGCCCTCTGGAATCTCGAAATGGGCCTGTTTCCGGACTTCCAGAAGGCCCGTTTTTTCCCCCCTCCCAGACCCTCTGCGCAGACCCTGCACTTACGTCCATCGAAAATGGGCCGCGTGGGGACTTTGGGGAGGGGCAGGGTGGAAGGGGCGGAGCCAGCCAATCAGTTGAAATACCGGTTTGGCGAAGCAGCTGTAATTTTAACGTCCGGTTAACCGAACCGGTCCGAACCAGTAAAATCCCACCCTTGGGCAAAACCCACTTAACCACAGAAATTTTGGGCTCCATTGTGGTCATAAGTCAAGGACTACCTGTACAAGAAATTTGTCAAAAACCTGCTGAGAGGAGGAAGTCGAAGAAAGCTTAACACAGACAGGCTAATTAATACAGTGATAATTCAGCATGGATGTGAACTTTCCTCTCTGATTATGATTCCAGTTTTCCACGTTCGATTCCTTCCCTGAGAAACAGTGTTGATTCCCACTGGATAATGTTTCCCCTAACAATTCACCAAATACAGGTGGTCCTCGACTTACAACCACAATTGCCACCCGAATTTCCATTGCTAAGCAAGGCAGGTTCCTAAGTGAGTCATTGTTAATTTTACGAGCCCTTTGCCATGGTTTTTAGGCAAATGGCTGCAGTGGTTCAGTGAATCAGGAAGTCGTTAAGTGAATCCAGCTTTCTCGCGGACTTTGTTTGCCAGAAGCCAGTGAGAAAGTCACAAACAGCAATTATTTGACACTGGGACACCGCAACCCTCATAACTTCATGCCACTTGCCAAGTGCCCGAATAGTTATCATGTGACTCTGGGGATGCTGCAACAAGTCATAAGTGTATGTATGGACTGGTTGTCGATCGCTTTTTTTCAGTGTTGTTGTAACTTTGAACAGTTGCTAAATGAATGGTTGCGCGATGAGCCGGGGCACGGCTCAGAGGCAACACAGCCATCTAGCAGTTCAAACCCACCCCTTTATTGCTCCAAATTTCCCCCAAATATTCCCACATTTCTGGCAAGCCCCAGAGCCAAGAGATGACACATACACACACCCCTTTACGCAGCCTCTGGCAGCAAATAGTCCAGCTCAACACTCTGAGCCACCACGGCTGCAGGCAAGAAAATCCAGCAGGCAAGACAAGAATCCCAAAACCAAGAAGGAATCCAGGAAAGTTCAAACATCAGCAGTCAACACTCCAGGAATTTAGTGTTTGTTCCCGCCAAATGCCTCTCCCTACAACGTCTCCTTAAGTCACAGTCCCCAGGTGCGCCTTGTGCAGAGAGGCGGGGCGCCCTCCTCCTGAGTAGTCGGGTCAGTCTGCGCTGTTCTCACCTTCTTTCCACTCTCCATGCTCGAGGATCAGGAGGGGGTGGTCCTTGCTCATCACCCGAACTCTGCTTCTCATGTTCACTGCTTAGCCTTTCTTGGTCACCCTGCCCTCCTTCCTCCCTGCCTACAAGCCATCCTAATCCTCAAAGGTCATGGCCTGACTGGGCCTGCTCTTCCCCATTTTCCTCCGAAGCCAACGAAGCTGCCCCCTCGATCACCGTTGACTCCACTTCCAGCTCATCTTTCCCTGCAGATTCAGGCTCCGACAGAGGCATGACAGGTTGTAAATTGAGGACTCTCTGTATTACATGAGATTCTAGTAGGGATTTCAACATGAGGGGTGGATTGTATTGCAGTTAGAGGGACACAGGGTTGGTTGTGCAATTGCGTACCTAACAAGTGTACGCCAGTGGCTCTTGGTCCAGTGCTCTTTTCTCGTTAGTATCACCTGTCAACTCTGAAGCTGGCCTGACCGAGTCCATCGTGGAGGCTTCAGTGTTGCCATACTGGAGCTGAGCGATGGGGTGGGGGAGAATAGAGATAGCTGGGTTTTGTAGCCAAAGCAAAATAGTTTCCCCTGAGAACCAAGGACATCCCCACAGGTGGCTGAAAAGAGGAGGAGTCAAGTTTCCAAGCAACTGCACAGCATCCTGATTGGACCATGTGATTGATTGATTGGGAAAGGGGGAATAACTTTTAATTGGATGAAAACTGCAATCTTTAGAATCGGTTTTCACCAGTTTGTGCCAGTATGATATATCCAATAAAACCTGTTCTTTGAGGAACCCACTTGCCTTGGAGTTCTGCTTGCGATGGGGATATTGCTTGGAATCCTGACACCACTGCTAAGTAGTTTCTTAGAGATTTTGATAACAGTTGAGGACAGAGCCCTCCTATTATAAATTCACAGCTTCTAAATTTTTGAAGCGAATGTGCTGAATTTTATGTCCTACTGGCTAGACTTTTAATTTCATATAGTAATAAGCTGGCAGGAGCGGAGCTGCAAAAACTAGATTACATTTGCATGAATTGTTCTGCAGGCTTAATTGCTTTAAAACTTAAGATCCGTACTTGGGTAGGAAAAGATCAGAATTGCATTAAGTTAAAGAACAATAAGATGGTACATTTTTTGCAGAAGAAACAAATGTTGAAAGGCACGAGAATTCTTCTCAAGCAACTTCCTACTCTTTGCTGCTATTATTATTATTATTGTTGTTGTTGTTATTTTGCAGTTTGTTGCTAAGTCTTAAGCCTTACAAAGATTCAGAGATCGAGGAACACATAAAAGAATTTGCAGCGAAGTTATCCCTGATACCCAGTTCTCCTCCTGGGCAGCTTCATCTGGTAAATACTTAAAATATACTATACTTTATAATTTCCTGTGCTTTAGTGCAAACAAGAATTATTAAGTACTTTTTAAAAGCAAAAGCATTTGAGAAGAGAACAATGAGGATTTCCTTCCCGATGCCGAACAGGAAACACGGACAAGATGAGCTAAATTTACTTTATTGCAGGGTTACATTAACAGAATCTTGTAAATCTGAAAGTACAGATCTCCCACATAAGCTTTTATCTGCCTGATTTATTAGGGTGGGTCTTTTTTTAGGTTCCTATCTCTGGCTGTTAAGCAGCTGAGGGCTACACATCCTTTTATCTGATCTCTTCCCTTCACCCCTCAAAGTCATTCTCACACACCCTTTTATCATTTTCCCACTGCAAATGACAAATGTGTCTTTTCTTTTATGTACACTGAGAGCATTTGCACCAAGACAAATTTCTTGTGTGTCCAATCACACTTGGCCAATAAAGAATCCTATTCTATTCTATTCTATTCTATTCTATTCTATTCTATTCTATTCTATTCTATTCAGAATTCACAGCTTATTCTTTTCTTGATGCATATTGGGGGATTCACAGTCAAAACGGAGGACTGCCTTGATTTTCCTGTCGCTAAACTTTCTCCTTTGCTCTTTCTGCCTTCCTAGGATTTCCTTCTTCATCTTCTGTCCGAAGCCACTTTTGGCAAGAGGGATTTGAGCTCTTTTTTCCCCCCTTTTCCGGATCTCACGTTTCTGCTTTCTTTAACCTAGTCCCCCTGACACCATTTCTGTGCTCTGTGTAGTGTTGCTCACACCAAAAGAGAAAACGGAATCACAGTGTAAGTATGCACAGGATTCTTAGATATACTACCGGAAAACTATATATACCAGGGGTATAAAACCAATGCCCGCGGGCCGGATCCAACTGATGGGGTGCTTATTTCCGGCCCATGGGCCGGCCCTGGAAATAACCAAAGGACTGGCCCATGGTTTCTCTGCCAACAAAAACAGCCTGGGCAGGACACATGCAGCCTCTGTGAGCTTTGTTTTTGTTGGCAAAGAGCTGCAGGAGGCCATGGCAGCCCAAAAGGAAACCCGGGCGGGCCACGTTCGCTTCCCTGAGCTCCATTTTTGGTAGCAGAGGGCTGCAGGAGGCTGTTGCGGCTGAAAACGGAGCCCGGGAGGGCTGCTTGTGGACCCTCCCGGTGCGTCTTGTTTGCTGGGAGAAGTCTGCAGGAGTCTGTCATGGCCGAAAACGGAGCCTCGATGAGTGACATTTGAGCTGGCCACGCCCCCTCCCACCCCCAAGGTCTAACACAAACCTGATGTGTCCCTCAATGAAATCGAGTTTGACACCTCTGCTATATGCAACGTGACGTAATCCACTGATACGTTACAAAGACTTTGAAGGAGGAAAGAAGCCGGGCCATGCAAGTGAGTAAATTGAGTGTGCACCCATGTGTTTCAGACCACCACTTGCACAGCCTGGTTGTGAATTAGCCGTGATCCAGTAGTGACCCGGGGGGGACGTGTTGGGGTATCCTACATTGCCTCTTCCACTCCGATTCTCTTTAGAAAACGAATTGTAATCGCCTTCTGCTGTTTGTGGTGATGAAACCCACAAAAACGGGATATTCCCCTCTGTTCTTCTAGCTATTCAATATGAAGCCTCTCCAAGTCGTGTTTCCATCTCAGGAAGATCCCGACAGCCCTCTTATTGATTTGGATCTACATCTTCCCTTCCTTTGCTTCAAGCCGGAACAGATTTTACAGGTAAAGGGGTTGCTATTAAACGGACTGAAATTTCCTCCATCAAACTTCTGCCAAATTGGCAGGGAATTCCCTCATCCCGGTCTTTTTTCAACTTCAGAAGTTTTAAGATTGGTGGACTTCAGATCCCAGAATGGCCTCTAGCAGACAACCGATTCGCTGAATGACCACCGCCACAAAGATTGTGAAATCAGATTTGTCCTCTGGGTGACCTGCTTTACAAATTGTCACGAACTACAACCAGGGGTCGGATTCAAAAATCCCAACAACCGGTTCTTTGTCCGGTTGCTGGGTGGGCATATGGCTATTGGTGGGCGTGGCCTACCAGAATTTCCAGGAGGGCTGTTTTTCACCTTTCCCAGAGTCCGGAGGCTTCCCTTGGGCCTCTGGGAGGGCAAAAACAGCTTCTCCCGAACTCCGGAGGCCGTCCAGAAGCCAGAAACAGATCCGCTTCTGGGCTTCCGGAACTTCCAAGAGGGCCGTTTTCGCCCTCCCAGAGCCTCCACACAGAACCTGCACTTACCTGCATCCAAAATGGGCCATGTGGAGACTCCTGTGAGGGGTGGGATGGGGTGAGTAGGGCAGGCTGGTCGGTTTAACTACCGGTTCAGCGAACCAGATGTAAATTTAACATCCAGTTTGCTCGAACCGATCCAAACCCCATCCCTGATTACAACCCTAATGGGCAGGCTCCATTACAGTTGTAAATCAAGAACTACCTGCATCTTTTTAAAAATGCTGGGCAGGAAAAATAGTTTGGACAGAAATTGCTTTCCGCCTGTTAAAATGTGCCTGTTCTGTTTATCGGCAAACAAGTTTGAGTTTTCCGGCGCCAGTTGACCTATGGTGGAGTTATTAACGGTGAGGAATTAATGGCAGTGTGAGGCGGCAGCCAAAACAGCCGATACAATCCTTGGCTGTAGAAACAGAGGCATAGAATCAATATCACGCGGAAGTATTAGCACCGCTTTATAAAGCCTTAGTAAGGCCACACCTGGAATACTGCGTCCAGTTTTGATCACCTCATTACCAAAAAAAGATGTTGAGACTTTGGGAAAAAAAAAGGCAGAAAACTTAAGATGATAAGGCCCCGGTTGCGGATTTGGATGGCCAGGGGGTGTGGGGCGGGGGCATGAGAGTGTTCCAGTATTTGAGGGGCTACCACAAAGAAGAGTGGGGGGTTCAATTTATTTCCCAAAGCCCCAGAAGGCGGGACAAGAAACGATGGATGGAAACTGGTCAAGGGAAGAAGTAAATCTGGAAGTTGACCGGAAGCTTCCTAACAGTGAGGAGAATTAACCAGTGCAACAGCTGGCCTGTAGGTGCTCCGTCACTGGAGGTTTTTAAGAAGAGACTGGACAGTCACTTATCTGAAATGGTGTACGGCAGGGGTGTCCAACCTTGGCAACTTTAAGACTTGTGGACTTCAACTCCCAGAATTCCTCAGCTTTGCTGGCTGAGGAATTCTGGGAGTTGAAGTCCACAAGTCTTAAAGTTGCCAAGGTTGGACACCCCTGGTGTACGGTCTCCTGTTTAAGGAAGAGGTTGGACTAGAAGACCTCTAAGGTCCCTTCCTGCTCTATTCAGATTGATTAATTGATTGGATAATGATACAACACATTTGAAATCCCAAAATGTTTAAAAATTACTAAGAATGATGCAGTTTTATATACGTATAAAAGTTAGGGTGATCTGTTGGGTTTTCCTTTCTTTCCAGATACTTACTTGTATTTTAACTGAACGGAAAATTGTCTTCTTCTGCTCGGACTGGGCTTTGCTGACTCTTGTATCCGAATGCTTCATGTTGTACATCCATCCTATTCAGTGGCAACACACGTTTGTACCAATCCTCTCCCATCAGATGTTGGATTTTGTCATGGCACCCACCTCCTTCCTGATGGGCTGTCACATCGACCACTTCGAGGAAGTTTGCAAGGTTGGTCAGGAATTATTTCTAGATCCACAACTTATTTATTTGTGTTTTTTTTTTAAATCTCATCTTTATTAATTTATATGCAAGTCAAGGCAGCGAACATACCTAACATCCTTCTTTCTTGTGCATTCCCTACATCAGCAACCTTGGGATTGTTGGATTGGGCTGAGAGAGAGGAATTGGTCCAGTGTCACCAGCCAACTTTCATGCCTCAGGCAGGACTAGAACTCACCATCCCCTGATGATTGACCCAAAGTCACCCAGCATAAGGCAGAATTAGAACTCCCACTATACCAAACTGGGTCTCAAACTTCACTTTTATCTTTGTGCAAGCTTCAGAGAAAGCAGTAACCAACTTGCATTTGTTTATCCGGTTGATAAAAATATTATTTGCTATTGCTACATATTCAGGAAGTCTCTTAACCGCATTTTATCAGCTTGTCTATTACAGGATACATTTAGATTTTTAAAATGCACTATCCAATATCCTGCGGTGTACATGTTACAGGAGCTTGACAGAAACATGTTTTTTAAATTAATGTCTTAGGGGAAAAAAATTATGTATACTGAGAGCCTTTGCACGAAGACAAATTCCTTGTGCGTCTAATCACACTTGGCCAATAAAGAATTCTATTCTATTCTATTCTATTCTATTCTATTCTATTCTATTCTATTCTATTCTATTCTATTCTATTCTATTCTAGAAAAAGTGGTGTACCGTTGTTGTTGTTTTAATTTGATTTTTGTCCAGGCAGTTTCTGAGAATAGGACACAATTGAATGGAGGGGAGAGGAGAAACCAAAATTAGTCCAAAGGCAACTGGGGCTTTCTTTTTTTCTTTGAAAAGGTTTTGCTTTTCATTCAAAACGCTTTTCGACTGAAGTTCTGACTTCAGTTCTTGGATGAGAAGTGAAACATTTTCAAAGTAAAAAAAGAATAAATAAAAAAATAAATCCTGTTGCCTTTTGGAAAAGCATCTTTGGGGCAACTATGACTTGAGAATGACTGAGAATCTCCATAGACAAGATATAGATAGATAGATAGATAGATAGATAGATAGATAGATAGATAGATAGATAGATAGATAGATAGATAGAATTCTTTATTGGCCAAGTGTGATTGGACACACAAGAAATTTGACTTGGTGCAAATGCTCTCAGTGTACATAAAAGAAACGATACATTGGTCAAGAGTCATCAGGTTCAATACTTAATAATAGTCATAGGGTACAATAAGCAATCAAATCTATCCATCTATCTGCCATCTATCTCTGTACCTTTCTGTCTATCTGTCTATCCATTATCTAATATATCATTTATCCATCTATCTGCCATCTATCTATGTATCTTTCTGTCTCTCTCTCTCTGTCCATCTATCTAATGCATCATTTATCCATCTATCTGCCAACTATAACTCTATCTATCTGTCTGTCTGTCTGTCTGTCTGTCTATCTATCTATCTATCTATCTATCTATCTATCTATCTATCTATCTATCTATCTATCTATCCATCCATCCATCCATCCATCCATCCATCCATCCATCCATCCATCCATCTAGAATTAGAATTATTTTTTATTGGCCAAGTGTGATTGGACACACAAGGAATTTGTCTTGGTGCAAATGTTCTCTGTATACATAAAAGAAAAGATACATTCGTCAAGAGTCAAGAATCTTCAGGTACAACACTTAATAAAAGTCATAGGGTACAAATAAGCAATCAAGTCATACTAGGAAAGAGTCCGTATAAATCGTAAGGATACAAGACACAAAGTTACAGTCATACAGTCACAAGTGGGAGAGGATGGATGATAAGGAGTGATGAGAAGATTAACAGTAATAGTAGTGCAGACTTTGTAAATAGTTAGTGTTGAGGGAATTGTTTGTTTAGCAGAGTGATGGCTTTCGGGGGAAAAACTGTCCTTGTGTCCAGTTCTGGTGTGCAGTGCCCTATAGTGTTGTTTTGAAGGTAGGAGTTGAACCATTAAAATTGTTTCTGTTCTTAGTCTGCCAAGGGTGACATCTACCATAATGGATTGTTAACTTTTATTTGTAACTATCAACCTTCCTGATTTTTTGTAACAATCAGGAAGCCGACGACTTAATTCTAATCAACATCGATTCTGGCGATATCGCTCAATCCAAGTCCTCTGAAGAGGAAACCGACATTCCAGATGTCCCAGCAGAAGCAGCCAGGGTTTTTATAACACGGTAAGAATAATCAAGATTATTTTGCTTGCTTCCATGAATAAGGCTCTAAAAAGTCAGAACAAAAGATATGGCTGGATTCAGCAGTGGGCTGGTTTGGTGAACTGACAAATCCCACCCCTGGCTGGTTAAAATGATCAAAGGCCTGGAGACTAAAACATATGAAGAACAGTTGCAGGATTTGGGTTTGGCTAGTCTAGAGAAAAGAAGGACACGATAGCAGTCTTTCAGTATTTGAGGGGCTGCCACAAAGAGGAGGGTGTCAATTTATTTTCCAAAGCACCAGAAAACAAGGCAAGAAACAATGGTGACCGATCAAGGATAGAAGCAACCTGGAATTAAGGAGAAACTTCCTAACAGTGAGAACAATTAACCAGTGGAACAATTTGCTTGCAGAGGTTGTGTGGGTACTCCAATACTGGAGGTTTTTAAGTAGAGACTGGACAACCATTTGACTGAAATGGCATAGGGTTTCCTGCTTGATCAGAGGGCTGGACTAGAAGACCTCCAAAGTCCCTTCCAGCTCTGTTCTGCTTGATTGGCTCCTTGTAACGAGCCATGCTCTTCTTCCTCCAGATCTGAAAACCTTCAGCTGCACTATGACCTTGAACTCTGCCATCTGGGAACCTCCACGTACTTCTTCGAAATACAAGGCCGACGGAGAACTTGGCAACACAAGCTGAATTCTGAAATTCAACAGATTACTCTGCAGTTAATCGTCAATATCTTTAGGTGGGTGTCCAAAAGATTTCCTTCCAGAGCCCATTAGCTCTTCCCTCCGCCTTCAGGTACCATCACCTGTTCAAAATGTGAAACCCTTTAAATGAAGGGATAAGCGAGCCTGCTCCCTTTGCGCCTCGAGAGACAATTCTGGTGTCAATTCATAAAACATTTTCTATGCCCGTTTTATAGTTGCCAACCGAAAGTGAGGGGGGAAAGGAGTTTGAAAGAGCCATGCAGCAGTTTAGAAGCGAACCTTGCAAAAATTATACTAACTGACTGGAGTTTCTGGTGCTCAAAACTCCAATTGGAGACCCAGTGTCAACTCATAAAATTATTTCTCCGGTCTTTTTAGAGTTGCCAACAGGAAGGGAGGAGAGGGAGCAGTGCAGCAGCTTGCTAAACCGAAACTGCATTCCATAAATGTTTTTAAAGATAGTAACTAGGTGACTGAAGTTTCTGCTGTGCAAAATTCTAACTGGAGAGCATGATTGAGGACTCTTGTCTATGGATGTGTCCCATTGGAGAATATGAATTACGATACACCCAGGGGGTGGGGGAAAACCAGGGTCAAAGGTGACAATGAACGATGTGCCTCAGAGTCGGCTACACCCAGGCAGTTCTGGCATGTTAACTCCCAATAAATCCTTTTGAAGATTTGGAAGTTTGGCTCGAGACTCATGATTTAACTGCCAGAATCCTGACACCCAGATTGATGACTCTTGGCTACGGACATGTTTCGTTGGAGAATATGAATTATGATAAACCCAAAGGGGTGGGGGAAAACCAGGCTCAAGGGTGACAGTGAATTGCGTGTCTCAGAATCGGCTACCAATATGTTTCTCCTAATGAATTCTTTGAAGCTTTTTGAAGTTTGGCTCAAGGCTCATGATTTCATTAGGGCGATTGCTGGAATCCTGACATCTGGGTGGATTCATTTGATGATCCGTGGGTTTACACCATGCGTTAATTCTTGTAATCCCATTTTTATCAACAGGGAGGTGAAAGACCATTTGAACTATGAACACCGAGTATTTAACAGTGAAGAATTCTTAAAGACAAGAGCAATAAACGATCAGCCTTTTTACAGAAAGGTAAGGTGGAGCTTGACATAAATTGTTCCATTAGTTCATGTTGTAATTTTTTAAAAAAACCCCACAAATGTTTATTTGACCTGTAGTTTTATATAATTTATATATATATAGTTTTATATCATTTTATATAATTTGACCTTTTGAAGAAAGTATGCCTATCCAAACATTTTTGGATGATCTTGTTTCTGCCAATATATTCGTTAAACTTACTGAAGTCGTTCGTCTGAAATATGCATAACTACAGAATTAACTTTTATAATATACTATTTGATATATTGGATTACTTAGGTGCCATCAAGTTGTTGTTGACTCTTAATGACCTCATAGAATGTAAGAATATAACACAGAAACGGCTGCTGTAGCAGTCCTACTTTAAGTATGCAATAATATAGTTTAAAGGAGAAAAGTCTGCATAGAGATTCTCCGTCATCCCGGTCATGGTTGTCTCAAAGGTGCTTTTTCAGGAGGCAAGTCAACTTTTTGGTTTTTCTTTTGAAGACGTTTCACTCCTCATCCAAGAAGCTTCTTCAGCTCTAACAGAATAGTGGGGAATGGAAGGATTCATATTCCTTGCAGACAGCTGGTCATTTGCATCCTTTTAAAGGGTTGTTGAGGCCACTTGGAGGTTTCTCTGCATTCTGGAGGGAGTCGCTTGAGGCCACCTGGAGGTTTCTGGTGGTGTTCCTGGTTCCTGTAGTCTGCAATTTTTCCCTCTCTGGAAATCCACTCCTACTCCCACACCACTCCAAGGGTGTTAATCCCAAATTGTATAGCTTAAAGGAGAAACTTCTGAAACATTTGCTCTCCACGATAATCTCGCACAGTGGAGATACAGATAGTCTTTGACTTATGACCACAATTGAGCCCAAAACTTCTGTTGTTAAGCAAGACACTTGTTAAGTGAATTTTGCCCCATTTGATGACCTTTTCCTGCCGCACCCGTTACGTGAAACACTGCAGTTGTTAAATTAGGAACATCATTACTAGGTGAATCTGGCTTTCCCCGTTGACTTTGCTTTTCAGAGGGTCCCAAAAGGGGATCACATGGGATCTCCAACCGTCATAAATATGAACCAATCGCCAAGTGGCCCAATTTTGATCACGTGCCCCTAGGGAGGCTGCAATGGTCGCGAGTAGGAAAAATGGTCCAAAGTCACTTTTTTCAATGCCACTGTAACTTCGAACAGTCAATAAAATGAATGGCTGTAAGTTAAGGACTACCTGTGCGGTGGGTAATGTCTTCTCTTGTGTTTGTGCAGGTGCTAGAAACGTATATGTTCCACTCTTTTCTCAAAGCCCGCCTTAACGGAAGGATGGATGCTTTTGCCTACCTAGAGCAAAGCACCCAGAATGAAGAAGACAGGTAAACGTTACATCACTTGCTTTGCAAACAACACGAGGTGGTGGGGGAAGGGGGGAAAAGGGCGAAGGGGGGGAACTTGCCCCAGGCACTCCACGCGCCTGGACTGGCCACCGGGCTGCTTCTTTCCGCTTCTTTCTTCTTCTGCTTTTGGCTGCCACGCAAGGAAAGCAGCAAAAGTCTTTCTTTCTCTCCCCCCAAACTCCACCAGAAATGAGTCTTTGGGACCTTGCAAGGCCTCCTGCTCCAAGAGGCTGCGTCAGCAAAGACTCATTTCTGGCGGCATTTGGGGGAGAGAAAGAAAGACTTCTGCTGCTTTCCTTGCATGAAGCCAAAAGTCTCTCTCTCTCTTTCTCCCCCTGAGAGCAGAGCTGAAGACCAGTATCCTGCGATCCCAAATAAAGAATGATCGATCGGTGGGAAAACGGGGTGGGGGATTTTCCTGCAGACTTTTTGGGGGATTTTTCCCAGGGTCTCTGGTCCGCGGGATTTAAAATTATGAGTTTGGTAGTTCCTGAGGTCCAAAAGTTAGGGCTAGGGCTCTCTACCTTGGAAGAGTGAGGAAGATTCTCAGGGATGAGTCGTATCCTGGTCAGCACTTCTTTATCCTCCTACCCTCGGGTAGGAGATGTAGAAGCACAGCCAGCTGCATCAACAGGCTGAAGAACAGTTTCTACCCGTGGGCTGTCAGACTTCTGAACGGAAAATAACTTGCATGTCAACACAGTAGAATAGATTTGTGGAGCCGGTGCGTTGTGCAACAAGATCACGTAGTGTAAAAAGTTTGGGTCTGGGCTAGGGACTTCTGTCCTCACTGTGAGTTGTGTGCACGAAGGGAGGCTCAGCCAATCTCATTGTACACATATATTCTGACAATAAAGGTAATAAAATAATGTTGCGTTTTATTTGTATGTGTATATACAAGTAGTCCTTGACTTATGGCCCCAGTTGAGCCCCAACATTTCTGTTGCTAAGTGAGACATTTGTTAAGTGAGTTTTGCCCTGTTTTACGACCTTCCATGCCACAGTTGTTAAGAGAATCACTGCAGAAGTTGTGGGTGCTCCATCAGTGGAGGTTTTCAAGAAGAGATTGGAAAGCTATTTGTCTGGACTGCTACAGGATCTCCTACTTGAGCAGAGGGTTGGACTAGAAGATCTCCAAGGTCCCTTCCAACTCTATTCTGTGTTCTAAAATTCTAAGCTATTCAGTTAGCAACACGGGTCGTTAAACGAAATTGGCTGTTCCATTGATTTTGTTCGTCAGAAGGTTCCCAACAGGTGATCACACCATCATAAATGCGAGTCAGTGGCCAAGCCTCTGAATTCTCATCACGCGGCCATGGGGAGGACGGGATGGTGCAACGGTCATAAGTGTGAAAAAACATTCCTAAGTCCCTTTTTTTCAGTGCTGCTGTAACTCCGGTCCCTAAACGAGCCGTTGTAAGCTGAGGACCCACTGTTGTTGCTTCCTTTAGATTCAACTTCCTGGTTGGTAACCCGAGAAGGCAGACAATGGAGAAAATGATTTCTAAAAGGTTTAATCCTCAGTACATGCTCAGCAGGCGCATGGGGATGAGCCTTCCTGATCTGCACAACATTAAGCCGAGCGACGGCCCGATGAGGAATTTATCCCTTCGAAGTGTAGACGTCACACAAGGTAAGACGAAGAAACTTCCTCCCAAGCTGCCATTGCTGCTTGGCTTAATCTGAGTGGGAAACCTTAGCATGGGTGGATGGATGCATGTTGTGAGTTAGCCAACAAGCAGAGAACGCTCAAATCATTTGAAATACACCGTAAAACCACAGAGAAGAGCTAGAGCCAAGTGATTTGCCAAGTGGGGAGAAGAAGAGAAGAAGGAGGAAGAGGAGGAGGAGAGATACGAGTAGAGGAGGGAGGAGGAGGAGAAGGAAGACGGCGGGGTCCTTGGTGTTCTCTGAGCTTGGTGGTTTTCTTGCAGGTGTTTCATTACCCAGAATAGATGTCATGCCCCTGTTGGAGTCTGACTCTTGAGGGAGAGGAGGAACAGCCTACAGGGAGTGGAACTGTGGCTCTGGAGATTGTGGAGGAAACTGGGGAAGGGTACAGGCCAGCTGGGCAGCCAGAGGAAGACCCAGGCCCATCCCCTCTTCATCCAAGGGCAGGCAGGGAGGAGACGATAAGGGAGAAACATGAATGGTGTGGTCTATGAGGGAGGAAAGGGCCTTGATCCCCTTCATGGGCTGCAGCTATGAGGACTGTTTTAAAAGGACGGACTGCGCATGGGCCAGTGCTGGAAACAACGCATGAAAATATGCCTAGTCTGTCCGTTCTCATCTGAGTTCTGGTGTCCTTCCCAGTGTGTGTATTTTGATATCTATGGACGTTTTCAAGCCCTTATCCTGCCTTGTCCCAGTAATTGCTTCAGTGTGGTTTTGTATCTCACCCTGGGTCATCACACTAGGTAACATCGTCAGTGCTAGAAGGAAGTGAGGATTTGCCAGGTGGGGAGAAGAAGAGGAGGAGGAGGAAGAAAGGTAGAGGAGAGGAGGAGGAGGAAGAGGAAGACTGTGGGTTCCTTGGTGCTCTCTGAGCTTGGTGGTTTTCTTGGAGACGTTTGATTACCCAAACTAAGTTAACCTCATAATGTGAAACGTCTGTAAAAAAACAAACAAACCACCAAGGACTCTTCACTTTTTGATTTAGTCCTGCCCATCAGTCTGTGATCTCTTCGCGGAGGAGAAATATGTAGAAGTTCAAAATGAATTCAGAACATTAACGAGAACCCTTGGCGCCTTTTTTTTGGCAACTCTTGTCAAGTCACTTTTGTCACTTTCTTCTCCTTTTTTTCCTAGCGAAAAGATCGATTTCGAAACCCATCAGCACTTTCAAGATCCCAGATATCCATTTCCCACTGCTGGGTCAGAGCGTCCAGTCCTATTACGTCGACTTCGGTAACCATCTCAGCAGAGCCATCCACGTTTTGTCCCCGGAGAACTCTGCGCTCCTTGCGAGGTATTTCTACCTTCGGGGACTTGTCAACCTGATGCAAAGAAAATTCCTCAATGCGCTTTCGGATTTCCAAAACCTGTACAAGACGGACATCCGGATATTCCCTACAGACCTTGTGAGAAAAATGATCGAGAATCTCCCACCCCTGGATCGCTCTCAGGCAGATCAGAAACCTGAACTGAAGAGGTTGATCAGTCACCTGCTGGATAAACAGCGAGAGGTCACTAAAACCGATGACCACGTGAAGAAATTTGAGTTGCCAAAAACTCACATGCAGGTGAACGACTTTGTGAAGCGTATCCAGGAATCTGGGATTGTCAAAGATACAGACACGATCCATCGGTTGTTCGATGCATTAACCGTAGGTAAGGGGCGAAAACCAAAGAAAAATGGTTAGAAACTTTGTGAGAATTCCCAAAGGTGTTTATTTTTTTTTCCCAAGAGGCAATCGGACTTTCTGGTTTTTCTTTGAAGACGCTTCACTTTTCATCCCAGAAGCTTCTTCAGCTCTGACTGGATAGTGGGGAATGGCAGGATTTATACTCCTTGCAGACAGCTGGTCATTTGCATCCTTTTAGAGGGTCGTTGAGGCCACTTGGAGGTTTAATCTGTGTCCTCAGGGTCACCTGAATGATGCAAGTAGGCGTGGAGCCTTCTTGGAACGGTTGAAAAAGGACTGTGTTGTAGATTGGAGATAGACGATCAATTCTGACATAGATGGCCTCTTCGGCCCCTCTTTCAAACCAGCAATCTCCTCTGTCCAAAATATGGACTTTGTTGTCTTCAAAAGAGTGGACTTTGTCTTTTAAATGGGTTGTTGAATCTAGTCGTGATGTGTTTGTTCTCCTATGTTGTGCCATGTGTTTATGAAGTGATCCAGATAAAATGGTCCAGCGGGTTGTTAAGGTCACCTCCAGGTGACTTTAACCATCTGCTAAAAGGATGCAAATGACCAACAGTTTGCAAGGAATATAAACCCTTCCATTCCCCACCATCCAGTCAGAGCTGAAGAAGCTTCTTTGGATGAGAAGCGAAATGTCTTCAAAGAATAACCAGAAAGTCCATGTCAGGATTCCGGCAGTTACTCCAATTAAATCATGAGCCTCGAAACACACTCCCAAAAGTAAAAAAAAGATTTACTTGAAGTTAACATTCTACGTCCGGCATTTGCCTGGGCATAGTCAACTCTGAGATACATAATTCACTGTCACCCTTGATCCTGCCTCCGCCCCACACTCCCCGGGTGTATCATCCAACGAAAACCATCCATAGCCAAGAGTCATCAATCATGTTCTCCAATTAGATTTTTGCACAGCGGAAGCTTCAGTCATCTAATCAGTGTTTGAAGAAAATATGAATGGAATGTACTTTCGATTCCATTCTGCCATCTGCTGTTTGAAACTCCCCTACCCCCCCCTTCTTTCTATTGTCAACTGTAAAGCGTGTGTACAAAATGTTTTATGAGTTGACAGTCCAGTTGACTCCTGAAAAAAAAAGACCTTTTGGACAACCATGACCTGGACGACTGGAGAATCTCCATAGACGCTTCGTGAGCATTCTTTTTCCAGCTCTTTGTTCTTCTGTCATGAGTATAGACAAATGTTTGTGCAATCCTTCTTTAAAACCTCCAGTGTTGGAGCACCCACAACTTCTGAGGGCAAGCCGTTCTGCTGGTTTATTGTTCCCACTGTTAGGAAATATCTCCTTAGTTCTTGATTGCTTCTCTCCTTGATTAATTTCCATCCATTGCTTCCTTCTTGTCCTGCCTTCAGGTGCTTTGGAGAATAGCACCTGGACAAAAACGCAGGTCGTCCCCGAGATAACGACTATCATGAAGTTTGATCATTACCGTCATATGCCATGACAGTTGTAAATTGGATGAGTCTCATCGCCAATCCAATTTTACAACCTGTTTTTTTGGCACTGGCTGTAAAGCAAACTCAACAATCATTAAATGAATGCCCTGGAATTCCAGGCGTAAAGGCACGGCAATAACTCAACATGGTTGGGAGGATGTCAGGAACGCAGAACCAAAGTACACACAAGATAAACTCACGTTTGCTCCCAAGCAGATGCCGCAGTCAGCTTGGATCTCATTTAAACTCCCTCCCCAGCTGTGGCTAATTAAGGGAATCAGGGCCCTTTCCTCTCCCGTAAGCCATGCGACACACTTTATTCTCTTCTCCGTTCCTCCCTGTGTGCCCTAGGATGAAGAGGGGGTGGGCCTGGGTCTTCCTCTGAACTCCCTCTCCCTTGTTCTACCTCTCCCCTCTTCTGCCCAGACAGACTTTGCCCTTCCCCAGTTTCCTCCACAGCCAACGGAGCCACATTCCCACTCCCTGTCAGCTGTTCCATCTTCCTCCTCGGATTCAGACTCCGACAGGGACATGAGAGGAAGGAAGGAAGGGGAAGGAAGGAAGAGCAATAACACTTAGACTTATATATCCCTTCACGGTGCTTTCCAGCCCTCTCTAAGCAGTTTAGGGAATCAGCATAACTGGCCCCAACAATCTGGGTCCTCATTTGACCCACATTGCAAGGATGGAAAGCTGAGTCAACCAGTCAGGATTGAACTGCTGACAGTGAGCCGAGTTAGCCAAGTTAGCCTGCGATGCTGCATTCTAACCACTGCGCCACCACCTGGGCTCTGATTAAAGGTAAATCAAAAGAACAACTTTTAGAAGGTTATTCTTCACAAGCGTCAGAAACCCTAACCCTTAACCCATTGTTTGCCAAGGCGCAGTTTTGCAGGAAACCGGTTGTAACTTCCAGGTTTTGCCCCAAATGTGACCACGCGATGCCCCAAACGGTTAGAAATGCTATTGCCAAGGGACCCAGGAGAAGTCACGCAATCGTAGGAAGCAACCATTGGAGTTGAGTCCTAGCTCCCCTTTTTCAGGCAGGTCATAACTTTGAATGCTCATCAAGCAAACAGTCGTAAATCAAGGACTACCTCTACAGGTAGTCCTCAACTTACAACAGTTCATTTATTGAGCCTTCAAAGTTAGAAAAGCACTGGAAAAAACGTGATTAGACCATTTTTCACACAACCATTTCAGTACCCCAACAGTGAGGTGATCATAATTCAGGTGCTTGGTGACAGATTCATATTTATGACTGTCACAGTGTCCCAGGGGGGTGTCAGGTGATCCCCTTTTGCATCTCAACATACAAGCTTCTGATTAGCAAAGTCCATGGGGAAGCCATAAGTCAAGGACTGCCTGTAGTAAATAGCCTGATTTTTTTGTCTTTCTTTGGCCGATTTTTAATTGGGGGTTCAATGTTGCTTGTATGTTGAGAAACCCTCGAATGCAGAGTATCCGAGTGCCCCTTAAAATTTCGCCACATAGACTGGTGAAAAGATCTGAAGTTATAATTTGGACCAGAACCAGTCAGGGTCTTTTTAAGTCCTAACATCTCTGGTCGTGCTGTTAGAATGGTGGATATAAAACATTGAGATGTCTGTCTGCCTGCCTGCCTGCCTGCCTGCCTGCCTGCCTGCCTGCCTGCCTATCTATCTATCTATCTATCTATCTATCTATCTATCTATCATCTATCTATCTATCTATCTATCTATCTACCTACCTACCTACCTACCTACCTACCTACCTACCTATCTCCTATCATTCATCCACCCATCTCTCTTTTTGTAACGTTTGATGTACAGGAGATCCACAAACGTTCATTATGATAAAACATTTTCTTAATTTTTAAGGGCAGCAAAAACAAATCGACCCGGAAACCTTTAAAGACTTTTATACCTACTGGAAGGAAACAGAAGCAGAAGCTCAGGATGTCAACCTGCCGCCGAGCGTCCTAGAACACCTGGACAAAAACGAGTGTGTTTACAAGTTGTCCAACTCCATCAAAACCAACAAAGGAGTCGGCAAAATCGCACTGACGCCGAAACGCCTGTTTCTGTTGATGGAAGGAGCTTGTCCCGGCTATCAAGATATTGCCACATTCAGAGATATAGAGGTGAGCCCAACAAAAAGCACAGGTTGCGTTCTATTTAACGACCATGTTGTGACCGTTCAGAGTTCTAACAGCCCCAGTGGGGGAAAAAAAATCAGATTTATGACCGTTTTCACACTCACGAGCCTTGTAGCATCCTCATAGTCATGTCATCAAATTTCAGATGTTTGGCAACTGGTTCGAACTTAACAATGGTCGCCGTGCTCCCTGGGGTAACGTAACTCCTTTTGCGACCTTCTGACCAGCCAGATTCACTTAACGATGGTATTACTGACTTAACAGTGATTCTATCAGGGCTCCGGCACCCACCCCATTTAAATCATGAGTCTCTAGCCACATCTCTCAAGATGTTTAAAGAAGATTTATTAGGGGTGAACATGCCAGTGCTACCTGGGTGTAGCCAACTCTGAGATACATCATTCATTTCCCCCTTGACCCTGGTCATTCCTCACCCGCTGGATGTATATTCTCCAATGGGACAAATCCATAGCCAAGAGTCATCAATCATGCTCTTCAGTAATAATCTTGCGTGCCAGAAGCTTCGGTCACCTAGAAATTATCTAAGGAATGCACTGCTTCCTCTACTCCCTTTCTGCTGGCAACTCTTAAGAGACCAGAGAAATATTTTTGAGTTGGCAGATTCACTCAACTGCCGTGGCAAGAAAGTTGGTAAAATGGGGTGAAATTCACTTAACAACTGTCTTGCTTAGCAACAGAAATTTGGGGCACAATTACAGTTGTAATTGGAGGACTGCCTATAGTCAATACCCTGGTCTTTTTCTTTTTCATTGGCTGATTTTTTTTTCCTTCCGGAGTCTTTCCATTGGAGCACCAACAACGATGGGTCTGAAGGAAACTTGACTTGAAACACGCCTTTGATCTTGGCTTAAACATGGAGACATCCACAATTCCAATTAAAACTTTTTTATTAGTTTATCCAAGTATAAAATACAAAGGAAAAAAAAACAAGGAAGAGTAAGAAGAGAGGAAGGGAAAAAGAGGGAGTATAATGTAATGGGGAAAAATAAAGGAAAAAGACACATTACATTACAACTACAACTTTTTTGCTCTTACACAGCAATATGTACAAGCCATTTGTATAATAATAAGCCTGTCTTAATTTACAAACACAGAATCAAAGTTTCTTTTTTTTCCCCCTTGTCTCATTGCAAACACAAAATCCACGATTCCAAATGGTGCTTTAGGGGACTTTTATCTCCTCCTTGTTGTTATTGCAAATTGTGTTTTCACCCTGCAGCAGAAAGAGGTTTCCATCACCTGGGTTCAGTTCCCTGTGGCTGGTCATCAAAACAGTAGCCTATGCTCCATATAGTGCGGTCCACTATGCCACGGGACTATGTGACCAGGGGGATGCTACTACAATGGTCATAAGTGTGAAAAACAGTCCTCAATCACTTTTTTCAGGGCTGTTGTAACTTTGAATGGTCACTGTGATGACCCAGGGCACAAAGGCAACACAGTCAGATAATCAGTAGGAGTCCCTCCAACTTTGCCCCCAATGTCCTGGTTACTTTCTGAGCTGGAGAAAAACTCCCAGGAACAGCTTTGGGGCTGCAGAGAATCAAGTCCAAAACGTGGTCAACAAAAACTTTATAAGTCCAATCAAGGCAAGATGAGGTAATTAATCTGGCAGGGCAAGAAGATAAGGAATTCCAGAAGTAAAGGAATAGCAGTAAATCAACCCAGTTGGGAGGATGCCAGGAACGCAGATAACTACAGTCAACACAAGATAAACTCATGTTTGTTCCCAGCAGACACCGCACTCAGCTACCATCTCTTTATGAAGGGAATCAAGGCCCTTTCCTCCCCCATAAGCCACGCAACCCACATTGCTCTCTTCTCCGTTCTTCCTTGTGTGCCCTAGGATGAAGAGGGGGGGGTGGGCCTGGGTCTTCCTTTGAACTCCCTCTCCCTTGTTCTACCTCTCCCCTGCTCTGCCCAGCCTGACTTTGCCCTTCCCCAGTTTCCTCCACAGCCAACGGAGCCTCACTCCCACTCCCTGTCAGCTGTTCGTCTTCCTTCTTGGATTCAGACTCCGAAAGGGGCATGACAGATCACTAAATGAATGGTTGTAAGTTGAGGAATACCTGTATACTGACATGCCTGAGCAAAACAGGATGTATCCCACCAAGAAAGGAAGGAGGAAGGTTGTTAGGGATACACCCTAGCAGTATCTGCACGGCAGGCAGGCAAAATATGTGAGATAAACGTTTTTGTAGCTTACACTCAGTAAAAACAGATACAATGTGCCAGTTAAATAGTTTATTCCAGTAAGAGTTATAGCATAGTCATACAGTCCATATATCATTCACTAGTTCAGTCCGTCCGGGGATTATTCAGTTGCAAAGTCCAGTGTCGAAAAAGTGGTCAGTAAACTTACAAATATCAGTCCAGTAATATATCTTCTCGCAATAGAGATATGAAGAAGTCAAACCTCCTTTCTCCCTTCAGCAACTCAGTAGTAGGGAAAACACGCAGTTAACAAACCATCAATTCATCAAACCAGCAATCGTCAGGTTCTCTTGCTCCCTCTTATGGCGGTTTCACACCGCACCCAAAATTACATGCTTTGCAGTTTAAAATGACACACATTTAAACTTACTATCATAGTTTATATATATTATTTTACCCAAACTACGTTAGGTAACCTTGTTATTCCTAACAAAGATAGAACGTAGAATAACTTTATTGTTACTTTGAATATACACTGATCGGCATACATTAAAATGAAATTTCATCATGTGCAGCTCTCAGAGGAGTGTCACCACCTCCAATATATGCTATACAATCATGATAGAATAAATAAATACATAAATAAAAATATGCATATATCCACATAGCCACATATATTATGTGACACAGAGAAACAACACAGTCTAGTTTGGATGTTATACGTGTACATGGCAAGAAAAACGAATCTTGCAAGTTTACCAGACTGATGGCCTAGGGAACAAAACTGTTACAGTATCTGGTAGTTAGTCCTGTTAGAAATACGTTGAAACCTTCTCCCAGAGGGGAGCAACAGAAACAGACCATAAAGTAGGTGTGTGGGGTCTCTAACAATGCTAAGCACATAGCGTTTACAGGCAGCATCCTGAATAATGGGAAGCGAGCTTCCTATACTCTTCTCCACTGTCCTCACCACTCTCTGTAGGGGCTTTCTATTTGCTGCCACCAAACCAAACAGGGATGCAGTTTGTTAAATGGCTCTCGATCGGGCCTCTGTAAAAAGTGGCCGGGACAGAAGATCCGGAGAAAGAACAGATTTTCCCAATCCGGAGAAAGAGTAGATTTTTTTAACACTGAAAAATACACAACAGGACACTGTGGGCCTCCCGGATGTATTAGACCAAAGTCCTCTGGGCTGGGGCTCCTGACATTGATAGCAAAAAAAAAAAAAAAAACAGAACCCAATTACCTTCTCTGCTCCATGAGATCTTGGGGGAGGAAGGGGCCATGAGAAAAGATGAAAACAGAACCGTGTGTGTTGCCTTATTGTGGCTCTGAGCCCTTCCTTTTCTACATTCCCCCTGCAGGAAGTGAGAAATACCACCGTCACTTTTCTTCTCCTCAAGATTCCCACCTTGAAGATAAGAGTCAAGTACAAAAAGGACGTTTTTGAAGCAAATCTGAAGTCCGAGTGCGACCTTTGGCACTTGATGGTGAAAGAGATGTGCGCTGGGAAGAAAATGGCAGATGATCACAAGGTTCGGACGTTGCGTGGGTTAATAAATAACGCGGGCCCATTTTTTTACAATCTTTCACCTTCTCTGATTCCTATTTCATGTGACTTTGCCAGATGGCAAGATTAATAATTGAGCAAGTAAGGCGACCATCATCCAAGCTTCCATATTAATGAAGCTTAACATCTTCTCTGCTTCCAATTTGTTGGAAGCTTCGTCTCTTCAGTTCTTCTGACTTTTTCTTAATTGCAGCATTCGTGTTCCTTGGTTTGACTTTATTGTGACCCACTACAAGTAACATCTGGGACCACAAGTAACATCTAGTGACAATACAATACAAGTAACACTACAATTAACTTCAGGGACGCAGTGGCTCAGTGGTTAAGATGCTGAGCTTGTCGATCAGAAAGGTCGTCAGTTCGAATCCCTAGCGCCGCATACCAGAGTGAGCTCCTGGTACTTCTCCCAGCTTCTGCAAACCTTGCAGTTCGCAAATATGTTAAAAATGCAAGTAGAAAAATAGGGACCACTTTGGTGGGAAGGTAACAGCGTTCCGTGCGCCTTCGGCGTTTAGTCATGCCGGCCACATGACCACGGAGACGTCTTTGGCTTGCCCTTGGAAGTTGTGGGAGCGCCATCACTTGAGACCTTCAAGAAGAGATTGGACTGCCAGAAATGGTGTCGGGTTTCCCACTTGGGCGGTGGGTTGGACTAGATAACCTATAAGGTCTCTTCCAACTCTGATTATCTGTTATTATCTGTTATTATTATCTTTGGACAGCTCTGGCTCTTTGGCTTTGTACCAGAGATGAGCACCGCCCTCTAGAGCCAGAAACAACTAGCATGTATGTGCGAAGGGAACCTTTATGTTTATCTTACAAGTAACATCGGAACTATAACGTGACAAAAATGGCTTTGGAGGTGAATAATGCTCCAGAGATTTAGCAAACAATGGAAGGACATCAAGAGTAGAGTAGATAGTTTCTAGCTGTTTGAATTTCCAAACTATTTCCAAAGGATGTTATTTAAAGATGCCAAGGATTACATTTCCCTGGATTTATTTCAAACATCTCCTCTTCCTTGATTAACCAATTATATTGTTTTGTCTTTAAGGATCCCAAGAATTTCAGAATAAAAGAGTTGGAAGGGAGGTCTTGTAGTTCAACCCTCCCCACACGGATTTTAATTGAATTTGTCTGTTCCAAGACCCCAAACTTGGACTTCTTCTGCCCAAGAATGCAGAGTCCTAGTTTTAAGGAGTAAAATCCGCAATTCCACATTCATATTTGGATTTGTGATGTACAGAATAATCTATGTTAAGAGGCCCAGAACTTCATACACGATTCCCACAGTATACATTGGGGAAAATTCACATGGACTCTCGTGCATAGTACGTGCAGGTTGCAGTCAGGGTTTTGTTCATCTGGTTGTTCATCTCAACATCCCATCTCTTCCCTTTCAGGATCCACAGTACCTTCAACAAGCCCTCACCAACGTTCTTCTGATGGACGCAGTAGTGGGTTCTCTGCAGTCCTCCAAAATAATCTATGCAGCTTCGAAGCTGTCTTACTTTGACAGGATGAAGAACGAAGGTGAGTTGAAGGGTCGTTTACAGTAAATAATACCCTTCCCACTATCGTCTTTTAATGACCCCATAATCTCTTGTGGGATGGGATCTTGAGCCACTGAATGGAGCTGAGTGTTTACTGACCCGATGCCCTTCCTGTCACCAATGCAGAGTTATATTCAGCAGATATAATCTCAGCGTGCCCAGAGAGATAACATAGCTGCCTTTACCTAGGATCGAACTTACAGCCTCCTGATTGTGAGGCGAGAGGTTTCACCTCTAGGCCACCACACCACTCAGTTGATAATACTATTTTGGTAGTGTGAATTGTGTGGCCTCCTTTACACTCTTGTGTTGGACGGTAGCCCAAGTGCAGAGTTGCAAGTGACCATAATTATCTTCTACCGTTTTTCCCCGAAAATAGGACCGTATCTTATTTTTTTTTTTTGCCACCAAAAAAGGCACCAGGTCTTATTTTAAGGGGATGTCATCCACTAACCTCACTTGCGCGCGTCGTCCTTTTTCGCTGTCAGAGGCCTTCAGAAACTTCTTCTTCTGTGGCCAGCAGGACTTTCCTGAAGGCCTCTGCAGCTGATAATAGAGCTTCGGATCGATCCAGAGCTTTGTTATCAGCCATAGAGGCCTTCAAGAAAAACTTGCCAGCCTTGTTGGCTGCAGAAGAAATGGGCCGGCAAGGCAGGTGTTGGGGTGTGCGAGGCCTGGCTACAACTATCCAAGGGTAAGTAGCACCCCCTCATCCGGACTCTAGCTTAATTTTTACCCATGCACTCTGGAGTGGGCAGGATCTCAATAAGGGCTTATTTTGAGGATAGGGCTTATATTGGGCACGTGAAAAAAAAAAAGTCAAGCCAGGACTTACTTTTGGGATAGGTCATATTTTGAGGGGAACAGGGTAGCTATGAAGGATACCAAGAATTGCTATAGATCGCTCATATATGGCTTTCTCTATGGAGAGCTTGCCCTTCCTCCCTGACCTGCCTTCTAAGTTTTTCCTTTTGGCGCTATAACCACCTTTAAACATGCATGTCTTCTATTTGTCCAGTGCCCATGATGGTCCCCAAAACCACGTCTGAAACACTAAAGCACAAGATCAACCCATCGGCGGGTGAAACCTTCCCACAAGCCGTGGAAGTCTTGCTCTATACACCAGGTATGGGATTGAACGTGGTCTCACTTCATGACGCTGCCTGCCCGGCTCCCTACATTCATTAAAATAGGGGATACAGTGGTCTTTCAACAACGGTCCCAGGTGCTGACGTAGTCAAAAGACACGGCTAAACTCATCCAGCTTCATGACTCAGGGACATTGAGCCGTTGCTTTTCCCTGAAAGCCAATGTTGAGTGTTGTGGGAATTTTTCGGAATCCAAGATCTATCCGTCAACTCGTAAAATATTTCTATGGTCTTTTTAGAGTTGCCAACAGAAAGGGGAGGGGAAAGGGTTTGAAAAAGCAGTGCGGCGGCTTGGAAATCGAAAGGGCATTCCATAAATAGTTTTTCAAAGATAGTAACTAGGGGACTGAAGTTTCTGCCGTGCAAAATTCTAACTGGAGAGCATGATTGATGACTCTTGGCTATGGATGTGTCCCATTGGATAATATGAATTATGATACCCCTGGGGGGAAAACTAGGGTCAAGGGTGACAATGAATGATGCGCCTCAGAGTTTGACTACACCAAGGCAGTGCCAGGCATGTTAACTCCCAATAAATCCCTTTGGAAGTTTTGGAAGTTTGCTTTGAGACCCATGACTTAATTAGGGGTAACTGCCGGAATCCTGACATTATCTTTATAAACATGAAAAGGTGTTCAGCAAATGACATCATAATGAAGGAGTAGAGAAAAGTTCTCCAAAGTCTGTAGAGATTCTTTGTCATCCAGGTCATGTGTTGTCTCAAAAGTGCTTTTTCAGGAGGCAACTGGACTTTCTTGTTTTTTCTTTGAAGACGTTTTGCTTCTCATCCAAGGAGCTTCTTCAGCTCTGACTGGATGGTGGAGAAGAGAAGGATTGATACTTCTTCAGACATGATATTCTTCCGATTAAAATCGGAATTCCGATTTTTGGGGGAATCGGCCTCACCCTTTCCCCCTTCTCCTCCTTCCCCTCCCCTCGGAGGCCCCCTGAGTCAGGAGGGGGTCTCCGTGCGGCTCCTGTCCCGCGTTGCCTCGGGAAGGGAAAGGCAAAAAGGAAGAGCCACGGTGGCACTTTGCAACGGCAGCAGCGGCACCGGAGCAGACCAGCTGTCTCTCTGTCTGACGGCCTCGGCAGAATCTCTGCCTCCTAGCGCGCTTGGTCCTCCGCCCGCAGGCTTCCCCGGCCCCTTGTCAAGTGGGTTTTCCGCCCCAGCCCAGCAGGGCCCTCATTGCCTTCCCCTCGCCTGGCCAGCCGGGCTCCTTGAGCAACCCGGCTGCCTCGTGCCGAGAAGCACACTGCCAGGCAGGGGCCACGTGGCGCAGGGCAACACGCCACCGCCCGGCCCTGGCGAGGGAAAGCAGCGGGCGCTCCCTGGACGGCAGTCTCGGCCCGCCACCAGGGAAGCGGCTGCCCAGCTCCGGAGCCGAGCCACACCTGACCGGCTGGAAAGGAAGGGTGTGTAGCATTGGTGTTGTGTGTACGATTTCTTGGCGTGCAGCTCAGGGTCTCTTTTGGCCAGCCCCGATTTTTTTTTTCAGAGGGGAATATCATGCCTGCTTCTTGCAGAAAGCTGGTCATTTGGGGGATGGAAGGATGGAAGGATTAAATATTAAACAGAGATCTGAGCTAGAACTAAAGAGACATTTCCTGACAGTGAGAACCATTTATCAGTGGAAAAGCTTGGCTCCAGAAGTTGTGGGTGCTCCATCAGTGGAGGTTTTCAAGAAGAGATTGGACAGCTACTTGTCTGCTATAGGATCTCCTACTTGAGCAGAGTTGGACTAGAAGACCTCCAAGGTCCCTTCCAACTCTATTCTGTGTTCTTAAGATTCAGTAGCATTCTTTGTTGTAACGTAAAATGGGTTGCTACAATCCTTTCGGTTGCCGTCGTGCAGATTAAATCGGGGAGGTTGACTGCAAAGTCTTCTTGGCTACTCCAAATCTTAGGGATATCATTTTTTTCCCCCATAAATTCCAACCATATAATGTAAAATTCTCTAAATCTTTAGGGCAGCTGGAACCCACCGAAAAGCATGGAGACACCCATCCAAAATTGTGGTGCGCTTTGAATGGAGGGAAGGTTGTGGTCTTTGATGCCTCAACGTGGTCTCTACAGCATTCTTTTAAAGTGGGGAACTCTAAACTGGTAGGTGACATTGACAATGGACTTCTCCTAGAAGTTTTCAAATCATACTTAGTGTGATGATGACCCAGAGTGTAACACAAACGTAACAAAATCCAAAACGTAAATAAATGTCCTTTAATGCCTCCAACTTGGCTCCACTGTTCAATCATTTTCAGTTGGAGGTAAAACTTATTCAAAAATAGTCTTCAAAAGAAAGCAATACAGTCCAAACTTAATGAGCAAATAGAGGTGAAATAAAAAACCAAAACAATGAAGGAATTTCCACAACGGACCGGGATAAGTAATTACCAAATTCAAGGAGATAACAAGGCACGATCTGTTGGAAGGACACCAGCCAAGATAACTTCAGCCCAGAATAAAATACTCTGCTTCTGGCAACGCTATGTTTTAACAATCACTCTTATATACTGTTCTCCCCAGCTGCAACCAATGATGGGGATCATGGCTGCTTCCTCTCTCATAAGCCAAATTGTTTCCTTCTCTGTTCCTCCCTGTGTGTCCTAGGGTGAAGAGGGGAGAGCCTGGTTCTTCCTCTGACTGCCCAGCCAGCCTCTGCCCTTCCTCAGCCTCCTCCACAACACCCAGAGCCAGACCTCCATTCCCTGTCAGCTGTTCCTCCTCTCCCTCAGAGTCCGACTCTAATAAGGACCTCTTTCCAAGTCTGCGGAGATTTTTGGTCATCCAGGTCGTGATTGTCCCAGAGGTGGTTTTTTTTTCAAGAGGCAACTGGAAGACTTGAAGAGGCAGCTTGAAGACATTTCACTTCTCCTCCAAGAAGCTTCATCCATTCTGAAGGACTGAACTTCATGAACGGAAGCTTCTTGGATGAGAAGCGAAACGTCTTCAAGGGAAAACACAGAAAGTCCAGTTGTTTTTTGGAAAAGCACCTTTGGGGGCTTTCAAACTTCTCAAATATCTCACTCCGGTTTGATGGCTTTCTTTTCATTTGTTTTAGCAGATAAGGCTCTGTGTCCTTGGCATTAGCCTGCTTGTTTTTATCAGTAGTTCAACGTCCCACACTCTCAGCAAGTTTAAGATACGTCGACTTCAATTCTCAAATTTTCCCAGGCTGGCTAATTCTGAGAATTGAAATCCACACATCTTAAAGTTGCTGAAGTCGGGAAATGTAATAACATTAGAACTTCTCCAGTTGATAGCAGGTTGCTGATTGGTAGCCAAACTCAGGGATAGGCGGGCAATTTCCTGGGAAATGTGTCTTTCCATACGGTAGTCTTCCTCATTAAATAGAGGAGGAGCTCTTTTCTCACAATCAGGAGGCCATGAATAAAACTCCGCATTGGTGACAGGAAGGGCATCTGGCCAGTAAACGCTCGCTCCATTCAGTTGCCCAGACTTCACCCCGCAAGGTATTATGGGGTCATTAAAAGAGGATGAGCCTTATTTAATGACCCAGGAGAGGAAGGACCACGTCATTAAACAAGGAAGACCACATGACCCAGGAGAGGAAGGACCACGTGTCCAGCTTCTTCAGAAGAAAACCATGTTTGGGATTTCCCTCTCTCTGAAAAAAATAAAATAAAATCATATTAAAGCAATTACTTGTGCTGCTCATAATTAGTGGAAGTTTCTGCTCTGGAGAATACTCCACCTTTTATTTTAGATAGATTAGCTGCTGAAGAATTGCTAATTAATTTCTGATTTCACGCCAAGCTGTGAATGACAGTTTACAAGATACAGAGGTTATGTTTGCACAATACCTGCAATTTAGGGATATCGAGTCCAATCAGTCGCTGACTCCTATTTTATCACTTCCTCCTATCATACGAAGCTTTGATCTAGTTTAATATAATATATTGGAGTAACTAAAGTTTTATCCCGCCTGCCTCTCGGGACTGTGTATGAGTTGGTTGGCCGTATAATTAAACCATTTAATTAATAAACTAATACCCTGAAATAATTAATACACCCCATGGATTTTTTGTAAATATAAGGTGGAAAAAGTGACATACAATAAGTTCTTGAGAAGTTTTGCATTACATGGCTCTTTCTTTCTCTCTTCTTTCTTTCCTTTTTCTTTTCCTCCTCCTCCTCCTCCTCTTCTACTTCCTCTTCCTCCTCCTCCTTTTCTCTCTCTCTTTTCCTTCCTTCCTCCCTTCCTTCCTTCTTTTCTTTTTTCTTTTTTCCTCCTCCTCCTCCTTCCTTTTCTCTCTTTTTTTCTTTTCCTTTCTTCAGAAATGTATGATCATGGCAGAACAAAGTCAAGTTTGGATCGGCTCTGCAGATTCCGTCATCTACTTAATCAACACCTACAGCATGTCTTGCAATAAGCAACTGAATGACCATCGCCGTGAAATTGTGGACATTGTTGTGGATACCAGAGAGAGTCTACCTAGGTGGGTAGAGGATCTGGTTCCAAGGTTATGACGGATTCCCCCCCTCCCCCATGGTCGTTGTACTTGCACTTTGGGCTCTTGACAGCCAGCTCACATTGACAGCTGTTTCCAGCACCCTGCGGTCACGTGACCATGTTTTATGCCTGTTCTGACCAAGGCTTCCTGAGACCGTAATTAAGCACACACTTAGTTAAAACAACTCCTGTTTTATTTCAACGCTGGGAATTATGTTTGTTCCCAGTCCATAATGAGTCCCAAATGGTCCCTCGAGATAAGCAACCACCTTTATCTCCTTTGAACTGCTGCCAACAACTAAAGTGCCAAATTAACTGTAAAAAACCAACCGAAGTACAAAGTCCACACACCGCTTCAAGGTTTAATCCGAACAGAGTGAGCGACATTGCTTCCTGCAAAGGCTCCTGTCCCTTTGCACTTCCTTTATATCTTAGGGGAGGGGCAATCACCTCCCAGCCTTACTCCCGAATCGCCCCTTTTGTCTTAACTGCTCTTGCCTTCTAGCAGCTCTGTGCACATGCACACTAGGAACAAGCTCCCCTTGTTCCTCTGCCTCGCTGCTGCCAGACTCTGGAGACTCCGGAGTTAGCACACTGCTCCCAGATGGTCCTGGCCCCATCTCTGCATCGGACGCAGGACCCTCGTCCGAGTCCTCTACAGACTCCTGGACTGGTCCCTGTTCTTCCCCACTGTCCGATTCCACAGCCATCTGCACAGGCTGCCGGCAAACCACAATGCCATTTCTCCCAGCAGTGGGATGCTACCTGTTCCACTACCGGTTAGATGATCACCCACGCGCGCGGGCGCCTAATGCGCGTGCACCTAACGCGTGGGCACAGCTTTCCCCACGCCACCTGAGGCCTGCAGTGCCAATCAGCTGAGAGTGGAAAGAAGAGAAAAGCGCAAGGGCGGGTGGAAGGGCCGATCCTATGCTTTTCTCTCTCCTCTCAGCTGATCGCCGGAGGATTTTTTTTTTTTAATAAAAGTTTTATTTAAGTTTTCACAAAACATACAAACACAAATAAAATATCTTTTTTTGAGAACAGTGTGCTCCCGGGTTATCACTTCTCCGTACGGACATAAACTCAATACATATTTATCTTACACATTCTAATCCATATCTTACAACTATTTTCGCAATTTGTTCAATAGTTTTAACCTTTCTTTACTTCCTGTGCCCTTATTTTAAATGATCTCATCCCTTTCTTAATTCAATTACAAATCTTTTTCTAATTTTTTTTAAATATTTCTAATCAATGTATACTTTTGTCTGTCCTGTTTACAATTTCATATTATCTTTTCTCATAAAACAAATTTTCCTCTGTAATTACTAGACTGGAGTGTTAACACCTTTGCATCTTTTTTCAAATCCTGTTTATTGTGGAGGATTTTTTTCCTCCTCTCAGCTGATCCCCGGAGGCTTTTTTTTACTACTGGTTCAGGTGAACCGGGCTGAACCGGTAACACACCACCACTGATTCGCGCCCCCTCCTCCCCCAAGCACCATTTCCTTCTGGATTTGGGGGCCAAACCTCCCCATAGCAAACCACAACCACTACAAAAACAGCTCTAGAATTGGGTCGGTCTTATAGGTAACCCATTAGGGTCGTAACTCAAGAACTACCTGTGCTGATTTGCGCATGCGTTTTGTAAGAAGCATGTTTCTTAATTCCTTCAAGCAGCGAGGTGTATTCCTGCAGTGTGGACGGCACCGTCATTGCCTGGAACATCAGCTCTCTGAAAGTGAACCGTCGGTTCCAGCTGCCCTTGGAAACAGTGACTTCGATCCAGTTCTACAAGAATCGGCTTTGGTGCTGTGAGTGTCCTGCGTCGCCCGCCCGATTATCTTCTGAAATGCTTCCTACTTTAATCTCAGTCCTTTCTCTCTTTCTGTATCGTTCCTGGGGTAGCCTGAGCAACCCTAAAAAGTCAAGGTGGCAGCAGTTATAGGTTAAACCAGTCAAGCAGAATAGAGCTGGAAGGGATCTCTGGAGGTCTTCTAGTCCAACCCTCTGCTCAAGCAGGAGACTCTATATGCCATTTCAGACAAGTGGCTGCCCAGTCTCTTTTTAAAACTCTCCAGTGATGAAGCACCTACAACTTCTCGAGGTAAAGCTGTTCCACTGGTTGATTGTCCTCACTCTTAGGAAGTTTCTCCTTAATTCCAGGTTGCTTCTTTCCTTGATTGGTTTCAATACAGTGTTTCTTGTCCCGCCTTCTGGTGCTTCGGAGAATAAGTTGCTCCCCTCTTCTTGGGGCAGCCCCTCAAGTACTAGAATACTGCAGTCCATCCGTCCATCCATCCATCTCTATCTATCTATCTATCTATCTATCTATCTATCTATCTATCTATCTATCTATCTATCTCGCTATATCTATCATCTATATCTATTTATATCTATTTATCTATATTTATATCTATGTATCTCTATATCTTTATATCTATCAGATAGATAGATAGATATAGATATATCTATCTATCTAAAGTGATAGGTGATAGATATAGATATATCTATCTGTCTGTCTATCTATCTATCTATCTATCTATCTATCTATCTATCTATCTATCTATCTCACTATATCTATCATCTATATTTATATCTATTTATCTATATCTATTTATCTCTATATCTCTATATCTATCACCTATCATTCTAGATAGATGGATGGATAGATAGATAGATAGATAGATAGATAGATAGATAGATAGATAGATAGATAACTATATAGATCTCATTTCTATCTATCTATCTAGTGTAATGACAAATAAATCTTATGTCTATCTATATCGCTGTTTCTATCATCTTATATCTATTTATCTATGTCTATCTCTATATCTATCTCTATATCACTATATCTATCACCTATCACTCTAGATAGATAGGTGATAGAGAGATAGAGAGATAGATATAGATATATAGCTATCTATCTATCTATCTATCTATCTATCTATCTATCTATCTATCTATCTATCTATCTATCCAATCATCTACACCTATCCATCTATCTATCCAAATACAGAATAACAGAGCTGGAAGGGACCTTGGAGTTCTTCTAGTCCAACCCGCTGCTTAGGCAGGAAATTCTGGCCTATACCATTTCAGGCAAATGGCTGTCCAATCTCTTCTTAAAAACTTTGAGTGTTGGAGCATTCACGACTTCTGAAGTCAAGGCTGTTCCCCTGGTTAATTGTCCTCCCTGTTAGGAAGTTTCTCCTTCGTTCAAGGTTGCTTCTCTCCTTGATTAGTTTCCATCCATTGTTTCTTGTCCTGCCTTCAGGTTCTTTGAATAGCTTGACTCCCTCTTCTTTGGGGCAGCCCCTCAAAATATTGGGAGACTTCTATAATGTCCCCCCGCCCCCCCAATCCTTCTTTTCTGTAGACTAGCCAGGGGGATGGCGGCATTGGTCGTAAGGCTGAAAAATACTCCTAAGTCCCCCCTTTTTTTTTCAGTGCCACTGTAACTTCAAACGGTCACTAAATGAACAGTTGTAACTCGAGGGCCACCTGAATTAATACCATATTTACCCTTTAAAGCCTTCTTGCTCTCCTTTTTCCTCGTGCTGTGGTCTCTTTCGATGGCGTTGCTTCCGGTCCTAAACTCCGCGTTGTCTCTTTGCTTTAAGGTATACAAGACTACATTGTTGTGGTCAGCACAAACGGGCTGGTTCGCCAGAAGGTGAAACTGGAAAATGTGCCGTTGGAACCCCTCACCCCACTGCTCTGTTTCCAGTTGTTTCCTGAGGTAAACTGTTCCTAGCAGGTAGTCCCCGATTATGGCCACAATGGAGGCTGATTTTTTATTTTTTTTTGCTGCTAAGCGAGATAGTTGTTAAGTGAACTTTGCTCTGTTTTATGACTTTTCCTGCCACAGCTGGTCAGTGAACCCCTGCAGTTGTTAAGTGAGTAACCCCAGTTGTTCAGTGAATCTGGCTTCCCCGTTGTCGGAAAGTGGCAAAAAGTGGTCACAGAACACCGCAACCGTCATAAATACGAGTCACTTGCCGAGTTGGGAAACACAGTCGTTGAGTGAATCTGGCTTCCCCATTGACTTCGTTTGTCAGAAGGGTTGCCAGAAGGGACCAGGTGACCCCCAATACGATGCTGCAACCGTCATAAATACGAATCCGTTGCCAAGCATCTGAATTTTGGGTATCACGTCACCGCGGGGGATACCGCAATGGTTGGAAGGTTGAAAAACAGCCATCAGTCACCTTTTTTTTTTTCGGAGCTTGAATGGTTGTTAAATGAATCATTTTAAACCGAGGGCTACTTGTAAATTCTAGATGGGCAGCTGTGGCAGCTTCAAGCAAAATCCACCCTCCGGAATATTCTACCCCATTGTCTGATGTTGTGTCAGAGTGTTTGCAGTGTGACTACTATTGCGAGACAACCCAGGAGCAAAACACAGTACACAGAGGCTTTGCTTTTGAACAATGGTTTATATGCAAGACTGCTATATACATACATACACTATATGTGGTAGGCAAATGCCTGGCAATTAATCAATCTTCTTTAGTCTACACAGAGAACTACAATGCAGACAGAACCCAAGGAGAGAGAGAGAGATACGGCCTCTCATGGCTTCATTTATATAGACAGCTTCTTAAAGTGGCAATACCCACCCTCGGTCTTAAAGCAGCAATAACCATGCCGATTCATCCTCACTGCAGCAGCCTTACAGCAGCTGGTTAGCTATTAAATCTCAATACCTCAGCATGTCTCTTGCTTTTCTTTATTTTGGCTTCAGAGGGACGAAGTCTGGGCTTCGTGGGCCGGCAGCTGTGAGCTGTTGATCTGGAATATGGAGGATTTTTCCACCCCCTTACAGAAGATGAGCCTGCAAGACTGTTCAGAGATCACCTGCATGATAAAAGTGAAAAACCAGGTACACTGAGCACATAGGAGGAATAATTCTTGCTCGTTGGTTGTAGGGATTTTGGCCAGTATAGGAATTTGGGTAAACGAAAGTCCAACAATTTACTTAAAATGAGAGCCAGTTTGGTCTAGGGGTTAAGACACCAGGTTAGAAATCGGGAGATGGTGAGTTCTAGTCCCTCCTTAGCTATGAAAGCCAGTCGGGTGACTGTGAGCCAATCACCAGGAGATGCTGAGTTCGAGTTCTGCCTTAGGCATGGAAGATGAATGGTTGACTTTAGGCCAGTCACCAGGAGACAGTGAGTTCGAGTTCTGCCTTAGGCATGAAAGCCAGTTGGGTGACTCTGGGCCAGTCACTCTCAGCCCAACCCACCTCACAGGGTTGTTGTTTGTTGGGAAAACAGGAGGAGAAAGGAAGAACATTAAATATATTTTCTGCCTTGAGTATTTATAAAAGCGATAAAGGGCTGATTTTTTAAAAAGCTGTAAAAATGACTTAAGTGTCCAAAAGGACAGGATGGACAAGAATCTGGTCTCATAGACCATTTATAGCCTATTTTATTCATTAAGAGAAAAAAATATATATTACTGCACCTAGGACTGTTCAAAGCTCCTGACTCAAAGGAAGAAGGACGCGTTTAGAAGAAAGTGGCAACCAAACTGAACATTTAATGAAAATTTTATAATAAATCATTTATTATGAGGTTTCTGATGTGCCAGGGGTCTCCAGCCTTGGCAGCTTTTAGTTGGAGAACTTCAACTCCAAGAGAACTTCAACTCCAAGAATTCATGAAAGCAAAGCTGGATGGGGAATTCTGGGAGTTAAAGTCTGCCAGGCTTAAAGTTGCCAAGGTTGGAGACCCCTGCTCCATAGAACTGTGATTTTATATATGGCTTTTACCACTAGAGAGCAGTGAATGACCATTGTACCTACATTGCATTCCATTACATTATATCTGCAGGTGTAAAACCAGGAATATCTACTGAGATTTTTTTCTCATCGTAAGGTGCCTCTAATATAAGGGCATGGCATAAAATTATACCTCTAATTGTCTAGTCCAGTGTTTTTTTCAAACTTGGTAACTTTAATATGTGCGGGCTTCAACTCCCTAAATTCATGAAAGGATGGCTGGCTGGGGAATTCTTCCTAGTTGAAGTCCTACACATCTTAAATGTTACCAAGTTTGAAAAAATACCACTGTAATCTCAGAGTTTAAATAAGGTGTATGCCATTTGTAGCCTGATGTCTTTTTAAAATAACTGTACCTCTGGTGAAAATCAGGTATGACTTGTTGATCCTCACTTTTTACCATTATTCTGTTGCTTTAAAAAAAATATCCCGTTTTCTGCTGATGGTGTTGTAATAAACTTGGTAATAGCCATAGAGAGATGGATGGATGGATGGATGGATGGATGGATGGATGGATAGCAAATTAAAACATCTACTTTGCATGGATGGATGTTAGAGCCACAAGGGATCCATGTTCAAAGCAGAAAATGTGACCTGGAGTATCAGTGTCATAATGCCTGTGAGATCAATCTTCAGTAGAGGCAGATATTTCTCTCTCTGGGCCCACTGAGAATATATCTGCTGAAATAAAAAACCTCCACATTGGCGACAGGAAGGGCATCCAGCCAGTAAACACTCAGCTCCATTCAGTTGCCCAGACTCCACCCCGCAAGGGATTATGGGGGGGGGGGCATCGTTAAAAGAGGATGATGGTTTATGTTGTAATGCCGGAGAAAAACATTCCTTTTTCTTAGGCGTGTGCATTTGTTGCAAAGAAAGAACAGACGTAACAGACGAATCCCATCTGCCTTCCGAGTCTTCCTTTCCCCAAACCCTGTTCTAAAAGTTTGATTTCCTTTCCAGATGTGGATTGGTGGCCGAGGACTCTCCCAGGGCAAGGTCAAAGGAAAAGTCTACGTGTTGGACACGGAAAGGAAATTGGTGGAAAAAGAGTTGGTTGGACACACGGATACGGTGAAGTCCTTGTGCTCCGCCGAGGATCGCTACGTTCTGAGTGGAGGTGGAAAGGAAGAAGGGAAGATAGCGATCTGGAAGGTGGAAGAGAGTTTGGGCTTCCATTTCGTTTAATATCGTTTTAAAAACCCGAACGGAGAAGTTCATGTTCCTTTTTAATTTATTTCCACCCCTTTCAACCACAAACCGCCTCCTGAGAAGAGAGGGTAACTAGGGAATCCCTGGAAATTCCTTAATGTAGGAAGTCCTCGACTTTAACGAAGGTAATCGAACCTGGAACTACAGCCATAAATCACGCCAGTTGTTAAGCAGATCATCTTAGGACCAAACTGATTTTATGACTTTTGTTGTGGTTGTCGTGGTTGTTAAGTGAACTTGTTTGCAATGAGTGGGGTGGGTCGTTGTTTTTTTTGCCAGAACCTGGAAGTAACCATGTTTTAATTCAGGGTCACATGAAACCCAGGATGCTGCAACAGCCACAAATGTGGGCCAATCGCCAAGTGCTGAAAATGCAATGTCATGACTGCGGGGCGGGGCTAGATGTCGAAATGTTGAGTTGGGTTCCTTTTGGGAGTCTGTTGTAACTTCAGATGGTTGCTTCAAACGAGCCTTGGTGGCCCAGTGGTTAGAGTGCGGTACTGCAGGCTACTTCTGCTTGGCTGCTGCCTGCCTGCAATTTGGCAGTTCGAATCTTAGCAGGCTCCAGGTTGACTCAGCCTTCCCTCCTTCTGAGGTGGGTAAAATGAGGACCCACAATTCTTGGGGGCAAGAGGCTGACTCTGTAAACCACTCAGAAAGGGCTGGAAAGCACTGTTAAGTGTTTGTCAGGATTCCGGCAGTGACCCCCAATTAAATCATGAGTCTCGAGCCAAACTTCCAAAACTTCCAAAGGGATTTATTGGGAGTTAACATGCTGGCACTGCCTGGGTATAGCCGACTCTGAGACACATCATTCATTGTCACCCTTGAGCCTGGTTTTCCCCACACCCCCTGGGTGTATCGGAATTCATATTCTCCAATGGGACTCATCCATAGCCAAGAGTCCTCAATCATGCTCTCTAGTTAGAATTTTGCGCGGCAGAAACTTCAGTCACCTAGTTACTATGTTTGGAAAACTGTGTATGGAATGCACTTTCGATTTCCAAGCTGCCGCACTGTTCTTTCAAACCCCTCCCCCCCCCTTTCAGTTGGCAACTCTAAAAAGACCATAAAAATATTTTATGAGTCGACAGCCGTATATAAGTCGAAGTACTATCGCTATCTAAGCTGTGGTTGCACAGTGGTTAGAATGCAGTATTGCAGGCAAACTCTGCCAACTGCCAACAGTTCGATCCTGACCGGCTCAAGATGACTCAGCCTTCCATCCTTCCAAGGTGGGTAAAATGAGGACCCAGATTGTTGGGGGAAAATAGGCTGACTCTATAAACCGCTTAGAGAGGGCTCTAAAAGCACCGTGAAGCGGTATATAAGTCTAAGTGCTCTTGCTAAGTGTCCGGTTTTTAAGCGAGGACTAGCTGTATCAAACTCTCCTGAACCTTCATTTCAGAATCAGTGGGGTAAAGGAAAGATATGTTAAGTGAGTTTTGCCCTATTTTACGATTTTTCTTTGCCACGGCTGTTAAGCGAATCCCCGCAGTTGTTAAATCAGCAACCCTGGTTGTTGAGTGAATCCGGCTTCCCCCCTGGACTTCGCTTGTCAAAAGACCCTGCGACCATCGTAAATATGAATCAGTTGTCAAGCGTCTCAGTTTTGAACCGTGGGGATGCTGCAACAGGTGTAGGTGTGAAAAACGGTCACGTGAAGTTGTGAAGTTGTGAAGACTAGAAGACCTCCGAGTTCCCTTCCAACTCTGTTATTCTATGCTATTCTATACTTGTTTCACTGCCGTTGTAACTTTCAGCGGTCACTAAATTGTAAGTCGGGGACTGCCTGTCACCTACCTGGTTTCAGAATTTGGACCTCTGGGCTTCCTGAAAAGCGAAACTATTCCCGGTCCGATTGCACCAATTAAGCAATGGGTGTTAAATTTTGATTTTGCAAAATTTAAAATAAGGTGCACGGGAGGCGCCATCGGAGACGCCCACTCGGCTGCGTCTGGTGCCCTGCTTGGAGGGGCTGCAGAGAAACTCTTATGCATATAAAGAGTTGCTTTGCCCTGCAAAGAACCGCACAATGCCCCCCTACACACACCCAGATCCTGGTTTTTCCCCAGTGGTTCTCTGCTCTTAAACTTTGTTAACAGATTATTAACAGAGCAATCAACTCATGGAACAGGAATTGCCTTCAGAAGTTGTGGGAGCTTCAATGCTGGAAGCTTTCAAGGAGAGATTGGACTGCCATCTATCAGAAATGGTGTAGGGCAAAGGTCTTCAAACTTGGCAAGTTTAAGACTTGTGGATTTCAGCTCCCAAAATTCCTGAGCTAACATGACTGGAGGAGGAATTCCGGAAGTTGAAATCCAGAAGTCTTAAAGCTGCCAAGTTTGAAGACCCCTGGTATAGGGTCTCCTTCTTGGGCGGGAGGTTGGACTAGATGACCTACAAGGTCCCTTCCAACTCCGTTAATCTGTATATCTGTATTTCTAAGCAGGATTTCCAGATTAACAGAGTTGGAAGGGACCTGGTAGGTCATCTAGTCCAACCCCCAGCCCCGGGGCTGCCCAAGCAGGAGGCCCTACACAGGGGTGTCAAACTCGTGTCATCACGGCGGCGTCTCATGACATATCGGGACTTTTTTTTCCCTTTTTCTAAATCGGGCGTGGGAGTAGCCAGCGCATGATGCATCTGGGCCCCGGGCCGCGAGTTTGACAGCACTGCCCTACGCCATTACTGACAGATGGCTAAATTCTACTAATATAGTCACTATGTTGAAGAACGAAATAAGATTGATTTGGCATGATCTGCTTTCAACAAACTTTCCTTGTTTCTAGATGTTGGCAGATCTGGTTTTTAAAAATCATTATTAAATAAGAATTAGTATTATTATCTTTTGCAGTATCTTCCCAGGTATTGATGTTAGTCTGATTGGTCTGTAGTTTCCTGGGTCTGTTTTTTTTCCCCCTTTTTTGAAGATGGCAAAAAAAATTATAAGACGGTCTTATTTTCAGGGAAACACGGGTAGTATAATTGGAACTTAGCAGCGTCCCAATTCTTGAAGCAACCCGAGTGTCAGGTGAGCTGGCCTCAATCCACGTTTCTCTAACTATTCTATTTGCCTGAGAAAACCCATTGAAGAGGGGGAAATTGTTATGACTCCCCTTCGAAATTCAAACAAACAAAACAGAAAGCAGCCGTTTCACAATTAAATCAAACGGAAAGAAGTCTTACAAGATAACGGCTGGCAGAAACCACAGCATAAATCTTACTCTGTCCGGCAAACCAGTCCTGGCAATAAATCCTCAGCCTCAGAGCTCTTTGCTGTAACGTCCTCACTCAAATAGTCATTTTGTTCCTGGCGAAATGCACCAGCTCAGCTGTGTCCTTTTATACCCATTAAGGCAACGTGCTAATTAACTGGCTTGCCCTTCAGATTAACGTTTCCTGGTTCTGACGTCAATCCACGATCTAACAGTCATCAGAGTCAAAACTCCCAACAGGACCGATCCTTCCAATCACAACAGAAATAATCTTGGGATAAGGATTCTATCTGTGTGATGGTTGGGAATTGGGAAAACAGGAGCCTTGGGAAGTGTCAATAAAAATTGCTTGCTCAAAATGCAAACCGAACCAAGGGTACCTTCTATCATATGTGTCATACCCGGAAGCCCAAAAATTCTGGACTAAAATATGGAATTGGATACAAAAAATAGTGGAAGATCGAACAGAGTTTAAACCGGAATTGTTCTTGTTGGGAATAATTAAAGGGAAATATGGGAAAAAGATTAAATATATTTTACTATATATATTGACAGCAACAAGGATAGCATTCGCACAATGCTGGAAACAAAATAATACGCCCTCAGAGGAATTAGTAATCCAAAATTTTTTAGATTGTGCTGAAATGGATAAACTGATGTTAACATTAAAAGATAAAGAAGAGTCGGAATATTACAAAATTTGGGATAATTGGTATAAATGGTTGAATAATAGAAATAAAGATAACGGAGATAAGAAAATTACAGATACATATATGAATGTATATAAATGTAGATATTTATATGAGATTGGTTTATATAATAATGATGACACAGTACTGTTAATATTAAGGTTAAGATGTGTAAAAGGTAAAAAAAAAGAACAGTAAAAATTATTGAATAAAAACAGAAAAGAAAATTGCTCGCTCAGCAACAAAAAAAAAGCCCTGTTGAAGAGAGCCCGTAACACAACAGGTCCTCTCAGCCACCTGAGAGTTTGGCACAAGGCGCTCTTTCTCACAACGGGGCTTTTCCTTGTGCGCCTACCATTATTCAGCCTTTTCCCAAGTTCTCTGGTCTCAGGATTCTGGCAATCACGGAGCCGGGTTTCCGAGAATTTATAAGCAATGACAAGCCTTGTTGACTTTGCTGATGCTCAGTCCCAGGGCCAAATCTGGCTGCTGACCTGTGCCTGGAGATGGGCTGACCTCCGCTGCTAACATGGTCCAGGGCAGACGAGCCGGTTTGCAGGAACGGAAAAAAAATATGACATTTTAAAGAAAGAGAAGAATGATTGTTTGAGCAGGGTGGAAAGGAGCTGGAAATCCTGAACTTCGCCGGGCTTTTTAAAATATGTCCTTTTTGCCAAATAATTTTTTTTTTTTTTGAGGGTGGGGTGCAGGAAAGTAACTTCTCTAAGTTTCTAGCTGTCTGTTGCGGAATTAGGTATGTGTAATGAAAAGAAGGACTAGGGGTGACATGATGGAAGTCTTCCAATATCTCAGGGGCTGCCCCAGAGAAGAGGGAGTCAAGCTATTCTCCAAAGCATCTGAAGGCAGGACAAGAAGCAATGGATGGAAACTAGTGGAGAGAAGCAAATTAGAACTAAGGAGAAACTTCCTAACTGGGAGGACAATTAACCAATGGAACAGCTCACCTTCAGAAGTTGTGGGTGCTCCAACATTGGAGGTTTTCCAAAAGAGACTGGACATCCACTTGTCTGAAATGAAAAGAGATAGGATCCCCTGCTTGAGCACGGGGTCAGGCTAGAAGACCTCTAAGGTTCCTTACATATCTATTCTAATTGATCGATTGAATGGATGGATGGAAACTAAGCAAGGAGAGAATCAACCTAGAACTAAGAACAATTAACCAGTGGAACCAGATAAATATTTGTCTGAAATGCTATAGGGCAGTGGTGGCTATCCTTTTGGGGCTGCTGTGCCAAAAATGGTGCATGCACTTGCATGCACATACATGCCAGCACTCAGAAGGCAATGCATGCCCCTCCATGCATTCACCCAAACCCACCGCCCCCTTACCTGCACTGCGCCTCACAGCTGATTTTCGGCTGGTTTGAGGCCTTTTGGGGCCTCCCAGAGGCTTGAGAAAGGCTTCTGCCGGTTTGCAGGCCAAAAACTAGTCCTGTTTCGTCATGTCTGGTATCTTCGGAAAAACAGGAAGTGATGAAACGGGGCTCGTTTTCGGCCTGAAAAGCCTGCAGAAGCCTTCCTCAAACCTCTGGGAGGCCAACAAAAGGCCTCAAACTGGCTGAAAATCAGCTGTGAGGCACCCACATGCTCAGTGAGGTAAGTTTTGCCTGCAGCTTGTGTGCCGGCACAAATGGCTCTCAACCTACGTGTGCCATAGGTTCGCCATCACGGTTATAGGGCATCCTTTGTCAGGGCAACGTCGTT
Source organism: Pseudonaja textilis (assembly GCF_049901715.1). NCBI lineage: Eukaryota > Metazoa > Chordata > Lepidosauria > Squamata > Elapidae > Pseudonaja > Pseudonaja textilis. The sequence goes on from NC_141992.1 coordinate 195,222,514, forward strand.
CTTTCTCGCTTTATTTTTGTTCGCATTTCATCAGACGTAGGTGACAGCCTCTTTCTCTGGGCATGTTGTGTCTCTCTTCACAAGTCTCACTTGTCAAAGGAAGGACGTGAAAGTTCCTCTGCCGACAATCGAGATGAACCTTTCAGATTTTGTACACGAGGAAAGAAAGCTCGAAGTGTGGAGAACCAAAACAGACTAACTTCCTTTCTTACATAATTGGAGGGGGGGGATATTTCCCCAAAGGCCCATCGGAAACGCACCCTGACAAGAGGACAACATATGAACAGAGTTCGAAGGGATCCCGGAGGTCTTCTAGTCCAACCTCCTGCTCGGGCAGGAGACCGTATACCATTTCAGACATATGGTTGTTCAATCGCTTCTTAAATACCTCCAGTGATGGACCACCCCCAACTTCTGGAGGCAACTGCTTGGTTCTGCAACCCAACAGGACTTCAGAAAATAATTAGGACTCCAGAAAAAAACAATTGCTACCAACCTGCCTTTCATGGAGGACCTGCATACTGCAGGAGTCAAAAAGATGTCTGTAAAAATATCTACAGACCCCTCACAGCCCGGACATAAATTGTTTAAACTCCCACCCTCAAAACGATGCTATAGGGCACTGCATGTCAGAACAACTAGATGCAAAGACGGTTTTTTCCCCGAACGCCCTCACTCTGCTAAACAAACAATTCCCTGCTTGTATCCTTAGGATTTATATTGACTGTCTCCTATTTATATGGTCCCTATTACAGGGAGTCCTCAATGTTCAACCACTTCTGAGCCCAACATTTCTGTTTTTAAGTGAGGCTGTCATGATTTCGGACATTGCCCTAATTAAATCATGAACCTCAAGCCAAACTTCAAAAACTATAAAGAATTTATTAGGAGCGAACATGTTGGCAGGTCCTGTTTGAAGCTGATTCTGAGACATGTAATTCACTGTCATTCTTGACCCTGGTTTCCCTCCAGCCCTTTGGGGTGCATCACAATTCATATTCTCCAGTGAAACACGTTCATAGCCAAGAGTCATCAATCACGTTCTCCAGTTAGGGATTTGCAGGGCACAAACTCTGGTTGCTTAGTTACAATTTTTGCAAGATACTAATGGAATGCACTTTTGGTTCCAAACCGCTGCATTGCTCTTTCAAATCCCCACCCACCCCCTTCTGTTTGTGTCAACCCTAAAACAGGCATAGAAATAAATGTTTTTTTAGTTGACAGAGGCATTTGTTCAGCGAGTTTTTTTTTTAATGACCTTTCTTGCCACCGTTGTTAAGCAAATCACTGCAGTTGATAAGTTAGTAAGGTGTTGTTAAGTGAATCTAACTTCCCTGTGGACTTTGCTTGCCAGTAGGCAGGGGTGGGATTCTATCGGTTTGGTTCTGTAGAACTGGTTGTTATGATTCTGCACAATTCGGAGAACTGACAAATGATGCCCCTGGCCAGCCATGCCCCTCTCTGCCCACCCATCCCCTCCCTGCCCCGTCAGTCCTTATCGCGCATGTGCAATGTTACACACACGTGCCCGACATCGTTGGCTGCATTCTTCCTTGCCCAGTCACTCCTCAAGGTATTTCTTTTTTCTTCTGCCAATGATCAGCTGTTCCTATGTTCAGCTGCGCTGGGATTCCCTTCGCTTCCTTACTGCTTCACCCAGGAAGATTCCCTGAGGCCCAGGAAGGCAAAAAATGGAGGGAGGCACAGCTCCTCCCCACCCTGTCCATTTTTTGCCTTCCTGAGCCCCAGGAAAGCCTTCTGGGAGCAACAATGGCCCGCCAGGAGGCTTCCCTGAGGCCCAGAAGGCCCCAAAATGGAACGCAGGGGGGTGCTGGGTGCTCCGCCCATGCTCCGTTTTTTTTCTTTCCTGAGCCCCAAGGAAGCCTTCTGGGAGCAAAATCGCCCCCACAGGAGGCTTTCCTGAGGCCCAGAAGGCCCAAAAGATGGGGGTGGGGTTTGCTGCCAAAAAAAAAACCAAACGAAGAAGAAGCCATGCCCACTCAGTCCCACGCCCACACCCACCTAGCCACGCCCACAGAACCGGTTGTTACAAAATTTGAACCCCACCCCTGCCAGAAGGTCACAAAAGGTGATCCCATGACCTCGGGACCCTGCGATGGACGTAAGTACGAAGCGGTGCCGAGCATCTGAATTCTGATCACAGGACCGCGGGGAATGCTACGATGGTTTTAAGGGTGAAAAAATGGTCGCGAGTTCCCTTTTTGTCCAGTGCCGTTGTAACCTTGGAGGTGACTAAAACGATCTGTTGTAAGTCGAGGGTTACCTGAGTGTTCCCACGGGAGCGATTTCCAGATAGAGACGCACAAGAGAAAGCATCGAAGGTGCTTCCCCTGCGATTGTACAAAATAGCCACACCAGGGGCAGGCTGTTTTTTGCACACCTAATCCCCCCGTGCAAGCTCTCGATTCGCTTCCTTGAGGAAATGCCACTTGGCCTCAGGAAAAAGAAACAGCCGTGTCACCCTGGAAATCTCTTTTGTCTGCCTCGCTGCCTTTTTTTTTTTTTGGTTCTTTGCATTTTGCCTCATGTTGATAAAGCTGCGTGATTAAAAATGACCCGATGAATAGAAGCTTGGAATCTGCATCTCAAATCCGCTCTCAGGCCAATTTCCTACAGAGTGGATGGATGAACTGGGCAAAGTTCTTACACAAGGGAGAATATTTGGAGGACACAGACTGCTCCTTTAATGGTCAGGGCTCTTGGTCAAAGGAGGAGGGGGAAGACCTCTTCATTTTTTAATCGGAAAGGGAAGAACCAAGCAACTAAGTGTGCAGCGGCAGCCCAAAAAGCTAATGCAATCCTAAATTGCATTACCAGAGGGATACAATCAAGATCAAGGGAAGTACTAATACCACTCTATAAAGCCAGACCACATCTAGAGTACTGCGTCCAGTTTTGTTCATGATAAACTGGATGATTAGGGACTGGAGACTAAAACATGATGAACGGTTGCAGGAACTGGGCATGGCTAGTCTGGTGAAGAGAAGGACTGGGGGAGGCATGATAGCGGTCTTCCAATATTTGAGGGGCTGCCACAGAGAGGAAGGGGTCAAGCTATTTTCCAAAGCACCTGAAGGCCAGACAAGAAACAATGGATGGAAAGTCAGCAAGGAGAGATTTAACCTTCAAGAAGAAACTGGACTGCCAGTTGTCAGAAATGGTGTAGGGTCTCCTGCTTCGGTGGTGGGGTTGGACTAGGTAGCCTATAAGGTCCCTTCCAACTCTGATTATCTGTCTGTTAAACCTGGAAATAAGGAGGAATTTTTCTGACAGTGAGAACAATGAACCCATGGAACAGAAATTACCTTCAGATGTTGTGGGAGCTTCATCACTAGAAGATTTCACGAAGAGACCTGTCAGAAATAGTGTAGGGTCTCCTGCTTGGGGATGGGTTGGACTAGATGACCTACAAGGTCCCTTCCAACTCTATCATTCTGTTATAAAGCTGATTGGGAGACTGGAGGATAAAACATGAAGAACGGTTGCAGGAATAGCTATAGTGAAAAGAAGGACGAGGCATGCCGTGATAGCATCTCCCAATATTTGAGGGGCTGCCACAAAGGAGAGGGAGTCAAGCTATTCTCCAAAGCACCTGAGGGCAGGATAAGAAACAATGGGTGAAAACTAATCAAGGAGAGATTCAACCTAGAACTAAGGATAAATTTCCTGACAGTGAGAACAATTAACCACTGGAACTTGTCTCCAGAAATTCATTAAATTGGTGTTTGTCTAATCACAGAACCACCCAAAACACTCCCACCAACATGGATAGGGCAAACCACTAGAGAACCAACACCCATTCCTTCCTAGCATTGATGATGTTCCCTAGTTAGGTAATGAAACGTCTGCAAGAAAACAACTGAGCTCTGAGAGCACCTCAGGCTCTGAATAACTTTTGGGATCAGTTCAATAATTTAGATTTATGTCCCTCTTTCCTTCTGGAGTTCTTCTGAGGCTCTCTGTTTATTTACTCCCCACAACAACTTGTAAAGTAGGATGGACCAAGAGAGGGATTAGCTCACAGTGGCCCATTGAGTTTCCACGTTGGAAGATGGGCTTGACCCAGAGTTCCCCTAGCCCAGTGCTAGCCCCACAGCAAAGCCATGATGGTTGCCATTGGTGATCTGAGTCACAGGGAAGATTATTGCTTATTGCTTAGTGTACCCTATGACTATCATGAAGTGTTGTACCTGATGATTCTTGACTCTTGACAAATTCTTTTATGTACACTGAGAGCATTTGCACCAAAGACAAATTCCTTGTGTGTCCAATCACACTTGGCCAATCAAGAATTCTATTCTATCCTATTCCAAGATGGAGGGCAATCTTTATTTACACTTCGTGGCGCTCCCACTTTTTCCTCACTGTTGTGCTGTTGTTATTTTCTTGGCCTAATGATGTATGCTATGAAAAAGCTCTCCGCGTTCATCCTTTATCCAGGGTTTATATTTAACTCCAAAGTCTGCTCCAAAGCATTTGGCGATCCACTAAATGGATCTGTCCACAATTCAAATCTGTCAACGCTTCAGATTTCCTCACATGACATCACCAAAGGAAATTAAAGTTACAGGCATTTTAAAACTTCACAGTCCATAACTCTAGAGATTTCTTGGCAGCTTTGGCTCCTTCATCACCACTTAAATCTCTAGTTTTCAAATGCAATTCTGCCGAGGGGAAAAAAAGGGATTTTCCCAGAGGCCTTTCTAAGTTAATCTGATCTTGGCTCAGATGTGGGAGCTCCATCGTTGTAGATTTTTAGAAAGAAATTGGACAGCCCCTTGTCTGAAATGGTATAGGATCTCTTGCTTGAGCAGAGGGTTGGACTAGAAGATCTCCAAGGTCCCTTCCAGCTCTATTCAGATTGATTGATCTTAAAAAAACCTCCCGTCATGGAGCACCCACAACTTCTGAAGACAAACGGATTAATTGTTCTCCCTGCCACGAAAATTTCTCCTTATTTTCTCCGTTGCTTCTCTCCTGGATGAGTTTCCATCTATTGTTTCTTGCCCTGCCCTCGGGTGCTTTGGAGAATTGGTTGACATTGATTTATTATCTCCCTGAGCAAGGCAGGGTCTCCCTTTCAATCACTTCTCTCTCTCTGGCTCTCGACCTCTTGAGTTGTAAGTTTAATTTTCAAAAATCTGGTTTTGTACAAAGTTTCAGGTCTCCCACAAATCAACAGAAAACAATTTCATTTGTTAGCAGCCGCTGCTAATATTCTGTCTGCCAGGATTCCGGCAGTTGCCCGAATTAAATCATGAGCCTCGAGCCAAGCTTCAAAAACTTCAACGGATTTATTAGGAGAGAACACGTCGGCATGACGTATATGAAGCCGATTCTGAGACATGTAATTCACTATCACCTATGACTCTGCTTTCCCCCCCCGGCTGTATCATAATTCATATTCTCCAATGAAACACGTTCATAGTTGAGAGTCATCAATCATGTTTTCCAATTAGGGATTTAACCCCACCCGGTTCATGGCAATTCTAAAATCGGCATGGAAATGTTTTAGGAGTAGACACCGTCCTTTCCCCACATCCTAAACATCTTGGCCACAGGGTCTACTCTGATGAGAAAGACACCTGGGAAGGGCCACATTGGGGAAATCCAACATAAGAATGGAATATTTATAGCTGGGGGTTGAACCGTGAAGTCCTTGATGTTCTCAAAACTTGGTGCTCGGCACTGAAGATGTTACCTGGTTGGGTATTGGATACCACTAAGGATCTCATATCTAGCATGCTTTTGGATATGGAGGCACGGGGAATTGCAAACCAGAGTCTAGGAGCTGCGATAATGTGTGTTATAAACCAGGAAAGGACGCACACCTGTCCTTAAGCAAAAGAATTGCCAATTGATGTGAACATAATCATATTAGCTGAGCGGTTTAGGTATTGTTTTGTTCAATTTGGTCAACTTGATTTGTGTTGATCAATATGCCTCTTTCTTCCTTTTTACTCCCCCCCTGGGTTTGTTTGTTTGTTTATTTATTTATTTATTTATTTATATTTATGTTACCGTTCTTTTGTGTTCTTCCGTTTTTGTTTTTGTTGTTGTTCTTTAAAAAAAAACTTTTAACAACTGTAATTGGTCCAGAATAACTGGGAGTCGGGTGGCATATAAATATGATGATTATTACAGATAATCCTTGATTTATGACCATGATTGGGACTGCAACATTTATCACTAAGCAGCGTGGTCATTAAGTGAGCCATGCCCAATCTTACAATCTTTTTATGCTGCAGCCATTAAGCCAGCTTCTCTGTTTGCTTGTTGCAAATGGTGATCACATACTGCAATCATTATTTTCATTAAGTTTGCTTACACACACACAAACACACAGTGGTACCTAGGTTACAGGAACCGGGCATGGCTAGTCTAGTGAAGAGAAGGACCAGGGGAGACATGATAGCAGTCTTCCAATATTTGAGGGGCTGCCACAGAGAGGAAGGGGTCTGTTTTCCAAGGCCCCTGAAGGCCAGAAAAGGAATAATGGATGGAAACTGAACAAGGAGAGATTTAACCTGGAAATAAGGAGAAACTTTCTGACAGGGAGAACAATCAACCAATGGAACAGAAGTTGCCCTTGGAAGTTGTGGGAGCTTCATCACTGAAGGCTTTCAAGAAGAGATTGGACTGCCATTTGTCAGAAATGGTGTAGGGTCTCCCGCTTGGGCGGGGGGTTGGACTAGATGACCTACAAGGTCCCTTCCAACTCTGATGATCTGTTATCTGTTAGGTAACATAGTTTCCCCTTGCACATACATGCCAGTCGTTTCCAGCGCTAGAGGGTGGTGCTTATCTCCGTTACAAAGCCAAAGAGCCAGCGCTGTCTGAAGGCGTCTCTGTCGTCATGTGACCAGCATGACTAAACGCCAAAGGCACATGGAGCGCTGTTCCCTTCCCACCAAAGTGGTCCCTATTTTTCTACTTGCATTTTTACATGCTTTCAAACTGCTAGGTTGGCAGAAGCTGGGACAAGGAACAGGAGCTCACTCCGTTACACTGCGCTAGGGATTCGAACCGCCGAACTGCTGACTGATGGACAAGCTCAGTGTTTTAACCATTGAGCCACTGTGTAACTCACTTAACAAAGGTTTCACTTAGCAACAGAAATGTTGGGCTCAATCGTGGTTGTCACTTGAGGACCACCTGTAGAGAGTCATAAGGCGGTCAGCACCGTTAAGTTCTAGTTTGTATGTCAAGTACCAAGCAAACAATGTGTCAACTCATAAAGTATTTCTATGATCTTTTTAGAGTTGTCATCCGAAAGGAAGGGATGAGCAGTGCGGCAGCTTGGAAACCAAAAGTGCATTCCATAGTTTTCAAAGATAGTAACTAGGTGACTGAAGTTTCTGCCGTGCAAAATTCTAACTGGAGAGCATGATTGATGGCTCTTGGCTATGGAGGTGTCCCATTGGAGAATATGAATTATGATACACCTAGGGGGGTGGGGGGAAAACCAGGGTCGAGGGCAGTGGTGGGATTCAAATTATTTTACTACCGGTTCTGTGGGCGTGGCTTGGTGGGTGTGGCAGGGGAAAGATACTGTAAAATCTCCAGTCAGAGGTGGTATTTGCCGGTTCCCCACACTCAAAATTTCCGCTACCGGTTCTCCAGAACTGGTCACAACCTGCTGAATACCACCTCTGCTCAAGGGTGACAATGAATGATGTGCCTCAGAGTCGGCTACCCCCAGGCAGCGCCGGACACGTTAACTCCCAATAAATCCTTGTGAAGTTTTGGAAGTTTGGCTCGAGACTCATGATTTAAATGGGGGTAACTGCTGGAATCCTGACAGGAAGTACCGGGACAAACTTTTCATGTCAAAATGCGTTGAGTAATAAATTCGATGAATTTCAAAACAGGTGCCACTGTGTATATAAGCAAATGTGTATTAAACTCACAATAAAAATACAGGTTGGTTGCCAAGCCATCGAATTTTGATCATCTGACTGCAAGGATATTATGATGGTCGTAATCTGAGGACTGGTTGCAAGCCACTTTCTTCCAGCCCTTTGGCAACTTCAAACAGTCACTAAACAGTGTTGGGCTGCACATTTTTTAATAACCGGTTCTCTGGCTGGTTGGTCATGTGACTGGGTGGGCGATGTCACTCATCACACCCAGCCCCGCCTCCCGGCCACTCGCCTCACAGAGATAGGATTCAGCCGGTTGGGGCTAATCCCACCACTGGTTGGCCATGTCCATTTTCCGGCCTGTTTGGGGGCCATTTTCGGGCTGGTTTTTGCCCCCCAAAACAGCCCAAAATGGCTCCCAAAACAGCCCAAAATGGCCCCCAAAACAGGCAGGGGTGGGGCCAGCCGATGATTCGATTTGCCGGTTCTTTGAACCATGCTGAGTCAGAACAAGGGGTTTGGGCAAATCGATCCGAACCTGCAGCAACCCACCTCTGTCACTAAACAGAACTGCGCTCAGAACTACCTTCGGAAGGGAGCTTCATCCCTGGAAGCTTTCAAGAAGAGATTAGATTCCCATTTGTCAGAAATGGTGTAGGGTCTCTTGGTTGGACTGGATGACCTACAAGATCCCTTCCAACTCTGTTATTCTGTTAAATGAATGGTCAACTAGCCGAAAGACGAGCTGTGTGTAAGTATATACTCCAGAGTGAATTCCCCTTCCCCATCCCTGCAGACACAAGACACAAACCAATCTCTCTTATTGAAATGTTTATTAAGATTGAACTGTAGAACAATGGATTGAGCACATGTAACTGTGAACTTTTGACTTGTTTTATACATTCAGCCGCTTCTAACGATACATGGGAAAAAATGTGTGTGTATATATATATACACACCAACAGATCAAAAGTGCAGAAGGGTTAATCTGTTTGTCATGCAATGAAGTCCAGAAAAGAAAAAAACACCAACCCCCCCGCCCCCCAAAAATTATCTGTGCTGAAATTGTTACCATCCCAGGCGTTAATGCCACTTGCACTCAGCCGACGTCGTCTCGCTTGTCCCTTTTCCCTAAGTCCCTGTGAAACGTTATGTGTTTAACACACACTTATAAACATTTGCTAAACTCAGCAAGAGCTAGTATAGTGCTCCAACTTAATAAGTTGATAAAAAAGAAGTTTCTTACGGCCAGTTCACAATGGAACTAATTATAGATATCTCTATATACTTATATTTATTTATTTTTCATTATGAGATGCCTAGATGCAGCTTTTCAGTAGATGAGGCATTTTTTTTTTTTGCAAAATAAACAAAATAACAAAAAGAAATTCAGCTGGCCATTTAACTATGAGGGAAGTGGCAGGTTTGGGTTGCACCAGAAATTAAAGAAGAAGAACAAAAATGACCAACATTGGAAAAGTTACTTCATTATCACCCGTGATATTGGGAGGCCGGAGGAAATGACCCCATAGCTTGACAGGACTACTACTTCTATTAAAGGATGACACCTTGACCTCTGGAAAAGCTGGACATCTCAGCCCCTTTCCTGATTCTGAAGAAGCAAGACCACAGCTCTTGAGAATTCGCTTTATCCCTTCGTGGTGTTTGGAGCAAACACGTTGTAGCTACGGAAAGCCTTCCAAAGTTGTGGAGCTTTCGGCAACTTTGGAAGATGCTACAGAACCCGGGCTGTTTTGTGATTACTTGGTGATCGAGGAATTATTCCAAGGAAGATATTGGGATTCAACTCATCCTAAATTTGTCCTCTCACAGGAGGTGAAATATTCAATGATCTAATGGAACTCAACTGTCTGGGGAAGAAACTCCTATGATTCCAGAACCTTCTTCCTGTTTGCAGATTCTCCCACAATCTCCACCTGACCGTCAAGATTCTAGTAAGAGGTACTTTACTGAGGAAGTTGCGAGTGCAACATGGAAATGGGTACTCTGGAGTTTTTTTCCCCCCAAAATGCCTTTTTTTTAAAAAAAAAAATCAAGATAGTTTTAAACACCTCCATCTTTTCTTGCAGAAATCACTGCTCTGGGGCTCAATGTGCAAACTTCAAATTCCACAGCTAGGAGACAACCGAAACAATTTGGGATTTCATTTTATCTCTCTCTTCCTTTCTGCAATGCAAGTTGCCCAATTTTCAAACTTTTGTGCAACTTTGGATGCCCCTAACTTTTATTTGGCTTTATGAGCGAGAAACCAAGGCGGCTCCTGCAAATGAAGGACAACTGCAAGACACTTCCAATCTTTCCTGGTTCCTTCCCACGACCGGCTGGACTTCAAAGGAGTGTGTGGAAGAAGCCACAAACTAAATTGAGCATGGCCTGGCGCTTGAAAGCAGGGCATGGAAAAGTTGTACACTTTGGCAAACGCAGGGCAAGGGAAGGAGCAGCGGGTTCAAACGATTTAAAGGAACAAAGAGGGATCAAAAGTGAATTGATAAAAAAGGAAAAGAGCTAGGTGAACTTTTCTAACTGAGCTGTGATCAAATTGGATCTAGGTGAGGGGTCTCCAACCTTGGCAACTTTGAAGACTTGTGGACTTCAACTCTTCAACTCCCAGAGTTCGTCAGCCAGCTTAAGTCTTACAGTTGCCAAGGTTGGAGACCCTTGATCCAGAAAGTCCTCACCAGAAGCTTCTACCCAAGAGCATCTGATCTTCTTAAAATCCTTGAAGGGCCCAGCCTGGTTCTCATTTGCTACCAGGAGTTGAAGGCCTCGAATCTGTTCCCACCAAAATCCAATCAGCTAATCCTGCATAGTACAGTTCAGCTCTAACTGAACTTGCTTTTGCACCTCTGCCAGAGATCTTTCCAAAAAAACATTTAAAAATCAAAGGTTCTCTAAAGTTCTCTCTCCAGGAGTTTTAGCACGGAGAAAGATCACCACGATGGGCCGGAGATCTTGTCCAGAGGTTCTCCACTGTCAAGGAATAATCTAAATTAAATGGCCCAGCAGAATCAAATTCCTTCTCAAGGAATTTGCTCAACCTCCCTTGTCTTTTGGAGTGAAGGAGCTCCCTTTGTGGACAAACCTCCAACGGGGTCTAGATGAGGGAACAAGTTCTTGAATCATTAGAGAATATTTTAACAGCTGGTTGGGTAAAAGTCTTCATAACCAAATAAAGAGCCCATTTCCAAAAAATTAATGAAAAGTTGTTATTGCTTTTTTCCTACCTCTTAATTCACCCTAAATGAAGAAAACTTGTCATGTCAGATAGAAAATAAATATTGGTAATTCCTAAAGTAAATCTGGTCAACAGCTAAGTAGGACTCCACAGAGCCAGCTGAATTTGATAGACAAGATAAGATACATCACATTCAAGGAAGAATTTGGCTTTTGATTGAACCACCTGAAGGGAATGAGGATTTTTCAATGTGCGCCACTTATGTCCCGCCCCAAAACATGGGAATAGAAGCATTAACTAGGACGCGGTGAATTTTGTGTTCATCCCAAGGCCCAAGCCAAAATATACTGCCAGGGTTGCTTTTTGCTATTCTAAAAACTCTTAAATTACGCTTCAGTTTATAGTCCAGCATGGTTTGGGAATCTCTAAGTAAAGGAGAAAGACACAAATCATGTCCTGAGTTTTAATAACACGGGATTAAATCACTTTCAGTTATAAAAAGCAAAGTGTGTGTCCCATTGTCTTCCAGGTAGACCAGAGGTCTCCAAACTTAGCAACTTTAAGACTTGTGGACTTCAGGTTGAAGCCCACAAGTCTTAAAGTGACCAAGTTTGGGGACCCCTGTGATAGACAAATAGACCTACAAAACTAAAGTTCAGGTCTAAATCCCATTTAATTTAATACCAATTTAATGATAGCCTGCACGTCTCTTTTCGGACATCAGGGTAGCCACGTTTGAAAGCATTTCAATGTTCTTAAGATAAAGCTCCAGAGATGAAGGAGAACAATTCTGCCAGGAAGTCTAAACATGAGGAAGGTTGAGAAGGTTGGACTTTCAAGTTAAGAGGGCCTTCTTTATCAGAACTGGGCAGAAAACTACCTTGGGTTTATCAGTGTGGTTTAACCCAATGGCTCAAAAGAACAAGGACCAAAGCATAGCCCAACATCTAAGAGGCCTTCCCCTTTTTCCATCCCAGAACCAAGGAGGATGTCATCGAACGATGGGCGAAAACTTCTCAATTAGCCAGGAAGGAACAAGCACATTCTCTGATGTTTGGAGTCACTATGGCTTAAAGCAGGGGTCTCCAACCTTGGCCGCTTTAAGACTTGTGGGCTTCAAGTCCCAGAATTCCCAGCCAGCATGTCCAAGTTTGGAGACCCCCTGCCTTAAAGGAAGTTAATTTGGGGGAAAAACCACCACATCGTTGCTTGTTTGATTTTGAGAAACAAAACAAATCAAGATAGCCGTTATCTGATCAAAGCCCCTCCCCTTTTCAGAGGTGCAAGGCATGTGCGTGGGGGGGAAAGGGGGCGTGGCATCAATCATACAATCGTGGCCACCATCTTGAATGCTTCGCGTTTCTCTGACAAGCAGAATGTCAGTCTCTTTTATTTTTGTTCACTGATGGAACGGAATGAAAGCGAGCTTTTCCAGGAAGGGAACAAACAACTCAAAAAAGCAAAATTCCACCGAAGAGAGAAAAGAGAGGGTTGCTTTTTTTTTTTTTTTTTTTTTTTTTTAACTCCCAAGGAGAGAAAATTAGCGCGGCAATCTCATTTCACGTGATTCATCGAGACTCCTGTTCAGCAGGGCCCTTCTAAAAAGGCCAAGGGCCGTAGTTAAAATGGCTGATTTAAAAGGGAATGAGCAACTATTCTGAAGGGGGGGCGTGGTGGAGAAACCCCCCCCCCCCATGGTAAATTAGAACACTGCTGGGTGGTGGGAGTAGTGGAGTGCATGTGTTAGGTGTAGCAAAGTCTCCAAGTGCAACAGAAGGAGAGCACGCTTAGCTAAAAACAACCACGTAAAATCTGTTTCCCAACTTCGACAGCCTTCAGATCTCCCTCTTTTTAAAAATAATGTTCCAAATGTCACATTTTGGAGGGGGGTGGGGTGGGCAACGAAGGGGGAGAAACGAAATATTCCTTCGATCCTTTAAAAATAGTTCTATGAAACTCTGGTAGAAAACGAGCTTCTATGAAATTTCCTATAAAGAGGAGAGGTAAAATGACTGCTGAAAAGCACAAGACAGGACTGGCCGAAGACTGAAGGTAAAATCGGGGTTGTCCTGAGGCCGTGGTCGACCAAGTCAAAAGACGGGGAACCTTTACGGTGGGGATCCAAAATCCACCCATCTTTGATTGGTTCCCTCCTCTGAGCTCTTCAAATCCCCAGATGAAGGACGACCGCGGCAGTTGTGTAAAATGTGACGTCTTCTTTTGAAACAGATCAACGGTTCAAGTAAGAGATCAAAAACGGCTTCTTTGAATTAGATATATAGAAAGGTAAATACTTGCTTCTTAACCGCTGGGCTCGCTGACATGCGTTTTACAGAGATGTTACCGGAAGGAGCAGCAGGGGAAAAAAACAAACAAGAACACCAAGAGGGCCTCCCAAATTTGCAACACTCCACGAGGAAATCTGCCTCGGAAACTGTCTATGGGAGGAGAACTTTCTAGAAGAGTGAAAAAACGAAGAGATTACATGTGGTATGGAATCAAGAGTCGGGCCCTATTAGGGGTTCCCTTGGAATTTGTCCCAAATGATGCCAAAAATGATTTTTTTGAGGTGCGAGACCAGCTGAATTTCTGCCTTCCTCCACAGCAGCAGAATTTCGGCGCCTCCGAAGGACACTGTTGGAGCAGGCGGGCCTTACGCACGGAAGCCGCTCAAATCAACATCCGATCCAAAGAAACAAGAAAGGCGGGTAGGAATTTTCGACTGAGGAACAAATGGAAGAAGAATTTCTTTGAGACTCCGGCGACATCTCACCATCCCCCTCAAAGCTGAGGAAAAAACTACAGCGTTTTGAAAAAAAAAAAGCTGCGTTCTCGAAGACCTGAAAGCTTTTTTTATGTTTTAATTAAAAAATTAAAAAGCAAGCAAGGAAAAACAAACCAACCAACTAACGAACACGTAGGCAGACGAATATTCGTTACTCTGCAAACCTCAGAGGTAGGCCTTTGGTTTTTTGCTTGTCCATGTTGAGAGAACCTCCTTGTTCGCCACCGTTTCCAGCCTGGAAGTTTCAGGAAAAAGTGCAATCAACAACCCTTGCCCTCCCACCTCCCCCAAAAAGCCTTCCCCCCACCCCCAAAAAAAACAGAACCCAAGGGAATCCATACTTGAAGAGACTGATGATGGAGATTCCCCAAGCAGCTTTGTCGCAAAGGAGGACATTTAAGGACATTTAAATGCCACTAAGCTGGGAAAAAGAAAAATCGAAAAATTCAAATCGACCCATTTGTGGGTATCAATAGTCACTGCTTGTCCCGCTCCCTCCCTCCAGCCCCGGTTCTTTTTCTCACTATCCCAACTGGCTGAAATTTCTCTTTCCTTCCACCAAAACAGCTTCTATGGATCCAGGTTGCCTGGGGTCCTAAGTGACAAAAATGACCCCATCAGGCTGAGGGTTTTATTTTTATTTAAAAATAAATAAACGAACACGCGTTCCCACTGTTCACGCCGCTGCAATAATTTCGCATAAAATTGGGGGGGCGAAAATAGCAGTGACTCCCAAAATAATGAGTTCCAGGCCAAAGTTCAAGAGAGGAAGAGGAGGGGGAAGGGAACAGCCCCTCCCCCCCAACCAAGGAAAGCTGTCGATTTTAATATTGCATCAATTCTACAAATGCACACATTTCAACCAGCTGCAATTGATTGTCTTAAGAAAAAACCACACGGCCTGATCAAAATAAAAGCTGTTTTTTTTTTTTCCTGGGGGGGAAAAAAATGCGGAAGCAAGAATGGCTTAATTTAAATCCCAAACTGTCCAATTGTCAAAAAAATAGAAATAAAAAAAATAATGAAATGTCCAGATGAATAATTGGCACGGGGAAGAAAAAAAAAAAAAGAGAGAGAGAGAAAAGGAACGCCATGTCTTTTAAAAACCAAAAAAACTAGAAGGATGTTTTCCTGCTTGTTGATTAAAAAAAAACATCTCGGAAATCCGAAAAGTGTTTCTCTTCGTTAAAAACACCTCTAAGAAACAGAGATTTTTTTTTTTTTTCCTGGATGGTAGAGAAAGCAGTCAGCACGAAAATTCTCCGAGCTCCGCAATTGCGCGAAAGGACCTTTCTCCCCCGAAAAATCCCCTGCTGCAAATTAAAACAGCGGGAAGCTGCCCGCTAAAAATTCAAAATTTTTGCTTTGAAGGATGTTCTGGGTTTTGCATCTGGATTGCTTGGAATGTGTGTGAGAGGCCGGGACGCCTTCACACCGCCGACTCGCTTTCCACCTCTGGCGCAGCTGGATCTTTTCCGCGGCTGAGTTTGATCACCGTCAGTTTCTCCTCGCTCTCGCCGCTGTTTTTGGCTGCGGCAGGCGGGGCCAACTCCTTCTGCTCTTCCTTCAAACTCTCCCCAACATCTGGGTAAATCACCAAGAAGGTGGCCGTCAAGAAGCCCAGGAAAGAGCCCACGGATGCCACGACCGGGATGACCCGGACGGTGCCCACGGCATCTACCACACTTCCCAGGGCAGAAGCTACCAGGATCTGGGAGATGTAGACCTGGCACGACAAGATGGCGCAATCGATGCCGAAACCTCGCTTGGAGTTGCCAGGGCTGTGATGGATGTACTGCGAAAAAAAGAGCACAAAAACACAACAAAAAGACAAGTCAAGGTGAAGGAGTTTGCACTGGTGGTGCAGAGGTGGGAATGCAGTACTGAAGGCTACTTCTGCTGACTGCCGGCTGCCAGCAGTTCGATCCTCACCAGGCTCGAGATTGACTCAGCCTTCCATCCTTCCAAGGTGGGTAAAATGAGGACCCAGATTGTTGGGGGCAAGAGGCTGACCCTGTAAACCGCTTAGAGGGCTGCAAAGCACTGTGAAGCGGTATATAAGTCTAAGAAGGAATGAAGGGGTATAGTGCTAAGAAGGAAGGAAGGAAGGAAGGAAGGAAGGAAGGAAGGAAGGAAGGAAGGAAGGAAGGAAGGGGAGAGGGAGGAAGGAAGGCAGGTAGGAAGGAAAATAACACCTGAAAGAATGGGAGGAAGGAAGGAAGGAAGGAAGGAAGGAAGGAAGGAAGGAAGGAAAATAACACCTGAAAAGAATGGGAGGGGAGGAAGGAAGAGGGAGGGAGAGGAGGGAGGGAGGGAGGGAGGGAGGGAAGGAAGGAGGAAGGAGGGATGGGAGGGGAGGGAAAGAATGGGAGGAAGGAAGGAAGGAAGGAAGGAAGGAAGGAAGAAGGAAGGAAGGAAGGAAAGAAGGAAGGAAGGAAGGAAAATAACACCTGAAAGAATGGGAGGAACAAGGAAGGTAACACCTGAAAGAATGGGAGGAAGGAAGGAAGGGAGAGGGAGGGAGGGAGGGAGGGAGGGAAGGGGAAGGAAGGAAATAACACCTGAAAGAAAAGAACAAGGAGGTAAACCTGAAAGGATGGGGGAAGGAAGGGAAGGAAGGAAGGGAAGGGAGGGAGGGAAATAACACCTGAGAGAATGGGAGGAAGGAAGGAAGGGAGAGGGAGGAGGAGGAGGGAGGAGGAAGGAAGGAAGGAAAATAACACCTGAAAGAATGGGAGGGAGGAAGGTAAAGAAAGAATGGGAGGAAGGAAGGGAAGGAAGGAAGGAAGGAGGAGGAAGATAACACCTGAAAGAATGGGAGGAACGAAAGAAAGAAGGGAGGGAGAGGGGGGGAGGAGGAAGGAAGGAAGATAACACCTGAAAAAGGAGATGGAGGAGGGAGGGCCATGGTGTTATAGTGGTTAGAACACAGTATTGCAGGCTGACTCTGCTCACTACCAGGAGTTCGATTCTGACTCAAGGTTGACTCAGCCTTCCATCCATCCAAGGTCAGTCAAATGAGGACCCAGATTGTTGGGGGCAAGAGGCTGACTCTGTACACTGCTTAGAGAGAGGCTGTAAAAGCACTGTGAAGCGGTATATAAGTCTAAGGGCCATTGCTGTTGGTGCACAGGTAGTTCCTGACTTCTCCATTGCTTCTTCCGAAGAGCCACCAGCATTTTTTAAAAAAATACAGGTATTCCTCAGGTGCGGTGGTCGTGCATGCATGTGCAGGGGTGTGGGTGCCCCTGCATGCATTGCCTTATGGGTACTGGCATGCGTATGTGTGTGTGTATGTGCGCACTGTTGGCATGTGAGGACGGAAAGGTTAGCCATCACTGCTCTAGGAGACCCATTTGCGATTTGGTGATTGTGCTGTTTAGAGGCCTTGGTTTTCCCAGTGGCAATGTATGGCTGTGAGAGTTGGACTGTAAGGAAGGCTGAGCGCCAAAGAATGGCGGCCTTCCAACTCTGGTACTGGAGAAGACTCCTGTGAGTCCCTTGGACTGCAAGGCCATCCAACCGGTCAGTCCTAGAGGAGATCAGCCCTGGCTGCTCTTTACAAGGCCAGATCCTGAAGACAAAACTCAAAGACTTTGGCCACCTCATGAGAAGGAAGGACTCCCTGGAGAAGAGCCTAATGCTGGGAACAGTTGAGGGCAAAAAAAGAAGGGGATGACAGAGAATGAGGGGGCTGGATGGAGTCACTGAAGCAGCCGGTGTGAGCTTAAATGGACTCCAGGGGATGGTAGAGGGTAGGAAGGCCTGGAGGAACGTTGTCCATGGGGTCACGATGGGTCAGACACGACTTCATAACTAACAACAATAACAACACCGTTTAGCACAGGGGTGTCCCCAGTCCGTGCTGGCTAGGGATTCTGGGAGTTGAAGTCCACAGGTCTTACGGTTGATAAGGTTGGGTGGCACATTTAGTGGCACATTATAGGAATCCAAAAATGGGTGGATTCAATGTCAGATTGTGCTGGTTGGGTGAGTCCAGAGAGGACAGATACAGGAGAAGTTCTGCAGAAGGTCTTTGTCGCCATCTCATACCAAGGTAAGGGAGAAGGTCTCCTTCCCCAATGATCTGTGTGCATCTGTATGGTTGGATAGTTGAGGGACCCATAACTCTTATGAAGAAGTGTCCACAGTTCACCCTCCAACCTTTGACGGTAAGAGATGCTCCGTTACTTTGACTGGGAAGCCCCTCAGTCAAATCAAGACACTCTCATCCCTGATCTAACTGGGGTTCTCCGATCCCAAAGGTGGTGCGACCTTAAGACTTGGTGAACTTCAACCCCCAGAATTCCAGCCAGAAGGCCACCTACCTCCTTGATGTCGTGGTACTGTCCCAGGAGTGCATAGGGGCAATAGGAGATGCTCATCGAAACGATTCCCATGGTGCTGATCATGATCATGGCGACGTAGACGTTGGGGAAAATGGCCATCACCGCTGTGCCGATGGAGAACCCCAAGGTGCCCAAGATGTAGATCACTCGTATGCTCAAGTCATAATTGTCCAAGTATTTCTGGAGTAAAGCTGGAAAACGATGGGCACAAGTCGCAGTTACACAACGTTCTGAACTTCTACGGAGGAGGGCAACAACCCACCCATTCAACCTCTTCCACCCAGGCCTACTGAGAAGATAGGAGAGACGTGCATAAATTCTCCAAGCAACCTTGGCTGGCTGGGAAAGTCTGAGAGTTGAAGCCCATGGATCTTAAAAAGTTGCTCATTGGCTTAGAGAAAGGACGTCCCAACTTTGGCAACTTAAGACCTGTGGACCTCAACTCCCCAAATTCCTCTGGTTTAGAGCGAGGAGAAATAATCCTTCCAGGTTTAAGAGTTGCGTTAACCTCAGAACCATTGGAGAAAGCCTCTTCCCCACAAAGCATGACCTGCCACACCAAGTATCAGGCAATAACCAAGTGGATGAATCTCACAGTCTCTTGACTAACTTAAGAATTACATGCTTGGCTCATTGTGTCTTTTATTCCTTGGAGACATCTGAGAGGGCAATCCTCAGGCCCAAGCTTACAGCAGGAGTCTCCGATCATGGCAGTTTCAAAACTTGTGGACTTCCAACTCTCAGAATTCCTGGCTGGCTGAGGAACTCTGGGAGCGGAAGTCCACAAGTCTTAAGGTTGCCAAGTTTGGACACCTCTGGTTTATAGGACCCGTGTGTGGTCTGTGGGATATATCTTGGGCAAAGCATCTTTCTCCAGTCTTGTGCCCAGATATACAGTTAGTGCAACTCTCAACCAAAACAACTTGAGGGCAGCAATATGGAAGCAAATGGTTAAGGAAGGAGCTTTAGCTCTGAGGGAGAGAGCATATTTTCCATGCTGAATGTCCCAAACTAACTGAGGTCTTCCCTGGGAGATTCACTGTCTTTCCCATTCCAACATGGAGATGTTATCCTTCAACATGTTCTAGTTCACCATCAAAGCTGACACCAGCCAGAGCAGAGAACAACTCAAAGGGGTAGAGGAGGAAGATGTGGAGAGACCTGGCCGATGGAATTGCCAAGAGTTGGATATGACTGAATGGATAACATCGTGATAGGTTGTGATGTAATATGTTGTTATATAATGATATGAAATTCTCGAAAACAGCTCATCTGCCTGGAATCCACACTGTATAATGGACATTAATATGATTGAACGAGTCCAGAGGTATTGCATGAGAAGACTACTTCACTCCTCAGCTCGCAATAGAATACCTTATACTATCAGGCTTGAAATTTTAGGTTTGGACAACTTAGAACTACGCTGCCTGTGGTCTGACCTAAGCTTAGTACACAAAACTGTCTGCTATAACATCCTACCTGTCGACAACAACTTCAGCTTCAACCGCAATAACACACGGGCAAACAATAGATCCAAACTCAAAGTAAATCGCTCCAAACTCGATTGCAGAAAGTACGACTTCAGCAACGGAGTGCTCAACGCCTGGAACCCACTCCCTGACTCTGGTGTTACATCCTCAAACCCCCAAAACTTATAACCTCAAACTGTCTACCGTGGACCTTGCTCCATTCCTAGGAGGTCTGTGGGGGCGTGCGTAAGCGCACCGGCGTGCCTACCGTCCCTGTCCTTCTGTTCCCACTTATTCCTATTCATTTATTATGTATCTACTTATACCTGCTTATAATTATATGCTTACATGTTATGTTCATACTTATACTTGGTTTCTCATACATGCTTGAGAAACTAACTAAATAACTAATTAACTAACTAACTAACTAACTAACTAAACATCTTGATTTCAGTAAAACATATTCATTTCCACTTATTCATACTCATTTATTATGTATCTACTTATACTTGCTTATAATTATATGCTTACATGTTATGCTCATACTTATACTTGGTTTCTCATACATGCTTGAGAAACTAACTAACTAACTAACTAATTAACTAACTAACTAACTAAACATCTTGATTTCAGTAAAACATATTCATTTCCACTTATTCATACTCATTTATTATGTATCTACTTATACCTGCTTATAATTATATGCTTACATGTTAGGTTCATACTTATACTTGGTTTCTCATACATGCTTGAGAAACTAACTAAATAACTAATTAACTAACTAACTAACTAACTAACTAACTAAACATCTTGATTTCAGTAAAACATATTCATTTCCACTTATTCATACTCATTTTATTATGTATCTACTTATACTTGCTTATAATTATATGCTTACATGTTATGCTCATACTTATACTTGGTTTCTCATACATGCTTGAGAAACTAACTAACTAACTAACTAACTAACTAACTAACTAACTAACTAACTAAACATCTTGATTTCAGTAAAACATATTCATTTCCACTTATTCATACTCATTTATTATGTATCTACTTATACCTGCTTATAATTATATGCTTACATGTTAGGTTCATACTTATACTTGGTTTCTCATACATGCTTGAGAAACTAACTAAATAACTAATTAACTAACTAACTAACTAACTAACTAACTAACTAAACATCTTGATTTCAGTAAAACATATTCATTTCCACTTATTCATACTCATTTATTATGTATCTACTTATACTTGCTTATAATTATATGCTTACATGTTATGCTCATACTTATACTTGGTTTCTCATACATGCTTGAGAAACTAACTAACTAACTAACTAACTAACTAACTAACTAACTAACTAACTAACTAACTATCTTGATTTCAGTAAAACATATTCATTCATTCATTCATTCAAATGATAAAGCTTCCCATCGCACATCCCTCGCTCTGGTACTGCTCACAATGAAACCAGATTCTGCCTCCCTCTTCCCAATTATGCCACTCTTCACCCAGCTTTAACCCAGGACAGTAGCACACAGCCTCTCACCTGAACACACAGCAGCAGTAGCAGCATAGATGACCAAGCCCCAGCAACCCATCTGGACGCCAGTGCTGTAGTCCTGCAGTTCGGTCGAATTAGAAGGAGCCTGTCGGGAAAGAAGAGGCTTTGACCAAAGGCAGAAGACTTGAAAGAAATGGTCGGCCACCGTCCCGCACCAAATTTCCAGCTGCCCTTCTTTAAAACAGACTATTTGTCGAGCTCACTGAGGATTGAACTGTGGGGGTTCTTGGTGTTCTCTGAGTTTGGTGGTTTTCCTGCAGATGTTTCATTACCCAACTAGATGACATCATCAGTGCTAGAAGGGGGTGGGTTTTGTGGAAGAGCAGCAGGAGGAGGAGGAGAAGGAGGAGGAATGTGGGGTCCTATATGCTCTCAGTAGTTGGTGGTTTTCTTGCAGATAATTTCATTACCCAACTAGGTAACATCATCAGTGCTAGAAGGGGTGGGTTTAGCAGGAGGAGGAGGAGGAGGAGGAGAAGGAGGAGGAGAAGGAGGAGGAGGAGGAGGAGGAGAAGGAGGAGGAATGTGGTGTCCTAGATGCTCTCTGAGCTTGGTGGTTTTCTTGCAGATGTTTCATTACCCAACTAGGTAACAACATCAGTGCTAGAAGGGGGTGGGTTTAGCAGGAGGAGGAGGAGGACAAGGAAGAGGAGGAGGAGGAGGAGAAGGAGGAGGAATGTGGGATCCTAGATGCTCTCTGAGCTTGGTGGTTTTCTTGCAGATGTTTCATTACCCAACTAGATGACATCATCAGTGCTAGAAGGGGGTGGGTTTTGTGGAAGAGCAGCAGGAGGAGGAGGAGAAGGAGGAGGAATGTGGGGTCCTATATGCTCTCAGTAGTTGGTGGTTTTCTTGCAGGTGTTTCATTACCCAACTAGGTAACATCATCAGTGCTAGAAGGGGGTGGGTTTTGTGGAAGAGCAGGAAGAGGAGGAGGAGGAGGACAAGGAAGAGGAGGAGGAGGAGGAGGAGGAATGTGGGGTCCTAGATGCTCTCTGAGCTTAGTGGTTTTCTTGCAGATGTTTCATTACCCAACTAGGCAACATCATCAGTGTTAGAAGGGAATGAGGTTGGCAGAGAGGAGGAGAAAGAGGACTATGAGGTCGTTGTTGCGTTCTGTGCTTGTGCATTTCTTGCAAGACAGTTCATTACCTAACCGGTTAACATCATCAGTAATTATCAGCACTGAGGATGTTATCTAGTTTGGTAAAGGAAGGTTTGCAAGAATACCACCAAGCTCAGAGCGCACTGAGGACCTCACCCTTCCACTTCCTCCTACGAGGCTACTTAGAACTTGCCCTTAATAGAAAGGTTCTCAGTTCAACTTACAGATACACAAGTGAAAATGGTCTATCAAATCTGTTTTATGGTTACATCCCAAGCTGGAGGGGAAAGATTACACTTTGAAACGCTTTCTCCCTGGTTGCCTAGAAGTTACTTTCCACTTCATCATGGACAACTAGGCACAGGATGTTACACAAGGCTGAGTAACCTATGTGTAATGTTGGGTCGCCTTTACAAATTTCTATTGGGACTGAATTTGTTTGTGAGGAGGTACCCAACGTGAATGAGAGCAGAGAAGATTTCATTAATGGGATCTGTGTGTGTGTGTGTGTGTGTGTGTGAATGTGTGGCTGAGTGTGTGTGGTTGTGCCAACGTTCCTCCTCTGCTCATCAGCCCCCGGCGACACCGGTGCTGTTCTCACCTTGGGATCACCATGGAAGATGACCTGCCCCATGAAGTCGGTGTAGAAGACGGCTTCAGCAATGATGGAAAACCAGGTCAAGAGGTGACAAACGCAAAGCCGCAGCAGCTCTTTGGGCATCTTCAGCATGGACAACCACAAGAGTCTCACGGTGGTCTCCGTTTCGCCTTCCTCGCTTTCCGTGTCTCCGCTGGAATTGGTGGCGCCGCTCGGGTTCCGGTGCCTGTACCTCTGCCGCTGCCTCTTCTGCATGTCGTAGATGTCGTTCATGCTCCGAGAGGACTTGATCAAGACTACCGCGTTGGCCCGCCGGAAGCGGTAGTGGTGGGACCCGATCTTCCCATAGTAGGAGAAGGTGTTCGAAGGCTGGCGGTAGAACATGTGTCTCCGCCGGCGCATGGAGCTTGAGGTGCACGACTGCTTCATGCCCATCCGGATGTGCCCATTCAGGAGATCTTTTGGTAGGGAGCCATTCCCATTGGGGACTTTGGCCTCGTTCAAGTGGTTCTCAAGTAACACTTCGTCCTCCTTCTCGTTCTCCCTGAGGAAAGCGGACAAGCGGTTGAATTTGGATTTCATGAGTTCTTGGCTGGTGCTGCGTGGCGTCGCCGGGGAGGACGAATCCTGGAAAATGGAAGGCTCGATCTCGTGAAGGAAAAGCAGCTCTGATTCCATATCGAGGGTGGCGTCCGGCATGTGCAGGACCGAATCGCTCTTACTCCTGACAATGTCCACCTCCAGGAACTCCAGGTTGAGGTCTTGTTCGGACTGGACCTCGTCTGGGAAGAGGGAGTTCCCGTAAGGCTCCTCCTCGTTGATGACGTTGAGCCGGTTGAAGGGAGGGAGACTGCCACTCATCTTGACGCTCGAGAGGGTCTCCGCTTCATCGTCGATCCGGTCCTGCTGAGGGTTGTATTGCTCTTCTTCGATGCTGCATAGGTGGAGGACAACGGAAACAGAGAAGATAATGGCGGCAAAGAAGAAGAGGACTTGCTCCTGGGATTTGAAGAGGCTGCCTAAGATGGTCTGCATCCAGTTGAGGCCGCCCAGCATGTAGCCAATGGCTCCTCCCAGGCCTACGGACAAAGAGAAGATCAAAGGTACAAAATGGCCGCTCTGTTGAAAGATGGGAAGAACCACACAGGTGGGAAACAAGCTCCTCCCTCAAAGAGTTGCGGATTGTGAGGGGAAAAGAAGAAGAAAGTTCACTGAGGAACGTCAATGGATTTTCACCTGGACTTTCCTTGTGTCCAGAGTTTTGGATCTGAACATTGTAAGCTTTACCGTATTTTTCGCACTATAAGATGCACTCCACCCCCCCCCAACAAAAGTGGGTGGAAATGTCTGTGCATCTTATAAAGCGAATGTTGCCAAAGCCCCGCCACCCACTGGCCCACTGGGCAATTTGCCTCCTTGCAGCAAACAGCCTGGTCAGCTTCAACACAGCCTGATTTAGCACAAGCAGCTGATGGGCGGTTGGATGGCCACCCGGAATACCGCCGATCAGCTGTTCTAGGCTGCGGGGATCAACAACACCCATCGGTGCCGCCTATCGCTGCCTCTCCGCGCCCGATTTTTGGCTTCTGCGCATCCCATTTTCGGCCTCCATGCGCCCCTTTTTCAGCCTCAGTGCATCCCGTTTTCGGCCCATTCCAGGCGGCGGTGATCCAGGCCGAAAAAGGGACGTGTGGAGGCCAAAAACGGGTGGTGGCGCGGAGTTGGCGATAGGCGGTGGTGATAGGTGGCGGCGATCCCCGCAATCTGGAACAGCAGTATTCCAGGAGGCGGATCCAGCCGCCAATCAGCTGCTCGTGCTAAAATCAGGGTGCGCTGAAGCTGACCAGGTTGAGGTAAATTGCTGGGAAGCTGAGGCAAAAAATTTTTTTCTTGTTTTCCTCCCTAAATGCTAGGTGCATCTTTTACCTCGGAGCGTCTTATACTCCAAAAAAATACAGTAATAAAGGAGAATATTTGTAGCTCAGAGTGGAAACCAGGGGTCCTTGGTGCTCTCTGAGCTTGGTTGTTTTCTTGCAGGCATTTCATGACCCAACTAGGTAACATTATCAGTGCTAGGAGGGAGCGGGGTTTGTGGAGCGGAGGACTGTGAGCTCCTTGGTGCTCTCTGAGCTTGGTTGTTTCCTTGCAGACGTTCTGCTACCAGACTAGATAATATCATCAGCAGGCCAGTGCTCAGAGAATGCCAAGAATCCCCTACCGTGAGCATAACCAGGTAAATACCACCCTTCTCCCAATTAGGTGATGCTCAGAGAAGCTAAGACTACTACCACTTCATCCAGGAGGCCCAACCAGCATTGAATTTGTAGTTCCTCTACTTGGGAAAAGCTGCAATGGGTAATTCATGCTATGGTCCATGGTTTAGTCCAGGGGTCTTGAAATCTGGACTTTCAGCTCCCAGAATTCCCCAGCTAGCTGTAGTGACTGAGGAATTCTGGGAGTTGAAAGTCCACAAGTCTTAAAGTTGCCAAGTTGGAGACCCCTGCCCTGATTGAAGCATCTTTTGGGTGGGGGGGGGTACACACAACAGCGATGCTTGTATAATTTGGAGTCACGTGCAGATGAAGGCTGGGAAGAAAAAGAAAATTCAAGATGGCTGGCTGAGGAATGCTGGGAGTTGAAGTCCACAAGCCTTAAAGTTGCCGAGTTTGGAGACCCCTGGTTTTACTTCCCTGATTTCTGGCAACGACCAGAAGGTCTTTCTTCTAACCCTCTCATAGCCGTAACCGTATTTAGTTGGGAGCGGGACAGGATCATCACCCCAGAGCCAACTGCAAACCTGCGGGGATTTGAGCCCTGACTTGGTTGCTGTTAGGCACACATGCTTCAACTACACACCACCAATAAACATTTCTCCAGTTGCTTCAATCTCCGGCCTGTTGCCATCCAACTTCAGGTGCAAGATTAGGCTGCGGCCTCTGGGGACTTCTCCACTAGTTTTAAAGCTTTTAAAAGAGAATGCAACCGATGGAGGCAGTTTTCTTTTAAGTGTGTTTGTAAAGTGTTAGGAACTTCTTCTCTCTTGCTAAGATTCCACTTTGAAGCATAAGATTCCCAAGCGAGGAGGAGGTGATGACTACTATTACTATTATTGTTGTTGTTGACTTAATCTTCAATTCGATTCGTAGTCTGGGACTGGTAAAAACTTCACAGTTCCAGGACCTCAGTGCTGTTGAGGTAGCGTCTCAGTCAGGGGTGTCCAAACTCGGTTTCATCGAGGGCCGCATCAGGGTTGTGTCCGACCTTGAGGAAGGGGGCGTGACCAGGACGGGATGGGTGTGGCCCTCTGCTACCGAAAACGGAGCTTGTGGGGGAGCTGCAGGTGGCTGTCCCAGCCGAAAACGGTGCCCGGGAGGGTTGTGAGCAGCTCTCACCAGCTCTGTTTTCGCTGGCACAAGAACCGCAGCTTGGTTCTTCACTATTTCCCAGGGTGGCCCAAGGGCCAAATCCTGCAGGCCAGTTTGATACAACTGGTCTAAGTGATATAGGAAGTTATGAATAAGGTGGGGTATTCAGGATATTCAGGTCTAATAAATTCAAAATTTCCATGTAACCTCGGCAGCCCCAAGGGCTCCTATTGGTACAACCATTGATATCTTCCTCCGCAGTCGCCCAACTTCGTTTTTTTGTCATTTTTATTATGATTGTGGTTATTGTATGGCACTGTTACATTAACCAGGAGAACGCCACGCCATGCCATAGCAGAGCGATAGTTAGGCTACCAAGTTACCAGCTCTGTTGTAGCGAACGTCTGGGTGCTTCCCGAGGTGCGCCACAAGGGGAGGTGCTGGCTTTGCACCAGAGAGAAAGGCAAGCGGGTCTTCCGGCCGCGTCACGCAGGGCTCCTTTCCCTTCTTGGAGCCACTTTGCAAATGGGTGCCGCGGCCAGGGAAGTTCAAAGGTGGCAGGAGTCTTACTGCCTAAACAGAGCACCAATTCATCTCCTCACTGAAGTGGTACCCACGTATCTACTTGCATAGAACGGGCTTTCGAACTGTTAGGTGGACAGAAGCAGAGATGAATGACAGGAACTCACCCCGCCACACTGTGCTAGACTCAAACCGCTGGAGCAGAGACCATCTCCAACGTCGTTAAGCCACTGAGCCACCGCGCCTCGTGGAGGAGGCGGTCAAAAACATGCCAAGAGAAGGATCACAATTTTATGAAGTTGGGAGGATTTATTCAAGTCCAAGCTAGAATCTCAACGCTAGGCTGCACTCAAATAAATCCTACCGCCGTCTACAAAAATCGGTGAACATCCAGACCAGAAGGAGTATTCAGCAAGTTGATCAGTTCTGGAGAAGCGGTAGTGGGAATTTTGAGTAGTTCGGAGAACCGGCAAATCCCACCTCTGTCTGGCCCCTCCAGCCCCATCTCTTCTCTGCCTCTTGAGTCCCAGCTGATTGGCTGGGTCTTCTTTGGTTGCCCTGCACAGGAGAATGGAGCTGGAAAGCAGGCTAGTGGGGTGGGGAGGGAATGGGGGTTTTGCAGTAACCTTCCGCCAGGAGTGTGGGGGAGCGAATTTTACAGTGACCTTCCCCTGCTATGCCCGCCAAGCCACGCCCACAGAACCGATAAAAAAAATGGAACCCCAAAAATTGATCCAGAGGCTGGGTTTAGGAGCAACACCGCTGCTTAGATTAGAGAGGCTACAAAACAGAAAATCTCGGCAGCATGTTATCTGTGTCCTCCTTTTTTTAAAAAAATAAAATCAAATGGTATTATTAAAATCTTAAAAATACCCAGGCAAGGCTTGATGGATCTATTTTATGCAAGTCTTCAAATCGACAAACAGCCAGAGAACAGAAGGGACTGGTCTGTCCCCGAATGAGTTTACAAGAGATGCCTTTAAAAAATTTTAAATAAAATTTTTAAAATAAACTTCAGAAGGAAGAAAGAAAGAAAGAAAAAAAAAGAAAGAGAAAAAAAGAGAAAGAAAGAACCAGCCATGAAAAACTCCTCAAGGACTTACTTTACATGACACTTTTCCCACCTTTTATTTACCAAAAATATACTGATACATGGGGAATATTAACTATTATTTCGGTCTATTTGTTTATTAGTTAAATTGATCATTTGATTATATGGTTGACCAACTCACACAGAGACCCAAGAGGCAGGTGGAATACAACATTAGGGATTACATACTTACTAAAATATATTACATTAAGCATTATATTACATTATTCTTACATTAAGAAAGAAGGAAAGAAAAAAAAAGCCCAAATTTATGCCTCCTGCCTTTGGCTTGGAATGATTTCAGGGGGAACCATGTATTTTCCCCCCAGGTTTTCATCACAAAGACGTTAGCGGCGTTATTCTAAGCGTAGAAAACTTGCAATGTTACAAGGGGTGTAACGTAAACATCGTACCGGCTGAGAAAGCATGGATATTGAGGGCCATATCCTGCTCTTCGCTGTCCACCACATCCAGCAAATAGGCGCGGATGGGCCCCTCAGTCGCGTCAGCGCAGAAGTCCAGCACCACCACGCCGAGCACGGTGAGGACAATGCCGATGGGCTGCTTGTCCGGGACATCTCCGATAGCAAGGCCTGGAGAAGAAGAGAAGGACTGTGTGGGTCGCTTCAGTAAGACAAATCCCAGGAGGGGTAAAGACCTTTTTTGGGGGGAAAAAATCAGAGGCAAGGAAGGAAGGAAGGAAGGAAGGAAGGGAGGGAGAGAGGGAGGAAATGATAGAAGTGGAAAGAAAGGGGTGAGTGGGTAAGAGGAAGGAAAGAAGGATGGAAGGAAAGAAAAGGTAAAAAGGAAGTTGATCGGTGGATGGGTAGACGGAATGATGGATGGAGGAGGGAAGAAAGGAAAGGAAAGAAAGGAGTGTGGGTAAGAGGGAGGAAGAAAGGGAGGGGGGAAATGATAGAAGTGGAAAGAAAGGGGTGAGTGGGTAAGAGGAAGGAAAAAAGGATGGAAAAGAAAGGAAAAAAGGAAGGAGATTGGTGAACGGGTAGATGGAATGATGGGTGGAGGAGGAAGAAAGGAAAGAGGAAAGAAAGGAATGTGTGGGTAAGAGGAAGGAAGGAAGGAAGGAAGGAAGGAAGGAAGGAAGGAAGGAAGGAAGGAAGGAAGGAAGGAAGGAAAAAAGGAAAGGTAGATGGAATGTTGGAGTTCATGGATGGATGACTGGGAAGAAGGAAAGAAAGGAGTGTGTGGGTAAGAGGGAGGAAGGGAGGAAAGGAGGAGGAAATGATAGAAGTGGAAAGAAAGGGGTGAGTGGGTAAGAGGAAGAAAAGAAGGATGGAAGGAAAAAAAGGAAAAAAGGAAGGAGTTTAGTGGATAGGTAGATGGAATGTTGGAGTTCATGGATGGATGGATGGATGGATGACTGGGAAGAGGAAAGAAAGGAGTGTGTGGGTAAGAGGGAGGAAGGGAGGAAAGGAGGGAGGAAATGATAGAAGTGGAAAGAAAGGGGTGAGTGGGTAAGAGGAAGAAAAGAAGGATGGAAGGATGAAAAGGGAAAAAAAGGAAGAAGATTGGTGAACAGGTAGATGGAACGATGGATGGAGGAGGAAGAAAGGAAAGAGGAAAGAAAGGAGTGTATGGGTAAGAGGAAGAAAAGAAGGAAGGGAGGAAGGAAAGAAAAGGAAAAAAGGAAGGAGTTTAGTGTATAGGTAGACGGAATGATGGAGATCATGGATGGATGGATGGATGGATGACAGGGAAGAGGAAAGAAAGGAGTGTGTGGGTAAGAGGAAGGAAGGGAGGAAGGGAGGGTGCTCAGGTGGGAGAGAACCACTGTGGTTCCCTTTTAAATTCTCCGAGAAAATGGAGAAATTAGGAGCTCCAACACAAGGCAAAAACCCTCCAAGGAACGCCAGGATGGCGGCACCGAAGGGGTGCAAGTCACCTCGCTCCGAATGAAATACTGCCGTGGAACCGATTCTCAGGCTAAGTTCCTAAAGATAGTAAATTCCCAGCTTCAATTGTTTCCTCACAATGTTTTCTTCTTATTTTATTTTATTTTTTTTTTTTTGTCGAGAGGGATAAGGGGGGAAAACCCCCCCCAATCCTTTTCCATTTAGACATGCGATAAACAACTTTTAAAATCGCGTTTATAATCTTTTTTGTCCTTCCATGCTTGGGGAGAACAAGGAAGAAGGAAAAAAACAACAACACACACACGCACACACACACCAAAATGATCTGGGGTTTTTTTTTTTTTTTTTGTGGGTTGGTTGTCTCTCTTTTTTCAAATAACGCTGGAAACAGGATGTCTTTGCCAGATATGCATTAAAAGGAAATCAGAAAACAACAGGAACCGTTTCCCTGTGAAAAAGCTCCCGCAGGGTTCCCATGCCAGGAGCTGCCTCATTCATCCCCGGCTTCGAAGCCGATATATTGTGCTGCAACACAATTATATGAATGGGAAGGTGTGCTTGTGAACACAACGTGCTTGTCCTTGAGGTAAACATGGCAGAAAACACAAGGCGTAGGCAGGGCTAAGGGCTCCCTCTCCTCAGGTTTGGGCAGCCGCTGAAGAGCTAGCTGGTTAGTTCGTTACAGAATACAGCTGGAAGGGACCTCGGAGATCTTCTAGTCCAACCCCCTGCTCCAGCAGGAGACCCTGTACAGGTAGTCCTCGACTGACGGCGGTTCGTTTCGTGGCCGTTTGGCGTTACAACGGCACTCGATGACCGAGGACCGTTTTTCGCAATGACAAATTGCAGCATATCCTCCCATGCTCAAAATTCAGGCGCTGGGCAACTGGCTCATACTTACGACCGTTGCAGTGTCCCGTGGTCTTGTCTTAACGACTGCACTGAATTGCGTAACAACTGTGGTCAAAAAGTGGTAAAAACAGCCCCGCACTAACAACCTCCTTGCTTATAGCAAGGAAAAACCTGGACCTCATGACGATCGTGAGTTGAGTTCTATCTGCAGCCATTATTCTCTCATCATCAAACCAGTTCTTACATCGTCACTGAGCACTCGGACTTACCCAAGAATAAAATAAGGAATGTGAGTTGTAAGTTGCTGTGATTTTTTTTTTCCTCTTTAGGAAAGATTCCTAGAGATGAATTCCTAAAGTATTCAGATTCCTAAACTATTTTAGGAATTTACATAAAATAGATTCCTAAATTCCTAAAGTATTCAGATTCCTAAACTATTTTAGGAATTTACACAAAATAGATTCCTAAATTCCTAAAGTATTCAGATTCCTAAACTATTTTAGGAATTTATATCAAATAAATTCCTAGGGATAAATTCCTAAAGTATTCAGATTCTTAAACTATTTTAGGAATTTTACATAAAATAGATTCCTAAAGATAAATTCCTAAAGTATTTAGATGCTTAAACTATTTTAGGAATGTATATAAATAGATTCCTAGAGATAAATGCTCAAAGTAGTAATTAGTGCAGCTACTCCTCGACTTACAACAGTTCATTTAGTGACCATTCAAAGTTACAACGGCACTGAAAGAAATCACTTACGGCCATTTTTCACCCTTCTGACCATTGCAGCATCTCCATGGTCACGTGATTTACATTCAAATGCTTGACAGGGGGTCCACATTTACGACGGCCGCAGTGTCCTGGGGTCATGTGATCCCCTTTTGCGACCATCTAACGAGCAAAGTCAGTGGGGAAGCCAGATTCGCTTAATGACGGTGTTACTAATTTAACAACTGCAGCGATTCGCTTAAACAAAACTCACTTGGTATTTCTCATTTAGCAGCATATATTTTGGGCTCCATTGTGGTCGTAAGCCAAGGACTACCTCTAAGCCGATTCCAAATCCACCCAGCACATCTGGAGATGTCCACTTTTTGGGGACAGATTTAAGTCCCTCTATCCCAGAGGTGGTATTCAGCAGGTTCTGACCAGTTCTGGACAACCAGTAGCGAAAATTTTGAGTAGTTTGGAGAATTGGCAAATCCCACCTCTGACTGGCCCCGCCCCCATCTAATCTCCGCCTGCCATTGAGTCCCAGGTGATTGGCTGGGTCCTTTTTGGTTGCCCTGCATAGGAGAATGGAGCTGGAAAGCAGGTTAGTGGGGTGGAGAGGGAATGGGGATTTTGCAATAACCTTCCACTGCCGTGCCCAACAAGTCCACCCAAGAAGCCACACCATGACCACCAAGCCACGCCCACAGAACCGATAGTAAAAAAATTTGAATCACACCACTGCTCCATCCCCTTCGCTTCCAGCCATCAAGGGAGGGTCTTCATTGCCCCCAAAGGGGCTTACTCTGAAATCTGTAGGGCTTCACTTACCAATAACGGATCCGTTTAAGAAAAGGGCGACGCCAATGAGGACCCCAATGCAAAGGGCGAGAATGAACGGCCGTCGGCGTCCCCAGCTGAGGGTGCAGCGGTCGCTGGCCGAACCGATTAAGGGGGTAAAAATCAGGCCCAGGATTGGACTAAGGAACCAGGTGAGGCTGTAGTACTGTTCAGGAAGACCTAAAAAGAGAAACCGGGAAACGCGGGTTAGTTCCGCAGGAAGGACTGGCGGGAGGAACCTGGGCTATTTCAATTGGAAGAGAAGGGACCAGGAAATCGTGGCCGCGTACGTGAAGGAAAGGGAGTCAGGAAGGCTTTTGGGGGGGTGTTTGTGTGTGTAAGGCCATGATGTAAGACCAGGGGTGGGATTCCACCGGTTCGGGCGAACCCCTTGCTCCGAACATCAGCTGTCTCTGAACCGATGCGCTGCGACGGGCATGTAGGCCTGCCCGCTCGCCCCTCCTCTTTCCTGTCCTTTTACTTCCTTTGTTTACAGCATAGCTGATCCACGTGGCCAAGTGGTTTGCCGCGCCTCAGCTGTTTTCTTCACAGAGACTGCTGTAGAAGGTAAGTAGTAGAGCTGTTTGTATTGCGGAACAAAGCCCGCATTCGCGTGCAATCACCAAACCGGTTGTTATACCGGTGGAATCCCAGCCCTGCGTAGGACATCAAAAACACAATTCCTGACCAGCAAACTCTGGCTATATACATTCCCCTCTCCCGCCTCCCCCCAGTGTGTTTTGGAGCAATGGGTGTGCAGTTTGCAGAATTGGCAGCAGGAGGCGGCAAAACAGAGTCAGACCTGGTTAGCATTTGGAACGGAGGCCACCAGGAGATTCCTTAGTTAAAAAAAAAAATTGCTGGAAGAAACCACGGCAAATCTCCTTATTGGTGCCACGAAAAAGAGCATAGTTACATTCTTGTAGGTATCAAGAACAGGGCTAAGGGTTTTATGATGGCTTTCTCTAAAGTTTCCTTCACATGTCGGATTGGGTGTCCTGTGGACGGGTCCAACAACCACAATGTCATTGTTGGCCTAGGACAGTGATGGCAAACCTTTTTGTTGTGGTATGCCGAAAGTGTGCACGTGCCGGCACCCACAATGCAATGCGTCCCCCCTCCCGTGCATGCATGTACAACACCTCTACCCCGCCCTCTTTCCTGCACTGCACATGCACATGCCTCCCAGCTGATTTTTGGCCTGTTTGAGGCCCTCCCGGAGGCTTGAGGGAAGCCTCTGTAGCCTCCGGAGCCTGAAAAACAGGCCTTCTGGAAATACTCGTTTTCAGCCTCCAGAGGGCCCGAAAGGGTCCGTTTTCAGCCACCAGAGGGCCTTTGGAGCCCAGGGGAGGCCTTTTTTGTCCTCTCGGAGGCTTGAGGAAAACCTCTGCAGCCTCGGGAGTCTGAAAACAGGCCAGTTTTGGCATTTCTGGTATTTCCGGAAGGTCCATTTTTCGGCCTTCTGAAGCTGCAGAGGCTTCCCTCGAGCCTCCGAGAGGGCAAAAACAGCCTCAAATGGGCCAAAAATCAGCTGGGACGTGCATGCATGCGCAGTACAGGTAAGTCTGGCTGGAGCTCACAGGCCCCACACAAATGGCTCTGCGTGCCACCTGTGGCATGCATGCCATAGGTTTGCCATCACGGGCCCAGGAGAATTCTGGGAAATGCCACCCGAACACATCTGGGCTCTTCTGCTTATTCCTCCGCCAATAAAAGAAATGTTGCAAACATGCACGACAAGAGAGTTCCCACTAACGCTTTAAGCTTTTCGGGAAAACAGCAAAGAAAATCAACTGCGAAATATCTCTGTGTTAGGACTGCTATTTGCTGCCTGCAAAGTTAACTCTTTTCTCCTTTGGAATTGCTAGAGGAAAAGCAGGGACAACGAAAACACTAAATGTATACATACATGCAGATATACATTTTAGATAGCAGTGCTAACATTTAGCCAGTAGATG
The DNA here is from genome assembly GCF_049901715.1 of Pseudonaja textilis. NCBI lineage: Eukaryota > Metazoa > Chordata > Lepidosauria > Squamata > Elapidae > Pseudonaja > Pseudonaja textilis. The sequence continues at coordinate 195,256,682 of NC_141992.1, forward strand.
GTGCCAGCTGCAGCGTAACCATTCTAAAGCTTTTTAAAAGTCACAACACAGTCAACAACAGACCGCTGCAGTTGAGAAGCCCCAATGAGCCATCAAACATCCCGAGTCGGTTTTGAAAATCCATATAATGGAATGGAAAGGAATAGAACAGAATGCAGAACAGAATGCAGAATACATAGAATAGAATGCAGAACAGAATATAGAATAGAGTAGAATGCAAATAGAATAGAATGCAAACAGAATGCAGCATAGAATACAGAATAGAACAGAATGCAGCATAGAATAGAATGCAAACAGAATGCAGAATAGAATATAGAATAGAACAGAATGCAGAACAGAATATAGAATAGAATGCAAACAGAATGCAGAATAGAATATAGAATAGAATGCAGAGAATGCAGCACAGAATACAGAACAGAATGCAGCACAGAACAGAATGCAGAATAGAATATAGAATAGAACAGAATGCAGAATAGAATAGAATGCAAACAGAATGCAACATAGCATATAGAATACAAACAGAATGCAGCATAGAATATAGAATAGAATAGAATGCAAACAGAATGCAGAATATAGAATAGAACAGAATGCAGAATACATAGAATAGAATGCAGTATTAGTTGCAGTATTCCAGGTGTGGCCTTACTTGAGGATTACCTATGTTATACTTCGCAGAAGATGGAGCAACCCTTACCCGATGCCATTTGGGAAAACCAAAATTCCTCCAGGGTTTGCAGCCAAAGAACTCCATGCCTGATGAACTGGATTTCCCAAATCTTACTACAATATTTCAGTGGACAGATTTCTGGGCTTTCGTAGCATGCAGACAATAATTTGGTCCTCAACACCAATAAGACCAAGGAGCTTATAGTGGACTATAGAAGGAACAGATCAGACATCCAGCCCTTGCTTATCAGTGGAGACCGAATGGAGCAAGTGGCCAGTCTTAAGTTTTCTGGGTGTTACCCTAAAAGAGGACCTGACCTGGGGTGCTCACATTGCAGCCCTGGTCAAAAGAGACCAACAGAGATTATACTACCTGAGACTTCTCAGAAAACAACTGAATGAAAAACTGCTGGTGACCTTCTACCGCAGCACCATAGAGAGTATCTTAACTTACTGCACCTGTGCCTGGTTTGCCAATTGCACAGGGGCAGATAGGGCAGCGCTCCAGAGGGTTAATGTCATTGCCCAGAGGATCATGGGTTACCCTCTCCCCTCTTTGGAAGAGCTTTATAGCCCCCGCTGCCTTAAGAAAGTTCAAAACATCCTTAAAGATCCATCCCATCCTGGGCAGCCTTTTTTCGAACTATTACCATCTGGCAGACGGTACAGGATAATTAAAAACAAGGACAAATAGGCGGAAAAAACAGCTTCTATCCCAGGGCAGTAACTCTACTGAATTATACTGTATAGTGCAATATTAATGCAATATCAGGGGTTTTCAATTCAGTTGTATAGAATGCAAAGAATGTGTGTTTGTGTTTTATTTTTATAGTCATAATGTACACTGAAGAGGGCATTTAATTTCATTGTATGAGGTGCAATGACAATAAAGTAATAATAATAGACTTCAAAGTCATCAGCCCAAGAATGTTCTGTCTTTCCTCTTGGCCCCTAGAAGGCGCTGCTGGGTTTATGGACTGGAAAATGGGAATTGCAGCCTGATATAGTGTGATTATGTGGTACAGGTATTCCTTGACTTACAACTATTTCGTTTAGTGACCGGGTCAAAGTTACCATTGTGGCTTAGGGCTGTTTTTTACACTTCCGACTGCTGCGGCATCCTCATAGTCACATGATCAAAGTTTGCTCACTTGGATAATATGCTGGCTTGTATATTTATGACGGCTAAAGGGTCCCGGGGTTATGTCGTCCACTTTCATGACCCTTTTGGATAAGCCAAGTCCATGGGGAAGCCAGATTTGCTTAACAACCAGGCGACTTACTTGACAAATATAGTGGTTCACTTAACAACCATGGCAAGAAAGATTGTAAAAATGGGCCAAAACTCATTTCTTAACAACTGTCTCGCTTACCCGTGCAAATTTTGGCTCAATTGTGGTCGTAAGTCGAGGACTACCTGCATATGAGGGAATACAGGTACCCACACATCTGTTTCATGAGCAAATGAAGTGCCTCCATCTTTAAAATCCAACCATCAACACTATCACCACTGCTATTGTTGTATTGTATTATAATTGAATTTGAATTCTTTATTGTCATTGTATGTATATACACAGTATACATGCAACGAAATTCACACAACACCCAGAGACCAGACCTAACACACACAGACATGACAATCCCCAAACACCTCCCCACCTACCAAAATTCCCTGCCCCCTAAAAACACACAAACACCCACATAACAGACTAAGTAATCCTGTCCAACAGCTCACTGATGGTGGTATTTAAGTTCATTGTTGAGTGCAATTATAGCTCTGGGATAAAAACTGTTCAGAAAAACGTGTGGTCCAAGTTTTAATTGTTCTGTATCTTCTGCCAGAAGGCCACAATTCACAAAAGATTGTGAGCAGGATGGGAAGAGTCTCTGAGAATGTGGCAATTGTAATTGTAATTTTTAAGCAAATTTATACGGCCACCCAATTCACTCCTGGTGACTTCAGGCAGCTTACAAAAGTAAAACCCCAAATAAAAAACTCAACACGCACACTGACAACAACAGGACTCCCAATTTGTTCTGTTCTGTTCTGTTCTGTTCTGTTCATTTCTATTTCTATTTCTATTTCTATTCTAAGTTGAGTCAAGCTGATATCCCTTTAAAGCTTTAGAAGTTAAATGCTGTTCTCGGTCTAGTGCTATTGCCTTATCTGACGCAGAAAATCACACGGCCAGGGTCAAGTTATGCAAACTAAAAAGAACTTCTGAATTCCAGACTAGATTTTAAAAGAATGGGATTTCATGCCCCATTACCTTGAAGGAGGTGTGCTCAATCGGCTTGGAACTAGCCAAGCACAAAATCAAAACCCATTTGAAATGTTCTTTCGGGTCACAATAGGAATATAGTTTTGCCCGGAGAGCCAGAACGGCCATCAACGAAGCAACAGAAACCATACCTGCCATTTATGACTTTTAAAACCTTGGTCGAGTTTGTGTTTTGCTTGCTCAAGAGATACTTTTACACCATCTCAGAGGCTGATATCCAGGTTTTGCACATTCTGTGGGTAACTCAGATACTCAGTAAATTAGAATCAGAATAACACAGCTGGAAGGGACCTTAGAGGTCTTCTAGTCCAACCCCCTGCTTGGGCAGGACACCCCATATACCATTTCAGACAAATGGTTGTCCTATCTTTTTCTTAAAAACTTTCAGTGTTGGAGCATTCACAACTTCTGGAGGTAAGTTGTTCCACTGGTTAATTGTTCTAACTGTCAGGAAATTTCTCCTTAGTTCTAGGTTGCTTCTCTCCTTGATTAGTTTCCAATAGAGTTGGAAGGGACCTTGAAGTCTTCTAGTCCAGCCCCCTGCTCAAGCAGGAGAACCTATACTATTTCAGACAAGTGGCTGTCCTCACTGTTGGGCAGTTTCTCTCTAATTCCAGGTTGCTTCTCTCCTTGATTAATTTCCAAGCATTATTTCTTGTTCTTCGCTCAGGGGCTTTGGAGAATAGCTCGACTCCCTCTTCTTTGGGGCAGCCCCTGAGATATTGGAAGGCTGTTATCATGTCACCCCTTAGTCCTTCTTTTCATCAGACCAGATGTACCCAATTCCTTCACGCTTTTGCCTCCAGTCCCCTTGCTTTTTTCTCTGCACTCTTTCCAGATCCTGGCCAAGTTCTACTATTTATGACCCCAGTTCTTGATCTCTAAGTAGGCTTGCAAAGATAAGGCACAAAGGAACAACTTTCTCAACACTGTGATCGCCCCCGAGGTTTGCTCAGCTATGGGCCAAGGCCAAAAGTGACCAACACCCTGTTTTGGGAGGGTGAACAAAGGGATCCTTACCTCACAACTTCAAGGCTGAATTGAGTCCTTAGGTTGTTGTTGTGAAACTGTATGGGGAGAAGCTCTGGGAGTGGTTTTACTGGAAAGAAGGACTAAGGGTGACATGGCAGGAGTGTTTCAATATTTCAGGGGTTGCCACAAAGAAGAGGGAATCAAGATATTCTCCAAAGCACCCGAAGGCAGGACAAGAAACAATAATCAAGAAGAGGGGCAACCTAGAATTAAACAGAAATTTCCTGACAGTTAGGACAATTACTCAATGGAACGGTTTGCCTTTCGAAGATGGGAATGCTCCAACGTTGGAGGTTTTAAAGAAGAGATTGGACAGCCACTCTTCTGGAATGGTATACAGTCCCCGGTTTAAACAGGGGGTTGGACTAAAAGACTTCTAAGATCCCTTACCAGGGGTGACATGATAGCAGCCTTCCAATATTTGGAGGGCTGCCACAAAGATGAAGGAGTCAAGCTACTTTGCAAAGCACCTGAAGGCAGGACAAGAAGCCATGGATGGAAACTAACCAAGGAGAGAAGCAACCTGGAACTAAGGAGAAATTTGCTGACCGTGAGAACAATTAGCCAGTGGAACGACTTGTCTTCTTTAAATTGTGGGTGCTCCAACACTGGGGGGTTTTTAAGAAGAGATTGGACAGCCATTTCTCTGGAATGGTATGGAGTCTCGCGCTTGAGCAGGGGGTTGGACTAGAAGACCTCCAAGGCCCCTTCCAGCTCTATTCTGATTGATTGATTGATCTCTTCTTGAAGACTTCCAGTCATGGAGCACCCACAACTTCTGAAGACAAATGGATTAATCGTTCTCCCTGCCACGAAAATTTCTCCTTATTTTCTCAGTTGCTTCTCTCCTGGATGAGTTTCCATCTATTGTTTCTTGTCCTGCCTTTTGGCGCTTTGGAGAATCGGTTGACATTGATTTATTATCTCCCCCAAGCAAGGCAGGGATCCCCTTTCCATCACCTCTCTCTCTCTCTCTCTACCTCCTGAATTGTTGGGGGTGCCTGAAGAGGACGGAACAGATGAAAGGAAGTGCTAGAAAACAATCTGTGGAAAAAACCCCAACAACAGGGCACCTCAAACGGCTCCTGATAAGCCGTGATCCGATTGTAAGTTAAAAAAAGAAAAGAAAAGGCATGTTTTTTTGCATAAAGCTTCGGGGCCCCACACAAATCAACACAAAAACAATTTCATTTGTTTGCAGCCTCGGCTGCCGCTGAGACCCTGGCGGAACGGCATTTCCCAGCCGGCTACAAACAAACAGGACATTATACAGTAAATAACTTTTATTTCTTCTCTCCCCACTCCACCTCCAGACCAAAAAGAAAAAAAAAAGAAAAGAAAAAGAAAAGATAAAGAGGTTTGATGACTGGTCAACAATTGTGTGACCCAAAGAGTTTGCAGTTCACAGGAAGCCGATAGGACTCACTGACTGGTCACACGGCAGGCTCACAAGTTGTGGTATTTTAGGAGGACGGGGTGGAGTTTGGGGTTTGAGAACTTCCATGCAGGCGAAAAGTCTAGTACAGCGGTGGCTAACCTTTTGGGGTCCCTGTGCCAAAAATGTATTTTATTTATTTATTATTTTTGTCAATTGCTTACAAGATAATAGGTATAAGTAAAAACATAGTTGTGAATACATGGATACATATAAGAAAAATAAAAAAAATAAAAGAAACAATAGGACAGGGACGGTAGGCACGCTGGTGCGCTTATGCACGCCCCCTACAAGCTTCTTAGGAAGGGGGTGAGGTCAATAGTAGACAGTCTAAATTTAAAGTTTTTGGAGTTTTGGGGAAGAAACCACAGAGTCAGGTAGAATATTCCAGACATTGACCACTCTGTTGCTGAAGTCGTATTCCCTGCAATCAAGTTTGGTGCGATTCACCTTGAGTTTGTATCTATTGTTTGCTCTTGTGTTGTTATGGTTGAAGTTGAAGTATTCATTGACAGGTAAGTCATTGCAATGTATGATCTTATATACAATACTTAGATCGGACTGAAGGCGGCGTAGTTCTAGGTTTTCTAGGTCTAGAATTTCAAGTCTGGTGGCATAAGGTATTCTGCAATGAGAAGAGGAGTGGAGAACTCTTCTTGTGAAATATTTCAGGACTCTATGTAGAGTATGAAAAGAGTTGGTCCTAGAATACTGCCTTGGGGGACACCACCGTTGACAGGTACAGAATTTGATAGGACGCTCCCAATTTTGACCATTGTTATCTGTTTGACAGGAATGCTTCTATCCAGTTATGCAGGTGTCAAGAGATACCGTAAAATTTTAGTTTTAGGAGTAGTTTGTCGTGTACCTCTCAATCAAAGGCTTTACAGAAGTCTGTATAAATTGCGTCTATTGCTTTGCCCTGATCGAGGTGTGTAGTCCATATTTTTTTGCAGTGTAAGAGTTGCAGATTACAGGATAGTTTTTTCCTGAAACCAAATTGTTTATTAGAGAATAGGTTGTTTGTTTCTAAGTGGAGGATTATGTTCGTGCTTGTATGTTCACCCTCACGTGCCAGCACCCAGATGGCAATGCACACTCCCCTACACATGTGCGCGCAATCCCCATCCCCCTGCTGCCCCCTTACCTGGACTGCGCCTCACAGCTGATTTTCGGATGGTTTGAGGCCTTTTTCTGCCTCCCAGAGGCTTGAGGAAGGCTTCTGCAGGCTTTTCAGTCCAAAAATTAGGCCCGTTTCATCACTTCTGATATTTCCAGAAAAACAGGAAGTGATGAAACAGGCCTAGTTTTTGGCCTGAAAAGCCTGCAGAAGCCTTCCTCAAACCTCTGGGAGTCAAAAAAGGCCTCAAACCGGCCAAAAATCAGCTGTGAGGCGCAGTCCACCCCTCTGCCCAGCAGGATACCCTACACCATTTCTGACAAATGGCAGTCCATTGAAAGCATCCAGTGATGAAGCTCTCACTTCAGAAGGCAACTTCTGTTCCATGGGTTGATTGTTCTCACTGTCAGAAACTTTCTCCTTATTTCCAGGTTGAATCTCTCTTGGATCAGTTTCCATCCATGGTTCCTTGTCTGGCCTTCAGGTGCTTTAGAAAATAGCTTGATCCCCTCCTCTCTGTGGCAGCGCCTCAAATATTGGAAGACTGCTATCATGTCTCCCCTGATCCTTCTCTTCACTAGACTAGCCAGACCCAGTTCCTGCAACCCTTCATCATGTGTTTTAGTCTCCAGTCCCCTAATCATCCTGGTTGCTCTTCTCTGCACTTTTTCTAGAGGCTCAACATCTTTTTTATACTGTGGTGATGAAAACTGGATGCAGTGGTCTTACTAAGGCTTTATAGAGTGGTGTTAGTACTTCCCTTGATCTTGATTGTATCCCTCTGTTAAAGCAACTTAGGATATGCCAATTTTGCAATGTACACTTGGGATTCCCACAGCCTTCCTGTCTGAAAAGAAGCAAAGTATTGTGCTATTAATGTCCAGCTTTTGTGCAGTAAGGCAGCTCCGAGAAGTGTAGAAATGGGACTTCTTGTTGCCAAGTCTTGATTTATGTATCTGGACAGGTTCACAATCCTCTGGAGACAGTCAGCTTTTTAATTCATTCCTTTGTTTCCATCCAAAATAGGTCAGGGCCAGCGATTATAATGATGGGAAGTGCTGAAGGTGCTTTAGTTATGGAAGTTCCTGACAAGAGTTTTTTTTTTTAAATGATTAGTATTTTGTTGGGAGCTTTTCAACAAAGTTTTGGATGAATTTGATAAAATAAACCTGTAAATTCCAGGTGATTATTAACACAGGGAGACCTCAGTTGAATGTTGTGAGATACTGGGATATAAAAAAATAGCAGATATAGAGGTTGTTTTTAGCAAAATACTGTTTTGGATCCATTCAATTCTGAGCAAATTTATTTTTAGAATATTTACCGATTTCCAACCCCACCCCGCCTTAAAGTAAGATAGATTTGGAGCAGGATTTCTTGCCAGTTTAAGCATTTGTGGTTCGTCGATTTCAACCTGATACTATTGCGCTGTGATCCAGAGGTGGTATTCAGCCCATTCTGACCAGTTCTGGAGAACCGGTAGTGGAAATTTTGAGTAAGTTTGGAGAACCGGCAAATACCACCTCTGACTGGCCCCACCCCCATCTATTCTCTGCCTCCCAAGTCCCAGCTGATTGGCTGGGTCTTCTTTGGTTTCCCTGCACAGGAGAACGGAGCTGGAAAGCAGGTTAATGGGGTGGGGAGGGAATGGAGATTTTATTTATTTATTCGATTTGTCAATCGCTTACAAGATAATAGGTACGAGTATAAACATGAGTAAGAATACAGGAAATCAGTACAAATAAAATAAATAATTTTGCAGTAACCTTCCCCCAGGAGTGGGGAGGGAATGGGGATTTTACAGTATCCTTCCCCTGCCATGCCCACCAAGCCACGCCCACCGAACCGAACCGGTAGTAAAAAAAAATGTGAATCCCACCATTGGTGTGATCCATAGTGGTTAGAGGTTTGGGCAGCATTGACTGTGTCTCCTAAGCCACGTTTAAAAAAAAAACCCAAACCCAAACAAACAGGGACTTGCGATGAAATTGATACCATTTTGCGTGATCTCTGGAAACTTGGACATCTTGTTTTGGTATATGAGGCGAGGGATACCTTAAATCATGTAAAATATCTTTTATTGTTTGTAAGCGAGCCAAATGTTAACAGCCAAACCCCTTTGTCCAATGGAGGGCACCTCAAAAAATTGTTGACTGGCTACAATTCTCTTGGTGAAGAGGACCATTCCAAAACAAGGACATTTTTCTTATATTCCTTGGATTTGCCTCTCTGTTGCCCCCATGCGAAGCTAAAATCCAGAGTGTCAATTTTGAGCAATGGTTGAGGTCTTCAAAATGCATAATAATGCATAATAAAATACCTCTCCTCCTGCTTCAAAGAGACTCTGACATGGTTGAAGCTTGTCAAGAATTTGAGGGCTGATTTCTTTGAGGGTGTGAGTGGCGTGGAAGATAACTAGGATATAGAATGGAACGGAATAGAATCAGAAATGAATAGAATCAGAATAGAATAGAATAGAATAGAAATAGAATAACAGGGTTGGAAGGGACCTTTTCTCGTCCAATCCCCCAGCCTAGGCAGGAAACCCTACACCAGGGGTCCCCAACCACCGGGCTGCGGACCGGTCCCGGTCCGTGGAACATTTCCTACTGGGCCGCCGGTTTGCTGGGTACCGCCATCTTGTTTGATGAGAAAGTGCTTCTGGGTGAGCTTTTCTGGTTGGAAAGCGGCATTTGGGTCCTGAAGGAATCCTTGCGCCTTAGTTTCATCGAGGGGGCTTCAACGAAACTAAGGCGCGAGGATTCTTTCAGCACCCAAGGCAAGGCGAGCCGAGCGACAGTCCCGAAGCCGTCCAGAAGCGAAGCCCATCAACAAAGGTACAAAGGAGGAGTTGAAGGTGGTGGGGAGAAGCAGGGGACAGCTGGCTGGCCGGTCGCTTGGCTCGCCTTGCCTTGTCATGCGTGCTGATGCTGGTACCGGGTCGCGGATCATTTTGTGATGCCGGTACCGGGCTGCGGCACAAAAAAGGTTGGGGGCCACTGCCCTACACCTTTCACAACCTCTAGAGACAAGTTGTTCCACTGAGTAATTGTTCTAATAGAGTAGAGTAGAGTAGAGTAGAGTAGAGCAGAAAAGAGCTTAGAATAGAGAATAGAGTAGAGTAGGAGTAGAGTAGAGTAAAAATAGAATAGAGAATAGAAAATAGAGAATAGGGTAGGGTAGGGTAGAGTAGAGTAGAGTAGAATGGAATAACAGAGTTGGAAGGGACCATAAGGCCTTCTAGTCCAACCCAGGGGTGGGCTTCAAAAATTTTAGCTAGGGGTTGCTGGGTGGGCGTGGCCATGTTGAGTTTTGAACCTGCCATGCAGCGTATGCAACCTTGAACCGATCCTAGGTGACTAGAGAAAGATTAACAAAACTCTCAGGAGCTTTTGCAGAGAACTGCAATAATGACTCACTCCTGGCCATTAGCCAGACCCTCCCTGACCCTCTCCCAAATAAGGAAATGCATTAATTGGTGGGTTTTTTTTTCCCCTTAAGCATTACATCACCGCGTACCCTTGATATATCCAGCATTATTTAAGTCAGCCATGGCTTGCACTCAATCCGTCACTCGGGCATGTCAGGGAGAACTAAAAATCCAATATTGAAGGTAGACCGATTAATCAGTTTTATTGTATAACAGCGGGTCTTGCGGGCGTTAAGAGTTAAAATAAGGTCATCCAGGAGGCAAGGGATAAATTCTTGAAATGAGACTTGATGCCAGGAAGAGGCCAAAAAAAAATTAAAATAAAAAAACAGAGCATCGTACGGAATGAGCTGAACCAAAGCAACGCAGCGCGCGTCTGGAAACAGAAAAAAAAAGCGTCTTTTGAGCAGGCGTGATATATATATGAAAGGGAATAAAAGCAGCGTAAAAGCTGCTTTTCTGCGGAAGAATCGCAGAGGACATAAAGGTGAAGTACCCGAGTTGCTGGTTGTGAGAAAGACGCAGGCCCATGCCCAGCTCGAGCCACTCAAAAGCGCCTTTTCCACATCAAGGGGACAAGAAAAATGGCAGCCATAAAAAGTGACAAAAAGAGATTTGCAGGCATCCAGACCCTGCCAAACGTTGCGCGGCACCGAAATCACAAAAGAGCTGATTGGCAAGGCCTGGCACAGAGTACAAACAAGGAGGCAGGACTACAATTCGAAGCAGCCAAATTTGAGTTTATTCTCACACACAGAGTCCAACGCTGTGGTTTGGGAAACTTGCTCCTTGGGGGCTCCTGTGTTGTCCCACAGATTCCTTTATTTTTTAATGTTTCGAGGTTTTCTAGTTGAGGGGTCCCCAATCACCGAGCCACAGCCCACTATCGGGGCTGTGGCCCGGTTGCAGCTGGGCTGTGGGATAATAAGTGTGCCTGTGGGAAGCTTCACTTGTGTGAGTGGCAGACAAGTGAGCCTGGGCTCACGTGCAAAGCTCCACACGTGTGAGTGGAGGCCGTTCGCAGTAACCTTCCCCTGGAGTGGGGAGGGAATGGGGATTTTGCAGTATCCTTCCCCTGCCACGCCCACCAAGCCACACCCACAGAACCGGTAGTAAATTTATTTAATCCCACCACTGAATGAGTCACTTAACGACTGTGGCAAGAAAGGTCATAAAATGGGGGCGAATCTCCCTTAAGCAAACATCTCACAGAGCAAACATAAATTTGAGGCTCAATTGTGGTCATAAGTCAAGGACTACCTGTAAGAGAAAATAGAATTTAGAGTCATCTGCCCACGGTGTTGTTTACTTGGGTTTTGTTTTGTTTTTTAACAGAGAAGGAATGCATTTTTTTAATATTTTGCTCTGGTGATGTTTTTAACGCTTGGAAAGCCACCCAAGGTTTCCCGGTGTGTGGGTGGGCTTTTAAAGTCAACTAAACAAAATTACATCATGTTGTTCCCTTATAACTGTTTGATGGGGAGCGTCTGAGCAGGAGTGCCTTTGAAAATGGGATCATCAGAAAACCAGTTGGCCCGCTCCGCTGGAGTGATTTAAGGCTTAAAAAAAATAAAAATAAAGGCCAGCCGCTTGAAATACCTGCTTTTCCCACCCCACCGGAGAACACAAGAATTCTACCATGCCACTTCTGAATAACGTGGACGATATCTTTTCTCTGCAATTAGCTCAACCGTCACCTGCATGTGCCATGCATTCAAATGCCCACATAAAACCAGCCGATGATCTAATTGAGACCTTTAATCGGCTTTCGGGTTAAGAAGAGTAAGAGAGGCTGGTTGGAAAGGAACCCAGAAGCATTTGGGAAGATTAAGTAACGGCTTCAGTTGCGTCAGAGTTGAGTCTTTGTCTCTTTCGCCAGCACCTGGACCTTTGTTGTCCACACCCAGATTGGAAATCTGACGGCTTCCCAAAATTCAGAAGGAAAATCGGATGATTTTACAAAATTCAGAATGGAAATTAGATGATTTTACAAAATTCAGAATGGAAATCGGATGATTTTACAAAATTCAGAAAGGAAATCGGATGATTTTACAAAATTCAGAAAGGAAATCAGATGATTTTACAAAATTCAGAAAGGAAATCAGATGATTTTACAAAATTCAGAATGGAAATCGGATGATTTTACAAAACTCAGAAAGGAAATCGGATGATTTTACAAAATTCAGAATGGAAATCAGATGATTTTACAAAAATTCAGAAAGGAAATCAGATGATTTTACAAGATTTAGAATGGAAATCGGATGATTTTTAAAACATTCAGAAGAGAAATTTGACGCTTTTACAAAATTCAGAATGGAAATCTGATGATTTTACAACATTTAGAAGGGAAATCTGATGGTGTTACAAAATTCAGAATGGAAATCTGATGATTTTACAACATTTAGAAGGGAAATCTGATGGTTTTACAAAAAGCAGCCAGCAGTGTGTGGCGGCAGCTCAAAAAGCTAATACAATCCTTGGTCGTATTAAACAGAGGCAGAGAATCAAAATCATGTGCAGTATTAGCACCGCTTGATAAAGCCTTAGTAAGGACCACACCTGGAACACCGCATCCAGTTTTGGTCACCGCATTACAAAAAAGATGTCAAGATTTTGGGAAATGTGTAGTGAAGAGCAAACTAAGATGATTAAAGCCCTTGAGACGAAAACATATGAAGAACGGTCGCAGGATTTGGATTTGGCTAGTCTAGAGAAAAGGAGGATCGGGGGGCACACGATAGCAATATTCCAGTATTTGAGGGGCTGCCACAAAGAGGAGGGGGTCAGCTTATTTCCCAAAGCCCCAGAGGGGGAACCTTATGCCATGTCAGACAAACAGTTGCCCAATCTCTTCTTAAAAAAATTTCCACTGATGGAGGAACACCCACAAGTTCTGGAGGTGAGTCATTCCGCCGGCAACTTGTTCTAACTGTCAGGAAATTTCTCTTCGGTTCTGGGTTAATTTCTCCTTATTCTAGATTAAACTTCTCCTTAATTCTAGGTTAGATCTACAACTAGAAGCTGGCTTTCTGCAAGGAGGACGAGTCTCGTGAACTCTGGCAGTTTCATCGCCCCATTCCTGAAAATGACCTCCTTTGGAAGGTCTGGAACCAGCATTTTCTTGGTTGCAGGGAAATTCCTTTGGAGCAAGGCAGCACCCCCCCCCCCGCTCACCCCGCCCCCCCCCCCGCTTCATAGACATGTCAGGGCAGGACAGGGCTCACCGGCTTCAAGGGAACATCTTAGAGATTTCCAAGCGGAATTACTTCCCGTGGAGTTTTAGCGTTTCACAAGCTAAGCTCCTTATTTGCTGACGTTTTGCAAACTTTGCCGCCCGCTGTTTACCTCCTCGGTGCTGGACATGACTTAGCAAAAAAAAAGCAGCTGAAGTTTCCACGCAGCCTACGTCGTCTATGTTTAGTCAAGAGGCAACTGGACGTTCTGGATTTTGCTTTGAAGACGTTTCGCTTCTCGTCCAAGAAGCTTCTTCAATAAAAGGATGGTGCGGAATGGAAGGATTTATATTCCTTGCGGACAGCTGGTCATTGTCATCCTTTTTAGAGGGTCGTTAAGGCCACTTGGAGGTTTATCTGTGGTAACAGTGGAAAGGGGTTTTATCCACACCCATTTGCACTACTCAGGTGACCCTTGGAGGTTTATCTGCATCCTGAGGGTCACCTGAGTAGTGCAAGTGGGTGTGGATAAAACCCCTTTCCACTGTTACCACGGATAAACCTCCAAGTGGCCTCAATGGCTCTAAAAAGAGGCAAATGACCAGCTGTCTAAAAGGAGTATCAATCCTTCCGTTCCCCACCATCCAGTCCGAGCTGAAAAAGCTTCTTGGATGAAAAGGGAAACATCTTCAAAGAAAATCCGGAAAGTCCAGTAGCCTCTTGAAGAAAAACACCTTTGGGAGAACCATGACTGGGTGATGGAGGATCTCCACAGACTTACATCATCGGCTTTCCAATCCACCTTCAATTAGGAGATCAATTTACGGGGATAGGATTTTCAGGTGCATTTATCACTGGGGCTTCCAGCTCAGGCCAAATCCATTTTTTTTGAGCACTAGCGTTAAATTCCCAGCCTGCCCTGCATGAAGGTAACTGGGGAAGCTTTGTGCAGGTACTCCTCAATTTACAACAGTTTGTTTAGTGACTGTTCAAAGTTACAACGGCACTGAAAAATACGACTTATGACTGTTTTTCACAGTTACGACCTTTGCAGCATCCCCATGACCACATGATCCAAATTCAGACGCCTGGCCACTGGTTCCTACTTATGACCGTTGCAGTGCCCCAGGGTCACGCGATCCCCTTTTACGACCTTCCAACGAGCACAGTCCAGAGGGAAGCCCGATGCACTTAATGACCGGGCTACTAACAATCACTTCATCGATGGCAAGGATTCACTGAAGAACTGTTCAGGCAAGGAGGGTTGTAAAACCCTCCACTGAACGAATGTCTCACATAACAACAAGGAACTTTGGGCTCAATTTCGGTCACTAAACCGAGGACCGCCTGCAGTTCCTTGCAGCCAACTTCCTTGACCCAGTTTAAATCCGAAACTTTGCCAAAGGCTTCTCACCCTTGTCTTAAAAGAGCTGGAACGGAGTATGATCCTTATCTTAAGCGACGCTGTGTGGGGTTGGTTAGGCAGGCGATGAGCTGACTGAGGCCCATTTAGCAAAATGCTTTTATCTCTTATCCAGGCAGATAAAAACCAAAATACCATCTGCTGCAGAGCTAATTTAGATAACCGAGTAAGGTTTGGAGTAAGACACGGGGCAGCCCTGAAGGATCAACTCTGTCTCCTTCCCCACCCCCCAAAAAAACCCCAACAACCCAGAAAGTCCAGTTGCCTCTTGAAAAAGCACCTTTGGGACAACCATGAGCTGGAGGGTGGAGAATCTCCACAGACTTTTAGCTACGCACTTTGGGATGAACACCCTTGGAATGGTGTGGGAGTAGGAATGGATTTCCAGAGGAAAAATTTCAGACTACAAGGAGCCATTTAACAGATAATCGGAGTTGGAAAGGACCTTGTAGGTCATCTAGTCCAACCCCCTGCCCAATTGGGAGACCCTACACCATTTCTGACAAATGGCAGTCCAATCTCTTCTTGAAAGTCTCAAGTGATGAAGCTCCCACAACTTCCGAGGGCAACTTCTGTTCCATTGGTTGATTGTTCTCACTGTCAGGAAATTCCTCCTTATTTCCAGGTTGAATCTCTCCTTGTTCAGTTACCATCCATTATTTCTTGTCTGGCCTTCAGGTGCTTTAGAAAATAGCTTGACCCCTTTCTCCCTTTGGCAGCCCCTCAAATATTGGAAGACCGCTATCCTGTCTCCCCTGGTCCTTCTCTTCACTAGACTAGCCAGGCCCAGATCCTGCAACCGTTTTTCATATGTTTAGCCTCCAGTCCCCTAATCATCCTGGTTGCTCTTCTCTGCACTTTTTCTAGAGACTCAACGTATTTGCACTACTCAGGTGACCCCGATGACCTTGAGGACCAACCCCACTCCCTTCTAGCACTGATGCTGTTTCCTAGTCAGGTAATGAAATGTCTCCCAAGCAAACCATCACGTTCAAGACAGCCACCATCTCCTTATGGAGGCCCGGCACATTTTGACTTACCGATTTGTAACAATACCGGCGTCACCAAAGCTGTCTCCATCGCGTAGCAAAATTCTCTGCCAAACATGACGGCGCCGTGCATCACCCATAGCCGTACCGGGATACGGTCTATGGATCCTTCGCTAATCGTCTCTTCTTTGCTCTCGCGCTCTTTTTCCGGTTTCTGGAGCTGAACGCCCGGAAGCTCTTGGACTTGCATAGATTCTGAGTCAGCATTCTGGGGAGCCATTTTCATCACCATAAAAAATACAATATATATATTTGTATATCTATATCTATTATCTCTATATATAGATTTTTAAAAAAATTTCTCCTTTTTTTTTTCTTTTTTTCTTTTTAAAAAAAATCTCTATATAAATAATTCTGTCATCTCTTGCAATAAATTAGGGTGCCTTCCGCTGTTCCTCATGGCATCCCGTTCCTTGTGTGCAAGCAAATATTTGTAATTTCCCTCAGGAGCAAAACGGGGGTTTGGCATCGAATCTTCACAAAGGCTTTTCCAACATTCGTAGAGGAACATCCAAACTTATTTGGTACAAAGAAAGGATTTTTTTCCCAACATATGGCTTGGCGGCTTCCTTTTGTTGTTGTTGTTTGTTGTTGTTGTTGTGGGGTGGTTCTTTTTTTTGTTTTTTGTTTTGCTTACTGGGATTTAGAGTTAAAAATCCATAATTGCCATTCAGTTAATACCAGTTTCATAATGAGAAACGAAGAGGTGCTGAAGTCGTTCTGCTGGCTACACAAAGGTGAAGAAGAGATGCGAATCCCCATCGAGCGGCTGATAAATCTAGAATCAACATAAAAAGAAGAGAGAGAGAGAGAGAGAAAAAAAATCAAGTCACGGATTATCAGGCGTGTTAAGAGAACTGCCTCTCCTTTCATTCACTGAAAACAAGGGCTCCCTTCAGTCCCATGGACTCTCCTGGCCACCTTGTGTGCGGCCCTTTGGAGCAGCTCTCTTAACGTATCTGATCTACTTTTTATTTTTTTATTGTCGTCTCTCCTCTCGCCGCTGCTGGGGCAATCAAGAGAACCACTTTTGGTTTATTATTTCTAAAAAAATGTGTGCCCCTCTTTCAAAACAGTCTGGAGTAATAAGAAAGGAAGGAAGGAAGGAAGGAAGGAAGGAAGGAAGGAAGGAAGGAAGGAAGGAAGGAAGGAAAGGGAAGGAAAAGAAAGGAGGAAGGAAGGAAGGAAGGAGGGAGGGAAGGAAGGAAGGAGGAGGAAGGAAAGAAGGGAGGAAAGAAAGGAAGGAAGGAAAACAAGAAAGAAGGGAGGGAGGAAGGAAAGAAAACAAGAAAGGATGGGGGAGGAGAAGGAAGAAGGGAAGGAAGAAAAGAAAGAAAGGAGGGAAGAATGGAAGGGGAAGGGAAGGAAGGAAGGAAGGAAAGGAGGCATGGAGGAGGAAGGAAAGGAGGAGGAAGGGAAGGAAGGAAGGAGGAAGAAGGGAAGGAAGGAAAAAAGAAAGAAGAGAGAGAGGGAAGGAGGAGGGAGAGAGGGAGGAAGGAGAGAAAGAAAGACCAGTGTTGAGATTTCTTTCTTTCTTTCTTTCTTTCTTTCTTTCTTTCTTTCTTTCTTTCTTTCTTTCTTTCTTTTTCTTTCTTTCTTTCTCTCTCTCTCTCTTTCTATCTCTCTTTCTATCATGCCTGCCTGCCTGCCTGCCTGCCTGCCTGCCTGCCTGCCTCTCTCTCTCTCTCTCTCTGTCTATCTCAGGGGTCTCCAAACTTGGCAACTTTAAGCCTTGAACTCTGGAAGTTGAAGTCCACAAGCCTTAAAGTTGCCAAGGTTGGAGTCCCCTGATCTATTTACACACAGACAGACACACAGACAGACAGACATATCGCTGTCCATTTGGAATCCAGAGCGGAAAGAAGCAACTTGAGAGCGTTCACGAGGTTGATGCTACACGGAACAAAACCTGCATCCGAATCCGGATGTTCTGCTTCGGAGACCACGAAGCCCCCTTCCGGAAGGTAGCAAGGGACACAGGTCGTGAAGAGGGACGTGTCGCGTGTCCCCACCCAGAGGATGGGTGAAGAGCCCTGGAGAAATCCTTGGAAGCAGCTGCCATCAACCTTGGCCCCGAAAGAACCCTGCCTTTTTTTCCCCCACACATCGAGAGCAATTGCTTTGCTGTACCGGCCGGTTTTGCCAAGTGGCGCCTTTCAAAGGCTTCGTGGCCTCCAAGCAACTGGGGACGAGATCACGGGTCTCAACTGCTCTGCCTGTTCTGACCCAAACCTGGTTCCAAGGAAGCAAACACGAGACAAAGGTAACAGCACAACCTTTTAATGTTTCTTTACGAATCCCGTTCCTTCACGGGCAAAAGGCTGCTTCAAACCAATTAGCTCCGACAAGAAAGGCTCTTTCTTATGCCAAGAACACCAGATAAAGTTACTAAGCAATAATTCCAACACAAAGAGTCTCCAAACACCAGCTCAGATATTCGTAACGTCCACCAGGCTCGAGTGTAAAACTTCTTTGCCTTCTGCAAAAAAAAACGGTGGTTTCTCAGCTGGCTTTTATCTCCTCAGGGAGGGGCCATTACCTTGCAGCCTTACTCCCGAGTCGCCCGTGCTGCAGCAGCTGCTCTTTCCTTCGAGCTGCCCTGCGTGCACATGCACTTGGCACAGGCTCCTCGGGGACCTCTTCATCACTGCTGCCAGCCTCTACAATCTCCGAAGGCAGCTTTCTACTCCCTAATGGTCCTGGCCCCATCCCTGCCTCACACGCAGGCCCCTCATCCGAGTCCTCGCTCTCCGAGACCTCAGCTGTCCGCATCTGTTGCCGGCGAACCACAGCACTGGCCCGTGTACAAATATCCACATTTTAATGACGTCACTCCCTGCATTAACTCATATTCAGCCTTCCAGTGTCAGCGGTGTTGGCTACTAAGGAATGTCCGGCTGAGCTCTGAGGCTCTTCTGCTTTGGATTAAAAGCAGGAGAAGGCGGGGAACAAATTTTCACGCTCGGGTTTTAATGCCTCAGTTCCCCCTGGACGTTTCAGAAATTCAGTGTCTTGCCTGAATCTGCTATCTGTGAATCCGTGACTTACCAGCCTTCCTCAACCCCGTGCCCTTTCTGTGTCTTAACAGGCTTAAGGTTGAGAACTGTAACTGCTAACACGGATAATGCTACCTAGCTGGGTAATGAGACGTCTGCAATCAAACAACCAAGCTCAGAGAGCACCAAGGATTCCCTACTCCTCCTCCTTGTTCAAGGAAACAACCGAGCTCACAGCATCAAGGACTCCATAATCCTCCTCCTCCCCCTCTCCACAAACCCCACAAATCTTTCTAGCATTGATGGAGTTACCTAGTTGGGTAATGAAACGTCTTCAAGAAAACAACCAAGCATCAAGGACTCCTTAGACATCGTCCTCCTACCCGCCCCCCTTGCAAACTCCACAACCTATTAGCACTGATGATGTTACCTAGTTTGGAAATGAGACGTCTTCAAGAAAACCATCAAGCTCAATGAGTACAAAGACTCCACTGTCTTCCTTATCCTCCTTCTCTTTCTCTTCTTTCTCCTCTCCACAAACCCCACTCCTTCTAGCACTGATGATGTTACCTACTTGGGTAATGAAACGTCTGCAAGAAAACAACCAAGCACCAAGGACTCCAGAGTCATCCTCCTCTTCCCCCTTCCCCATGCAAACTCCACAACCTATTAGCACTGATAATGTTACCTAGTTTGGTAATGAAACATCTTCAAGAAAAATATCAAGCTCAATGAATATCAAGGACTCCACTGTCTTCCTTCTCCTCCTCCTCTTCCTCCTCCTACTCTTCCTCTCCACAATCCCCACTCCCTTCTAACATTGATGAAGTTACCTAATTGGGTAATGAAACGTTTTCAAGAAAACAACCAAACTCAGAGAACATCAAGGACTTCATAGTTGTCCTCCTCCTCTCCATAAATCCCCACTCCCTTCTAGCACTGATGATGTTACCCAGTTGGGTAATGAAACGTCTGCAAGAAAATAACCCAGCTCAGAGAGCATCAAGGACCTTGCAGTTCAACCCTCAGCGACAAATATTCTGTTAGGACTGTGTAATTCCTTCTGGGCATTTCAATGGAGAACCCTTGAAATTGCAATTTTAATCCATATAGAGGGCACTAGACTAGCAAAGACTGCATTAGATCAATCCTTTCTAGATCAAGCTATGCTCAAAAGAACGTATGACTAAGAAAGCGCTATGAATAGCACACAATTGATATGCAAAGCCAGCAGATCAATGAGCTGCAGAGGAAACAACAACAGAATATGAATAATTATTTAAAAAAACATTTTGCATTAAAGCACCAATCTTCTCACAAGGATAAGCATAGAATAGCAATTTAAATCCAGAAGGTGTGACTCACATTTGTTTTTTTTTAAAAAAAAGCCGGTTGGGAATATTACCTCTATTATCAGAATGGCGGAAAATACATTTTTAAGGCTTGAAATCTATTGTTATAACAAGCAGTGATGATGTCACATTTGAAAAAGCAAACAAGGCACAAATTGCACAGACCTACTTATGCAAGCCACCCTCAACATTACGAATTCCAAAACTGCTGTCAAATAATTAAGGAAGGATATCTCTTTAAATGTGCTAAGTGTGTTTTATTTTATTCTTAATTATGTAATCCTGGCATGGAAAAATCTATTCATGAGGTCTGTGCAAACGTGACAGCACATAATCAATCAGATAGGATGGATTTGCTAATCGCCTTGTCAGCTTTATATTTTCCCTACATCTGGCTGCCATTGTGCAAAGCCCAATTAAGGCTGTTGATTACAATGGGCGTTGTCTTGAAGATTATCTCAAGTTGGACAAGTCTGGGCTTCGGGGATAATATCTCCTTCCCCCACCAGCCAGCCATGGATACAGCCAAAGGGAATGCAAAGCTACCTGCAATTAACTGAGAACCAGTTTACGGCCTAGAGGTTTAAGCACCAGGGTAGAAAGTAAAATACTATGAGTTCAAGTCCTGCCGTAGAAATGAAAGCCAGTTGGGGAACTCTGGGCCAATCACCAGGAGACTGTGAGTTCTAGTCTCGTCATAGTCATGAAAGCCGACTGGGGGACTCTGGGACAATCACCAGGAGACTATGAGTTCTAGTCTCATCATAGTCATGAAAGCTGACTGGGGGACTCTGGGACAATCACCAGGAGACTGTGAGTTCTAGTCTCATCATAGTCATGAAAGCCGACTGGGGGACTCTGGAACAATCACCAGGAGACTGTGAGTTCTAGTCTCATCATAGTCATGAAAGCTGACTGGGGACTCTGGGACAATCACCAGGAGACTGTGAGTTCTAGTCTCATCATAGTCATGAAAGCTGACTGGGGACTCTGGGACAATCACCAGGAGACTGTGAATTCTAGTCTCATTTTAGTCATGAAAGCTGACTGGGGGACTCTGGGCCAATCACCAGGAGACTGTGAGTTCTAGTCTCATCATAGTCATGAAAGCCGACTGGGGGACTCTGGGACAATCACCAGGAGACTGTGAGTTCTAGTCTCATTTTAGTCATGAAAGCTGACTAGGGGACTCTGGCCAATCACCAGGAGACTGTGAATTCTAGTCTCATTTTAGTCATGAAAGCTGACTGGGGACTCTGGGCCAATCACCAGGAGACTGTGAGTTCTAGTCTCATCATAGTCATGAAAGCCGACTGAGGGACTCTGGGACAATCACCAGGAGACTGTGAGTTCTAGTCTCATTTTAGTCATGAAAGCTGACTGGGGGACTCTGGCCAATCACCAGGAGACTGTGAGTTCTAGTCCCGCCTTAGTCATGAAAGCCGACTGGGGGACTCTGGAACAATCACCAGGAGACTGTGAGTTCTAGTCTCATCATAGTCATGAAAGCCGACTGGGGACTCTGGGACAATCACCAGGAGACTGTGAGTTCTAGTCTCATCATAGTCATGAAAGCTGACTGGGGGACTCTGGGACAATCACCAGGAGACTGTGAGTTCTAGTCTCATCATAGTCATGAAAGCCGACTGGGGACTCTGGGACAATCACCAGGAGACTGTGAATTCTAGTCTCATTTTAGTCATGAAAGCTGACTGGGGACTCTGGGCCAATCACCAGGAGACTGTGAGTTCTAGTCTCATCATAGTCATGAAAGCCGACTGGGGACTCTGGGACAATCACCAGGAGACTGTGAGTTCTAGTCTCATTTTAGTCATGAAAGCTGACTAGGGACTCTGGCCAATCACCAGGAGACTGTGAATTCTAGTCTCATTTTAGTCATGAAAGCTGACTGGGGGACTCTGGGCCAATCACCAGGAGACTGTGAGTTCTAGTCTCATCATAGTCATGAAAGCCGACTGGGGGACTCTGGGACAATCACCAGGAGACTGTGAGTTCTAGTCTCATTTTAGTCATGAAAGCTGACTAGGGGACTCTGGCCAATCACCAGGAGACTGTGAATTCTAGTCTCATTTTAGTCATGAAAGCCGACTGGGGGACTCTGGGACAATCACCAGGAGACTGTGAGTTCTAGTCTCATTTTAGTCATGAAAGCCGACTGGGGGACTCTGGGACAATCACCAGGAGACTGTGAGTTCTAGTCTCATTTTAGTCATGAAAGCTGACTGGGGGACTCTGGGCCAATCACCAGGAGACTGTGAGTTCTAGTCTCATCATAGTCATGAAAGCCGACTGGGGGACTCTGGGACAATCACCAGGAGACTGTGAGTTCTAGTCTCATTTTAGTCATGAAAGCTGACTAGGGGACTCTGGCCAATCACCAGGAGACTGTGAATTCTAGTCTCATTTTAGTCATGAAAGCCGACTGGGGGACTCTGGGACAATCACCAGGAGACTGTGAATTCTAGTCTCATTTTAGTCATGAAAGCCGACTGGGGGACTCTGGGACAATCACCAGGAGACTGTGAGTTCTAGTCTCATTTTAGTCATGAAAGCTGACTGGGGGACTAGCTGTGAAAGCCAGTTGGGTGATTTGGGGGCCAATCTCTTTGTCTCAGCCTAACCTATCTCACAGGGTTGTTGTGGGGGAAAACAGGAAGTGAAAGGTATGTTGGATATGTTCGCCACTCTCAGAAGTTGTGGGAGCGCCATCACTGGAGACTTGGACTGCCATTTGTAAGAAATGGTGTAGGGTCTCCCGCTTGGGCGGGGGGTTGGACTAGATGACCTACAAAGTCCCTACCGGCTCTGATTAATTGTTATCTGCACCTTATGTTGCTTGTAGAAATAATAAAGGCGGGATCCAAATAAATAAAGTAGACGGGTCCAACAATCTTTTCAAATTGAGCCAAGCTTTTAGCAAGGCCCTTACTACATATAAACAACCAGAATACTTGATTATATGACATGTACAGATGAGCTATTTCTTGCTACCATTCTAAAGTGGAAGAGAAAAATCTTGCTAAACTTAAGCAAGGCCCTCAGGGTATCTCTGGTTATACACTTCTTTCTCTGTTGTTACCATCAGCTAGGGGCTGGCATGGTATAATCTCGAGAGAAATACACAATGCAATATTAATGCACAGTAAAATCGAAAAAGCTGTGTTGAGTAAGCAGAGAGCCAATTTGCATTATTTTGGGGGGGGGAGGGGAACGTGAAAGCTGTGGAGAGATCTGTGTCCCACCGGATTACTTTTCCACCAACTTTTGTGAATTCTTTTCAATTTAGCTGATTCATTGAGGACAATCCAAGAAGAGACCGGTGCAATAAATCTTAATAAAATCCCTGTTTTTGCTTTCCGGGCAGTTAAGATCTCTTCCTGAAAGCCTTGGAAAAGAAACCTAAGGAAGTGCTGGAAAATAATAATAATAATAATAATATGCTCGGAGCCAAAACAAAAGGATAAATAACTGCTGAATCACGTACCACTTCTCTTGTACGCAGGCACTGAGTTTTCCTATCCGAGTGCTGAAAATTACATTTCTTGCCACGGACGCACATAGGAGATGGACCGGGCCCAAACTCAAGTCTGTCAAAATCCTTTTGAGCCTTGAGCCTGTCTTCTGTGATCTTAGCAACCCCACCAGCTTTTTTGTCATCTTCAAATTTGATGGGCACCTGTCACTGAGGTAATTGATGAAACTGTGGAGGCGCACTGGATCGAGGACAGAATCCTGGGCTGCTCTATTGCGGGAAGTGGTCCATTCTGCAGCAAAAAAGCCAACGTAAAGTATTCCTGCTGGGTCACCAGCTGGCTTTCTTGCCTGAGGCAGGACTAGAAATTGAACTGGTTCTTTGAGGACCCGATCAATATTGTTAATTCTCCTCCGTGGGCTGGGGTGGGGGGACGGAATGGGAGGGAGACAGGACAGATGCCTCCTGCGGTACTCTGACGGCCAAAATGGGGTGCTTCCCCCCTCGGCCTGGTTTTCAGCTTGAATGGCCTCCTGCAGCACTTTGCTAGCCGAAACAGGGCACAGGGGCCGTGCACAGCCCCTCATGCCTCGTTTTTGGCCTCCGTGGCCTCTGGCAGAACTCCACTGGCCGAAACAGGCCCCACGGCATTAGTTTTTGGCCAGCAGAGTGCTGGTGCAGGCCGAAATTGTGCCGAAAACGGGCTGGAACTTCGTGAGGCTTCCATGGGGCCTGTTTTTGGCTGGCAGTGCTGCTGGAGGCCATGTTGGCTGAAAACGGGCTGCGTGGGGACCACACACAGCTCCCCTGCAGCCTGTTTTGGTTGTCAGAGGCACCATATGGGCAGGTCCTTTGATATTTCCAAGATGGCCTCGCATGCCAGATTTAAGCAGCCTGCGGGCTGGATCCGGGCCGCGGGCCTTGAGTTTGACACCCCTGTTCTAGAATCTGGAACTATCCTGGTTTCTGGATCCTATCCCTTGACTTATAAGCATTCATTTAGTGACCATTTGAAATGACAACAGATTGCACTTCTTAACCCACAAAATGTCCAGGTTCTTTTTGGATAGTTAAGGACACAGTGAGAGACTAGGAGAAACCCAGAAAAAATGGGCTCTCCAGCCAAGACAAAGCTGGAAGAGGCTACAGCTTCAGAAGATGGACCAAGCCCTGGGCCAACTCACAGCGGGGAGACGTCACAATCCCCACAACTGGCACTCCCGTCCTACAGTTTTACATTAAAAGGGATGCACAGAGCCTTCCAAGCCGTAGCAATTCAAGGATCATAAAAGCTCTCCACAACTAATGGTTTCTGGATGAAGCCACCATTCAAACTGCAGGGCAGTGTAACCAAGCCTGCGTTGGCTTTTATAGCTGAGTACACGAAGGAAGATATCCAGGATAGAGTTGCCAAAAATAGTCCATGTCTCTTGCTGGGAGACAGTTTACTCTAACTTGAATCTTTGGAGGTAGATGCCAGCCAGAAGCGTTGAAATCGACAATTCCCCCAAACGCCAAACCAGATGTTGGCTCAGAAAATTGTTCTTTCTCTGTTATCCCCAAAGGACCCTAGTTTGAAAATACTTTTTTGTTGTTGTTTTCATTTAAAAGAATAGCTTTAAAAGCCAAACCCAGACAACTATAGTTCCTTTCGTCTTGTTGTAGACCCCCTTCGGATTAATTTCTCCAGAAGATCTATGACCAGGGGGTGGGATTCAAATTTCTTAACAACTGGTTCTGTGGGTGTGGCCTAAATTTGTGGGTGTGGCTTGGTGGTCATGTGACTGGGTGGGCATGGCTTGCTGACTGTGTGTGGCTTGTATGTAAATATTGTAAATATTTATGTAAATATTGATTTTTTTATTAAAAAAAAAGAACAACTTCTACCCAAAATCAGCCCAAACAGGCAGTCAGATTGAGTTGCTTGCAGAATCACAGATTCGCTCAGAGATTGGCTTTTCTGCAATCTGCTACCTGAGTCTGTCACATAAAATTTGCTTGCACAATGCAGGTAAGTTGGATGGCGCGCATGCGAGATAAGGAGCGACCGGGCGGAGAGTGGCGGGGTGGGGCGGGCGTGGCGTGGCAGGGCTAGCCAGTGGCGTGATTTGCTGGTTATCCAAACTGCGCAGAATGGTAACAACCGGTTCTATAGAACTGGTCCGAACTGGTAGAATCCTACCCCTGCCTCTGACCCTGAGATAAGCATTAAAATTTTTTCCCCCAGTCCGCTGTCTCCGTGTGTGAACTTTGCAATTCGGCAAATGCCATACGTGAATTTTGTCCCACCAAATCACCAACAGGTAGTCTTTGAACTTTGAACCGTTTGGTCCAGCGACTGTTTGAAGTTAGAACGGCACCGGAGAAACGTGATCTACGACCGGGGATGGGGCTGCTGTGGGTCCACAGGGGATCAGGAGAGCCCCTAGCTAAGACGCTGTGCAGTTCGGAGAAACACCCCCCGCTCAAAATCCTACTCATGGCTGGCCCCACTCACCCTGCCCTTCCCCTCCCAGGAGAGGCTCGGGGAGGGCAAATACCAGCCTCCCTGAAAATTCAGGAAACCCAGAAATGGGCCTGTTTCTGGCTTCCAGGGAGCCTCCAGAGCCCAGGGAGGCAGTTTTCGCTCTCCCGGAGGCTTGAGGAAAGCCTCCGGAGCCCAGGGAGGGCAAAAACAACCCCCCCTCTTGCCATGGTGCCAGAGGCTGACTAGGCCACGCCCACCATAGCCACGCCCACCCCGCGGCAGAGAACCTGTTGCTAAAAGTTTTCGAAGCCCGCCCCTGCCTACAACTGGCCTGCTTACAAGCATCGTAGCATTCCCACCATCACACAATGAAAATTTGGGCCCGTGGTAATCCAACATGCAATCACACGATGGTTTTTGACCTATTTTCCAAAGCACCTGAAGGCAGGACAAGAAATAATGGTTGGAAATTAATTGAGGAGCGAAGCAACCTGGAATTAAGGAGAAACTTTCTCACAGGGAGGACAATTAACCAGTGGAACAGCTTTGCCTCCAGAAGTCGTGGCTGCTCCAACACTGACATTTCTAAGAAGAGATTGGACTGAAACGGTGGCAGAGTCTCTTAATTGAGCAGGGGGTTGGAATAGAAGACCTCCAAGGCCCCTTCCAACTCTTTTATTCTGTCAAGTGATATAATACATAAATCATATTCAGAATACAACTTCTCAACAAATTTAAAATATGTGTAATAAATCAAGATTTTTCTTTCTTGTTTGGACCAGACGTTCCAATGGACTATTATTATATCTTCCCTTGTCTACTTCAATTTTGGATTTTTTTTTCCCCCTTCCAACATTGATTTCTTATTAAACTCTAGCTCTAAACTTAACACCTATTATTAACAACACGAGCCTGGCAGCTCTCAAAGCTTGAAGTCACGATGGTTGCAAAGGTCGCGACTATAAATAACGGTCAGAGGTCACCTTTTTTTCTCCAGTGCTCTTGTAGCTTTGAACCTTCACTAATTGCACAGTTGTAAGTAGAGGACTCCCTCGACCACCCAAACGGTACCACCAAGGGAGAGGCGCCCTTTTGCAGAACGAGTAGACACATAAAAGAGCACGAATGAATTACTTCTAAGTGATCTTTAGTGGGCACAAGGGCCCTTTCCTTTGGGTAAAAAATGGGACGGGTGTCCCAGATCTCCAGACAGCCTGCTTTTCTTCTACATGCCAATTTGCTTTCTCCGTGGGAGGAACACAGCGTAGCTGTGTAATTGCACTGCTTCATATCTCTAGATAAGAGAGGCAACGAGAGCCTTGCCTTCAGCCAAAGGTCTGCACGCTGAATCTTATTATATCCCAATAATTGATTGCAAAGAGAAATGCTTACACATGATTACACAGAGCGCACAACCTCTTTGTAACAGGTCTTCAAAGGGAGACTGCGGGGTGAATTTAAGGATGAATTTAACGTGAGGAGAGGAAAAAATAAAATAAAATTCAAGGGCCAGCCTCTCCGGAAATTATTTTTTTTCTGATCCTTCCCTTGTTTCTCACAGTCGCTCAGCAGCTCTACAGAAGTGGGTGTACCTCCATGTCAGATCTATCATCCTTATTTGCATTTTATCTATTCTCCAAAGCACCTGAGGGCAGGCCGAGAAGCAACAGATGGAAACTAATCAAGGGTAGAAGCAACCTAGAACTAAGGAGGAATTTCCTGCCAGTTAGAACAATTCAACCAGTGGGACGACTCGCCTCCAGAAGTTATGAGGGCTCCAACACGGGAGGTTTTCAAGAAGCCACTGGACAGCGACTGGTCTGGAACGTTCTAGAGCAAGGGTGTCAAACTCAAGGCCCATGGGTGCGACCTGCGGGGTGCTTAGATCCGGCCCACGGGGGGGGGACGGACCCTGGAAACAGCAAAGAACCAGCCCGCAGCGCCTCTGCTGGCAAAAACGGAGCCCGGGGCTGCACGTGGCTCCCCCAGCTCCGTTTTCGCTGCCAGGGGGCTATCAAAACAAACGAAAAACAAAAACCAAAGGAGAAACGCTTCCCCTTTTGCATTTTGAGCACGCAAGAAGGGAGAGGGAAGGAGAAAGGGAAGAGAGGAAAGACAAAGAAAAAGGAAGGGAAGGGGGGAAAGAGAAAAAGGAAGAGAAAGAAGGAAAGAGGAAAAGGAAGAGGGAAGGGGAGAAGAAGGAAAGGAAGAAAGGATGGAAGGAGATTATAATGAGAGTGAGGGAGGGTCTGAGGGAAGCCCTGCCTTAGCACTCGGCCACCACAGGTGCCCCCGACACGAGTGACCGTCGAGCTGGCCACAGGGATGCTTCGCCAATGGACACCCGATCCATTAAACAGCCACGTTAGTAACTGAGGAATTGCTGAGATTCATTTAACAACCGTGGCAAGAAAGGTTGTAAAATGAGGGCAAACTGTTCTGACCCAGCCCCCCAATCACGACAAACCCTCTGTAACCAATCAATGGTTCCTTTATTAGAATTACGGTTCCTTTATTAGCAGCCCTGGCAGAAGTTTTCTCTCTCACCGCAGGCTAACAAGTCTGTCCGGCAGAGAGAGGAATAGTTGCCTGCCACACCTATTCCTCTCCAAGCCCTGCCTTTAAATCCCCAGAGCTAGGGGTGGCTCTTCTGTCCCAAGGACCGGCCCATAGATTTCCACGGCTCTCCTCTCCTCTGCCTTCTGTGCATCAGGCACCGGACCCAGCTGTTCCTCCTCTTCCTCATCAGCCACCTCCAGACTTGGGGGCTGTTGACTCTCCATCTGAGGGCCGACCGATGGCCCAGGCTCCTCCGCCATCTCTCTGACAGCTCCATTCCCTCTTCCGCCTTGGAGCTCTCAGGTTGCTTTGGTACTGGCTCCTTGACTTCCACGCCTTTTTCTTCTCTGATTCTGCTGGAGGGACTGGGTGGTTTTTCAGGCCACAACACTGCCTCCTTAGCAACAGAGATTTGGGGCTCGGTTGTGGCTGTAAATCAAGGATTATCTGCACTTCAAATTGTCTCTCCGTAGAAGATAGGAGTTTGAGGGGAGCAAAACTGTGAAAGCCTTCCCCGTGGAGCCCAGCTCTGCTGTCTTCTGGAGGGAGCAGCCCTTGTTACACTGAGAAACATGAGCCAACAGACTGTACTTCTTAACCCACAAAATGTCCAGGTTTTTGGGATGGGTGGGTGGGGGATAGTTAGAACACAGTGAGAGACTAGGAGAAACCCAGAAAAAAAGGGCTCTCCAGCCAAGACAAAGCTGGAAGAGGCTACAGCTTCAGAAGATGGCCCAAGCCCCGGGCCAACTCACAGCGGGGAGACGTCACAATCCCCACAACTGGCACTCCTGTCCTACGGTTTTACATTAAAAGGGATGCACAGAGCCTTCCAAGCCGTAGCAACTCAAGGATCATAAAAGCTCTCCACAACTAATGGTTTCTGGATGAAGCCACCATTCAAACTGCAGGGCAGTGTAACCAAGCCTGCGTTGGCTTTTATAGCTGAGTACACGAAGGAAGATATCCAGGATAGAGTTGCCAAAAATAGTCCATCTCTCTTGCTGGGAGACAATTTACTCTAACTTGAATCTTTGGAGGTAGATGCCAGCCAGAAGCGGTGAAATCTACAATTCCCCCAAACGCCAAACCAGATGCTGGCTCAGAAAATTGTTCTTCCTCTATTATCCCCAAAGGACCCTAGTTTGAAAATACTTTTTTTTTTCTTCATTTAAAAGAATAGCTTTAAAAACCAAACCGAAAAAGCTATAATGCCAAGAGGCAAAATACAATGGTAATCATGCAGTATAAAAGGAAGCTACCTAAATTGCTCGTGATTGTGGCTAAAATTTTGTCATTGGGTTGGACCATACATAAACCTATTGCTTCATCTTCTCATGTTTAGAAAGATTTTTTTTTCAAAAATAGGTAAAGGACTCATTCCCTAAAGCCATCCCTTGGTATCAGATAGATAAGTTTCTTATATGATTATTCTATTTCTGAGCTGTGAAAGAGATAGCCAAAGCATTAAATGCCAAATCCCATAATTTAGGAACATAGTTTAACTTTAGATTTCAATCCTTATTCTTATATTTCTTTCCAAAATTGTATTAACCTATTCTAGGATTTGGAATGAAAAGAAAGCTATGGCTGAATAAGAACAAATAATGAGTTTATAATAACTTTCACATTTCTCAATGATGCCAACATAAATGCAAAAACTGATGTCCAACTTTTTAAAAACATTTTTTGAGGGATCCAAGAGACATGAAATAATATTTTCTGGTCAATTAGTTTAATTCTAAAATCATGCAAGTATGTTTCACATTTCTTAACACCCATATCAATCACTTTTCCAAACTGGGTACACCATTTCAATTCTTTCTTCCACAGTTCGGATAAATAAATAAATAATTGTGAACCTTTTAAAATAAGTCGGATAGGTTTCGAAGTGATGAATCTTGACAAAGTCCCTACAGAATTTAATTGTTGCTTTCAAACCAACTCTTCAAGATCCTAGAACTGTATGAACCTCTGAGGCTGTTAAAGGCCACAGTATTTAATCACTATATATTTCAACCATTTCTATCGCCAGTTCTAGGTTGCTTGGTGAGTTTCCATCTGTTGCTTCTGGTCCTGCCTTCCGGTGCTTTGGAGCAGTGGCCCCCAACCTTTCTCGAACCAGGGACCGGTTTCACGATTATTTATTCTTCCACGGACCGGTACCTGAGTAACGTGAGACTCCACCGCCATTGGGGTGGCTCTTCGTTCGAAGCCGCCCCCCGCCCTTCGACGAAACTAAGGCGCGAGCACCCAAACACCGCTTTCCAACTGAAAAACCGGAAGCACTTTCCAACTGAAAACCCAGAAGCGCTGTCGAAACAAGATGGCGGCGCCCAAGCTTTGCGGCCCGGTAAAAAATGATCCACGGACCGGTACCGGTCCGGGGACCGGTGGTTGGGGACCCCTGCTTTGGAGAATAAGTTGACCCTCCAACAAAGAAGAAAGGGGGGGGGGATGTCAACCTATTTTCCAAAGCACCCGAAGGAAGGACAAGAAGCAACGGGTGGAAACTAATCAAGGAGAGAAGCAATCTGGAATTAAGGAGAAACTTCCTGACAATTAGAATAATTAACCAGTGGAACAGAAGTTATGAGTGCTCCAATACAGACAGAAGAGGAGATTGGACTGAAATGGTGTAGTCTCTTAATTGAGCAGGGGGTTGGA
The DNA here is from genome assembly GCF_049901715.1 of Pseudonaja textilis. NCBI lineage: Eukaryota > Metazoa > Chordata > Lepidosauria > Squamata > Elapidae > Pseudonaja > Pseudonaja textilis. Next base: position 195,287,826 of record NC_141992.1, read on the forward strand.
ATAGAAGACTTCCAAGGTCCCTTCCAACCCTGTTATTCTGTCAAGTGATATAATACATAAATCATATTCAGAATACAACTTCTCAACAAGTTTAAAATATGTGTAATAAATCAATGGATTTAAAGATTTTTTTTTCTTGTTTGGACCAGACTTTCCAAAGGACTATATATCTTCCCCTGTCCACTTCAATTTTGGATTTTTTTCCCCCTCCAACATCGATTTCTTACGAAACCCTAGCTCTAAACTTAGCACCTATTATTAACAACATGTGCCTGGCAGCTCTCAAAGCTTGAAATGAAGATTTCTGCTTAACCGAAGTCAATCCTGGCAAGATTTCAAAGGAAAAATCGTATCTTTTGACAGATACGTGGTCTCCAGAGAAGCTCAGAGGGCAATATTTGAAGAAGTTCTCGTCCAGGGAAAAAAAAAGAAAATATAGATGTTAAAATAAAAGTCCGATAGCATTGTCCAAAATCTGGCACGTTGAGGCTGCCTTTTAATCATAAAACAATCTGAATTTGGCCAAAGAGGTTTGCTTGTTAATTTGTCTATCTATGTATAGGAGCATCCCAAAGAAATTAATCTTGTATCGAATAGAAATTGCATCACCTCTTAAAATAGCAATAGCACTTAGACTTATATACCACTTCATAGTGCTTTATAGCAGTGGTGGGATTCACATTTTTTTACTACCGGTTCTGTGGGCGTGGCTTGGTGGGCGTGGCAGGGGAAGGATACTGCCAAATCTCCATTCCCTCCCCACCCGGCTAATCTGCTTTCCAGCTCTGTGCAGGGTAACCAAAGAAGACCCAGCCGATCAGCTGGGACTCAATGGGAGGCAGAGAATAGATGGAGTTGGTGGGGCCAGTCAGAGGTGGGATTTGCCAGTTCTCCCAACTTACTCAAAATTTCCACTACCGGTTCTCCGGAACTGGTCAGAACCTGCTGAATACCACCTCTGCTTTATCGCCCTAACTCTAAGCGGTTTACAGAGTCAGCGTCTTGCCCCCAACAATCTGGGTCCTCCTTTTACCGACCTTGGAAGGATGGAAAGCTGAATCAACGTTGAGCTGACTGAAGTTACCCTTAAAAAAAAAAGGTGACATGACTGTTTTTCACACTTATGACGGTTGCAGCATCCTATGGTCATGGAATCAAAATCCGGAATGTATTTATTGAGGTCGCAACATCCCAGGGTTACACAATCCCCCTTTTGACAGGCAAAATCAACGGGAGAAGGCTGAGTTCGCTTAACGACTGTGTGACTAACTGAATGACAGCAGAGATTCGCTGAAGGAGCAAAGTTGCAAAATGGGTTGCAAAGTTGCGAAACTCACTGAACGAGGCCTTGCTTAGCGATGGAAGTTTTGGACCTCTGTTGAGGCTGTGCATCGAGGACTTATTCATCAGGGACAGTCAGAATAACAGGAATAAAACTGAGAAAAATTGGCATTCGCTATGGTTTTTTGTGAAGAACGAACGCCATGGCAACACGGCTACGTTTCCACCATCCCTTTCGCCTCCTACTCTTTTTCTCTGCTTGTCTGAACAGTTCTGAACCTTGAAAAGCAAGCTCTCAAAATTGTGGTTTATTTTGGTCCATGTCGACCGCTGAGTGCCTGGTGCCACTTAAGGGTTTCTTCAACGGAGCAGCGTGGCGGAGGGGGAAAATAATAATAGTAATAATAATAATAATGTTCTAGCAGTCGAATTGTCATTTGGGAAGGCAAAAGGAGGGGAGGGAGCTGCAGGTTGTCCGAATTAACAACTTCCTCTATTGCCTGGTTTGAAATGGTTGAAAGGAAACGGTTGCCAAGCCACATGACTTCCAGCTGCAATGCAGAGGAATGTGTGCGATAAGCCGCTAATGCTGGCTAGCGGCATATCCTTTATCGGAGACCATGAAATAACGGAGCCAGTATTTCACTTCCTTCTGAAGACACACAACCTGTTTGAAGCAGTTTTAGATTCTGTGACACTGTCGAGGAAAAAAATCAATACAGGTAGTCCTCTATTTAATGATGGTTCATTTAAGGACCATTCAAAGGTCCTGTGGGAAAACCCCCCACCGTTCCTAGAAGAATGAAATATTTTGAGGCATATTAAAAAGGCAGAATATTATATTTCCCCAAAGGGAGAAATGGAGAAACATGTTTTTAGAGGTAAAAAGCAGCCCTCACTTTTTCTTAATAGCCCACAGCAGATGCCAAGCACTTAAGGAGATAAAGAGCTTATTGAAAGAAGATGCCTACTATCTAGATGGCTCCATTCATAAGCAAAGCAAATACTGCAGGCAGAAATCCATTCAAGGCAAGTTATTTTGAAACTGCTTGCAGCAAAGTTTGACAGCTAACAAAGGCAGAATGGTAGGATTAGAAAGCAGCCCCTCACCCAAGATCCAACACAGGAAGAAAGTCATCACCCTTTCAGGACCCAAGCCCCTTTATTGCACCATCCCAGAGCAGTCCAAATATCAAACCTTGGAGCTCTGATTGACTTTAAGCCAGAGGTTGACCAGATTAGTTCAGACAACCAATTAGGATTTGCATTTCCTCTTTTGCCTATGGAGCCAGCTATGACCCCTAAATGACCCCATAGAAATCTGACAATAGCCAACAGATTATTAAAGGACATGTTCTTGCACAGGAACAGGAAGCTCAAATACAAAGCCCAAAGAAGGTATTAAAAAAAAAACAACCCACTTTCAAGTCCATTTTGTCAGCTTCCCCAGAATCACACGTGGTTCTGCTTCGCCATTAAACCATCTTTCCAAACAGCCTCCACGTTTCCAGCCCTCAACTTACAAACAGTTCATTTAGCCACAGTTCAAAGTTACAACAGCCCTGAAAAAAGTGGCTTACAACCATTTTTCGTACTTACAACCTTTGCAGCAGCCCCACCATCAAAATGCAGACGTTCGGCAATTGGTTCAATTGGCTGCAATGTCTCAGCCAAACCCACCTGACAGGGCTGTTGTTGTGGGGGACACATTAGGAGAAATTCAGGGTGGGTGAAGATATTCACTGCCTTGAGTTACTTGTTAAGAACAGTAAAGGCAGGATGCACGTAAATTAAATAATTATTAGCTCACCTGGCTTTTATCTTCTAGCTGGTCTACCTGGCACTTCCTGTTGAATAATCTAGCCTGTTATTTCCCCATGGTCTATACTTTATACTATCTTTGAGTTTGGAAATCTTAAACGATTAATTGAATTAAGGTGAGAGATACAACCGAGGTGAAACGCTAGCAGCTGAGATCAAAGTGTATAATATTAATAAAACGTCAACTGATAAATAAACGCAGTGCTATGCATCTCTTCGGACAGGAGGTTCAATCCATGTGCGGGGCCTCAGGTCATGTGTCTATGGTTCAGCATACCTATTCTTTAAAGCAGGGCTCTCCAAACATGATGACTTTAAGTGTAATGGACTTCAACTCCCAGAATTCCCCAGCCAGGTAGGTGACTTTGGGCCAATCACCAGGAGAGGGTGAGTTCTAGTCTCATCTTAAGAATGAAAGCCAACCCTCGGCACTCAACCCTCCATGAATTCAGCGTTTGTTCCCGACAAATGCCCCTCCCCACAGCGTCTCCTTAAGTCTCAGTCCCCAGCTGCGCCTTGTGAAGAGAGGCGGGGCGCTCTCCTCCCGAGTAGTCGGGTCAGTCTGCGCTGTTCTCACCTTCTCTCCACTCTCCATGCTCGAGGATCAGGAGGGGGTGGTCCTTGCTCATTGCCTGAGCTCTCTCTCTCATGTTCACTGCTTAGCCCTTCTTGGTCATCCCTGCCCCGCTTCTTCCCTGCCTACAAGCCAATTATGAAAGGCCCTGGCCTGACTGGCCCTGCTCCTCCCCATTTTCCTCCGAGGCCAACGAAGCCGCCCCTTCGATCTCTGTCAGCTCCAGTTCCGGCTCCTCTTCTTCCGCAGATTCAGGCTCTGAGAGAGGCATGACAGTTCTAGTCTCACCTTAAGGATGAAAGCCAACTGGGTGGATTGGAGCCAATCACTAGGAGACGGTGAGTTCTAGTCTCACCTTAAGGATGATAGCCAACTGGGTGAATTGGTGCCAATCACTAGGAGACGGTGAGTTCTAGTCTCACCTTAAGGATGAAAGCCAACTGGGTGAATTGGAGCCAATCACCAGGAGACAGTGAGTTCTAGTCTCACCTTAAGGACGAAAGCCAACTGGGTGAATTGGAGCCAATCACTAAGAGATGGTGAGTTCTAGTCTCACCTTAAGGATGAAAGCCAACTGGGTGAATTGGAGCCAATCACCAGGAGACAGTGAGTTCTAGTCTGACCTTAAGGACGATAGCCAACTGGTTGAATTGGTGCCAATCACTAAGAGACGGTGAGTTCTAGTCTCACCTTAAGGATGAAAGCCAACTGGGTGAATTGGAGCCAATCACTAGGAGATGGTGAGTTCTAGTCTCACCTTAAGGATGAAAGCCAACTGGGTGAATTGGAGCCAATCACCAGGAGACAGTGAGTTCTAGTCTCACCTTAAGGATGATAGCCAACTGGTTGAATTGGTGCCAATCACTAAGAGACAGTGAGTTCTAGTCTCACCTTAAGGATGAAAGCCAACTGGGTGAATTGGAGCCAATCACTAGGAGACGGTGAGTTCTAGTCTCACCTTAAGGATGATAGCCAACTGGTTGAATTGGTGCCAATCACCAGGAGACAGTGAGTTCTAGTCTCACCTTAAGGACGAAAGCCAACTGGGTGACTTTGGGCCAATCACCAGGAGACAGTGAGTTCTAGTCCTGTGTTAAAACCAACTGGTGACTTTGGACCAGTCATTTGGGCCAGTTTCTTGCAGAAACAGCTGCCAGAAAACAATGAAGCTTAGAGAACATCGAAAATTCACAGATGAACCCTGAGCTACAAATATTTTATGGGAAAATGGACTTTCATTAATTAAGAAAACGGTTAGTGCCATTAAATACCTTATTTGAGAATTCTAGCCCATTTCATAGATGTCATTAATTCTATACTACATGCAGTTATCATGTTAGACAGATAGTTCTTGACGTATGACCATTGAGCCCAAAATTTATCTGGGGAGAAATTTGGTTTGAGTGAGTTTGGCCCCGTTTTACAACTTTTTCTTAAGTGAATCACTGCAGCTGTTAAATTAGTAACGCCATTGCTAAGCGAATTTGGCTTCCCCTTTGACTTCGCTTGTTAGTAGGTCCCAAAAGGGGATCACGAGACATCCCCCAGGACACTCTGCGACCGTCATTAGTATGAACCGTTTGTATGTAAATCACGCGAACCATGGGGATGCGGCAAAGGCTGTAAGTGTGAAAAACGGTCGTCAGTCGCTTTTTCGGTGCCGTTGTAACTTTTAAACGTTCGCTAAGCGAACCGTGGTAAGGAGAGGACTACCTGTGTACAATTTTTAAAAATGAATATATGCTGAACATTCTGGTTTCTCCTTTTTCAATTTGTATAAAACAGTGGGCCGGGGACCACCGGTGGTCCATGAGAAAATTTTGGTGGTCCACAGAGAAATTGTCACCCCCCCAAAGCAATTAATCCAGGCTGTGTGGAAACACAAGGCTGCGCCGCCCACACGGCCCGTGGGAACACAAGGCTCGCGTCGCTTGCATTGTGAACAACACGAGGTAGTGAGGAGAGGGGGGGAAAGGGGGGAGTGAGGGAACTTGCCCCATGCACTCCACACGCCTGGCCTGGCCACCGGGCTGCTTCTTTCCGCTTCTTTCTTCTTCTGCTTTTGGCTGCACGCAAGGAAACCAGCAAAAAGTCTGTCTTTCTCTCCCCCAAACTCCACCAGAAATGAGTCTTTGGGACCTTGCAAGGCCTCCTGCTCCAAGAGGCTGTGTCAGCAAAGACTCATTTCTGGCGGCATTTGGGGGGAGAGAAAGAAAGACTTCTGCTGCTTTCCTTGCATGAAGCCAAAAATCTCTCTCTCTCTCCCCCCGAGAGAGGAGCTGGAGACGGTTTCCTGCGATGCCAAATAAAGAACGATTGGTCGGTAGGAAAACGAGGTAGGGAAATTTTCCTGCACGCTTTTTTTTGAGATTTTCCCAAGGTCTCTGATATGTGGGATTTAAAATTATGAGTTTGGTGGTCCCTGAGGTCCAAAAACTTAGTGACCCTTGGTATAAAAGTGCTATACTGTTCAACTATTGCAAAGTCTGCACTACTATTACTGTTAATATTCTCATCATTCCTTATCACCCATCCCCTCCCACTTGTGACTGCATGAGTGTAACTTTGTCGCTTGTGTCCTTATGATTTATATTGACTGTTTCCTAGTTTGATTTGATTGGTTATTGTACCCTATGACTATCATTAAGTGTTGTACCTGATGATTCTTGACGAATGTATCTTTTCTTTTATATATAACGAGAGTATTTGCACCAAGACAAATTCCTTGTGTGTCCAACCACACTTGGCCTATTCTATTCTATTCTATTCTATTCTATTCTATTCTATTCTATTCTATTCTATTCTATTCTATTCTATTCTATTCTATTCTATTCTACCCTACCCTACTGGTTTGTTTTCTAGAGAAACAAAATTGAAAAAGTTCTTGAGACATAAGAAGTCCTTCCATCTAGGTAAGAAAGCCAACAACTGATAGGAAAATGGGTGTCACACACGATAAGTGCAGTAGCAAACTACCAACAGCTACTTTTTAACTCACTGTCCTATCAGCGTAATGCTGTACTGCTATCTCTCCGAAGAGACTGTCCTTTCCAAACTATTAATTGAGGACTTTGAGCTGCACATATGCTAGTGATAAAAGAATTAATAGCTGTTGGGACATTCTGTTCCCTCGCTACTATTAAGGTAAATTACACAGCCAAGGAAAAGCAGCAGAAAAGATGATAATCCTTCTGTAGGCAATTAACAAAGCAGAATAATTGTAGGTCAGGGTTGAAATGAGGGTTTTTTCGTTGTTCCCGGAGCTGGGTTGTTTTCTTGGGGACGTTTCATGACCCAACTAGGTAACGCCATCCGTGCTAAGAGGGAATGGGGAGCTTTGCACCCCGATTGTACACAAGTGGGCTTACCCTGTTAGTGTGAGTATTCATGGTGGTTTCTTGATTAGGTTGTGGTTTAATGTTAGCTTGTTTGAGTTGGCAGTTCCTTGATTGATGGCTGGGGTATTCTGGGAGTTAAAGTCTGCACATCTTAAACTGGCTAAGGCTGAGTAACACAACTCAAGAGCAATCTTGGTTTTAGTCAGCGGACACAAGCTTGAAGATTTACTTAAGATTTACAGAAATTAATCTGAAGGTGGCCAGATTCAAGCCTGCTGCTCTCTTGTTTGGACTACAATTCCTATCGGTCCCAGCCATTTGCTCTAGAAGCTATAGCAGGTTTCCTTTCACTGGCTCTCATTTAGCCCAAGGAAGTCTTTGGATCACAAATACTCTTGAGGGATCCTAGGTGCTTTCTGATCTTGCTTGTTTCCTTCCAGACCTTTCATTACCCAAATTAGATAACATCCTCAGCGACTAGCCTTGATGATGTTACCTAGTTGGGTAGTGAAACGCCTGCAAGAAAACAACCAAGCTCAGAGAGCCTCAGAGACGCCACAGTCCTTTTCTCCTCCTCCTCCTCCTCCTCCCCCTCCTCCTCCTCCTCTCCACAAACCCCATTCTCTTCTAGCCCTGACGATGTTACCTATATGGGTAAGGAAATGTCTGCAAGAAAACAACCAAGTGCAGAGACTGCCAGGACCTCACAGTCCTTTTCTCCTCCTCCTCCTCCCCACCATAAACCTCGCTCCCTTTTATCACTGATGTTAGCAATAGTAACAGCACTTAGACCTATATACTGCTTTACAGTGCTTTACAGCCCTCTCTAACTGATTTACAGAGTCAGCCTCTTGCCCCCAACAATCTGGGTCCTCATTTTACCCACCTCGGAAGGATGGAAGGCTGACTCAAGTTTGAGCCGGTCAGGATCGAACTGCTGGAGCGAGCAGTGAGTTAGCCTGCAGTACTGCATTCTAACCACTGTGCCACTATGGCTCTTGTTCCCTAGTTGGGTAATGAAATGTCTGCAGACAACAACCAAGCTCAGGGAGCAGCAAGAACCCGCTTGTTCAAACCCTGGGCTACAAAACATTCTCCTTTATTAGTATTCTTCCTCTTATTAACTAACTCTATTCTGCTCTGCATTCTGCTCTGCATTCTGCTATTCTATTCTATTCTATTCTATTCTATTCTATTCTATTCTATTCTATTCTATTCTATTCTATTCTATTCTATTCTGCATTCTATTCTATTCTATTCTATATTCTATTCTATTCTGTATTCTATTCTATTCTGCATTCTGTTTTGCGTTCTATTCTATTCTATTCTAATTTTCTATTCTATTCTGCATTCTATTCTATTCTAATTTTCTATTCTATTCTGCGTTCTATTCTGTTCTATTCTGTTCTATTCTGTTCTATTCTGTTCTATTCTATTCTATATTCTATTCTATTCTGCATTCTATTCTATTCTGCATTCTATTCTATGTTCTGTTCTGTGTTCTATTCTATTCTATATTCTATTCTGCATTTTATTTTATTCTATTTTTTTTCTATTCTGCATTTCTATTCTATATTCTATTCTGTTCTGCATTCTGTTCTGCATTCTGTTCTGCATTCTATTCTATTCTATTCTATTCTATTCTATTCTATTCTATTCTATTCTATTCTATTTCTCATTCCATTCCCATTCCCATTCCATTCAGCGCTATTCAGGTTGGGAACCATGGGCTTTGAAGTTCTCCAACACTTCGGTCATTCTCCAGTCACATTTCTTCCTTCCTAATGGGTACTGCCCTTGGCACCGAGCTAGGGATTAACCCGTAATCCAGGCACTTTTTCCCTTAAAACAACCCCTCTGAGTCATTTCCCTTTCCACTTCCTGTCGCATCCGGACCGTGGGCTCTCCATCAGATAGGTAGCTGGCAGAGGGCAGGTTCCCCCCATGTGGGAAGATATCAGGGGCATGAGAAAGGGCAGCTCAGAAACAAAACTGGCATAATTGGGGGGGGTAGGGGGGGGGCAATAGACAGGAGAGGGGGACAGGATGCATTCCTGTCTTAGAAAACATTGATTAAAAGGGTTTGTTTTTCGTGGACTGGCTTGAAACTGGCATAGGTGCGCCTATTGTTTGCAAAGTGCAATAGCCAGCGCTGAAATAGCACAAAATAGGGCTTTAGCCAGGCTCCTTCAAACAAAGCAATCTACAGGTAATCCTAAACGGACTTGTTCTGACCCAAACTTTTTTTTCAAGGAAACAAACACCAGACTGAGGTAACAGCAAAACCTTTTAATGATTCTTTACGAATTCCGTTCCTTCACGGTTAAAAGGCTGTTTCAAATTAATTGTCCCTGATAAGAACGAGCCTTGCCACAGTCGTGCGAGGCTGCCAAGAACACTAGATAAAGTTACTAAGAAATATTTCAAACACAAAGCGCCTCCAAACACCAAACCAAGATGCTCCTAACATCCACAAGGCTTGAGTGTAAAAGCTTCTTTGCTTCCTGCAAAGAACTCCGGTTTCTCAGCTGGCTTTTATCTCTTAAGGGAGGGGCCGTTACCTTGCAGCCTTACTCCTGAGTCACCCATGCTGCTGGTGGTGCTCTTTCCTTCCTGCACACGCGCGTGCTGGGCACAGGCTCCTCGGGGACCTCTTCATCACTGCTGCCAGCCCCCACAATCTCTGAAGGCAGCACTCCACTCCCTGATGGTCCTGGCCCCATCCCTGCCTCACACGCAGGCCCCTCATCTGAGTCCTCGCTCTCCGAGGCCTCAGCCATCTGCACCTGCTGCCGGTGAACCACAACAGTACAACCACAACAGAGCCCAACATTTCTGTCATAAAGCAAGACCTTGGTTCAGTGGCTTCAGCCCGTTTTACGACCTGCCTTGCGGCTCAGTGAATCACCGCAGGTGCTAAGTTAGGAACCCAGTCGTTCAAGTGAACGGAGCTTCCCCGTTGAACCTGCTGGTTCGAATGTCATAAAGAGGGGATCGTCTGACCTTGGGACAACAGCAACAGTCGTTAAGTAAGAACCAGTGGCCATTTTGACCACAGGAATGGCTGCCAAGGCTGTGAGTGTGAGAAACGGTCATTAAGTCACATCTTACGGGGGCTGCTGTAACTTTCGAACGGTCGCTCAATTGAACTTGTAAGTCGAGGGCTACCTGTGCAATATGAGTTTAGGAAAATACACAGCTGATGGGTTCCTTAGATGGTGTGCTCAGTTCACTCATGCCCTGGTCATCTTGCCCCTATAAGGTAGTCCTCAGCTTATGACCACAATTGAGCCAAAACTTCTATGGCTAAGCGAGTGCCAAAACTTCTATGTTATGCGAGTTTTGTCCCAGTTTTCGATCTTTCTAGCCACAATCATTAAGTGAATCACTGCAGCTGTTAAGTTAGCAACATGGTTGTTAAGTGAATCCAGCTTTCCTAATGACTTTGCTTGTCCAAAGGCCGCAAAACGGGATCATATGACTCTGGGACACTACAAACTGTCATAAATACCATGTTTTCCCGAAAATAAGACCCTGTCTTATTTTATTTTATTTTTGCCACCAAAAAAAGGCACCAGGTCTTATTTTCGGGGGATGTCATCCACTGACTAACCTCACTTGCATGCATCACCTCTGGTCTCCCTTTCACTGTCAGAGGGCTTCAGGAATTTCTTCTGTGCCCTTTCCTGAAGGCCTCTGCAGTAGATAACAGAGCTCTGGATCGATCCAGGGCTTTGTTATCAGCTACAGAGGCCTTCAGGAAAGCCTTGCCAACCTTGCTGGCTGCAGACGAAATGGGCTGGCAAGGCAGGTGTCAGGGTGTACCAGGCCTGCCTACAACTGTCCAAAGGTAAATAGTAGGGAATCTCCACACACACACACCCAAATCCCCATCCTAGCTTAATTTTTACCTGTCCACTCTGGAATGGACGGGATCTTAATTAGGGCTTATTTTGGGAGGTAGGGCTTACATTGGGTGCATATATATTATGTCATATTTTCGGGGAAACAGAATATGTTGTCAAGCATCCAGATGAAAATCAGGGGGATGCTGCAATGGTCACAAGTGTGGAAAACCTTCATAAGCCACCTTTTTCCGGTGCTGTTTCACTTTGAACGGTCACTAAACGAACGGCTGCAAGTCAAGGACTACCTGTTTTGTAAGCAGCCCAGAGCCGCTTGGTAGAGAGAGGGGTTAGCATGCAGATTTCATAAACAAGAAAATAAAAATGAATCAATAGGTGTGATTCACGTAGAACAAGTATTATGATCCAAAGGTGCTTTCCTCCCTTCCAAATGGCAACTGGACTTTCTCGGTTTTTCCCTTTGAAAACATTTCGCTTCTCATCCAAGAAGTTTCTCCAGAACTGATGAAGGTTCTTGGATGAGAGGTAAAACGTTTTCAAAGAAGGAAAAAACAAAACAAAAAACCCAAGGAAGTCTAACTGGTTTTTGGAAAAAGATCCTTTGGGATAACTATGACTTGGATGACTGATAATCTCCATAAACAACTATTAGGCAAACTTTAGCTTCTGGGAAAAATAATATGCACCAGTGGGTCTTATTTTCCAGAGCTTAAACACCATTACAGTCACATTTGGGGGGGGTTTATTTTTGCAACCGCTGCAGAAGAGGAACTAAGAAAGACTTCTTGTGGGTGAGGTTATGCTTATCAGGAACACATCGTGCATCCTTAAAATTCAAAGCTGTCAAGCTAGACGTCAAGAAATGGTAGATCAGCAACTGAAGGAGTTTCCTTCCCCTTTCCTTATAAACAGCCTGTTTTGAGAATTCAGAATATTTTAATTGCACAGGCTAAAGGGCCAAAGACAACAAGGCAACTGGAAGAAAGAAAGGGGCAGGGAATAATTGGAGAACGTTGGGAAGAAAAAGTCTTAAATTAAAGCATCATAAAACATGCTTTGGAGCTGGAGTCCTCAATCCTAGGTCTGCAAACTGGTACCGGCCTGCAACTATTGGTCATTTGCATTCTTTCAGAGAGTTACTGAGGTCACTTGGAGGTTTATATGTAGCAGTAGCAGAAATGGGTTTATCCACGCCCACTTGCACTACTCAGAGGACCCAGAGGACGCAGATAAACCCCCAAGTGGCCTCAACAACTTGCTAAAAGGATGCAAATGACCAGCTTTGTTGGCAAAGAGTATCAATACGTCCCTTTCCCACCATCCAGTCAGACCTGAAGAAGCTTCTTGGAGGAGAAGTGAAATGTCTTTGAAGAAAAACCAGAAAGTCCAGTTGCCTCTTGAAAAAAACACCTTCGGGACAACCATGACAATGGGTGATAGAGAATCGCTACAGACTTTTAGCTATACAATTTGGGGTGAACACCCTTTTAAAAAGTGTGGAAGTAAGAATAGATTTCCAGAGGGAAAAATTGCAGACTATAGGAACCAAGGAGGTGACCCTGAAGACGCCGGTAAACTTCCAAGTGGCCTCAATGACTCTAAAAGAATGCAAATGACCAGCTATCTACAAGGAATATAAATCCTTCCATTCCCCATCTTTCCATTCTTCAGAGCTGAAGAAGCTTCTCGGATGGAAAGGGAAACATCGTCAAAGAAAAGTCCAGTTGCCTCTTGAAAAACCTCCTCTGGGTTCGCAGTAAGCCTTTAGGCCATTTTGTCCTGAGACAATATACTGTACCCGACATGCATTCTTGGGTACATTCAGATGGCTTAGAGCTCGGTGTTTACCGTTAGCACCTTATATTTTTAGCCACTTAATCTCCTGACGTCAACATGATCCCGAATGTTGACCAGAGCTATATCAGGTTTGCTCCAAAACAGCTTGGCAGTGATTTATGCAACTGTAAGCAAAGTGAACATCCAGCCTTCTGCTAATGTTGGAGACGGTGCCAGGGGTGAAGTATTGCCATTATTGAAAAATAAAGGAGGCGAAGGGGCACCTGTCCAACTCCATCCATTTTAGCCAGGAGCACTTTAACCTTTGACATTGAAGGAAGCAAACAAGAGGTTTTGCCGTTTGCAAAAGGAGGCACCGGTCCAATTTTGCAGTGGCAACTTTTCAGGCTGCACTATTAAAAAAATCAACTCTCCCCCCCAAAAAAAACAAAAAAAAAAACAACCCAGGCTCTCTGGCCGAAGTTAGCAGTGAAAAGATTTCATGGTCCTTTCGTTCTGTGAGACTTCAGTAGAACAAGAACGGTTGCAGGAACCGAGTATGTCAAGTCTAATGAAAAGAAGGTCCAGGGGAGACACGATAGCAGTCTTCCGATATCTCAGGGGCTGCCCCAAAGAAGAGGGAGTCAAGCTATTCTCCAAAGCACCTGAAGGCCAAACAAGAAGCAATGGATGGAAACTAATCAAGGAGAGATTCAACCTGGAAATAAGGAGAAATTTCCGGACAGTGAGGACAATGAATCAGTGGAACAACTTGTCTCCAGAAGTTACAAATGCTCCAACACTGGAGAGATTTTTAAGAGATTGGATTTGTCTGAAATAGTATAGGGCAGGGGTCTTCAAACTTGGCAGCTTTAAGACTTGTGGACTTCAACTCCCAGAATTCCTCCTCCAGTCATGTTAGCTCAGGAATTCTGGGAGTTGAAGTCCACAAGTCTTAAACTTGCCAAGTTTGAAGACCCTTGGTATAAGGCACTGATGGCGAGTGCCCGAAATGCGCGTGTGCACATCCCTAAAATGCAAGGTGCGCCCCCCCAGTCATGTGCATGACCACCCATGCATGTGTGTGCCCCTATGCATGCGCATGTGCCCCGTGCATGAGCCCCTGGATGTGCAGCAAAGACCCGAAGGCTACCTGGCTAGCGGGAGACGCATGCGTATACATGGTGGAGCTGAGCTGGGGTGAAGGTACACGTGCCCACAGAGAGGGAGAGAGAGAGAAAGAGACAAAGCTTAGAGCAGTGTTGGCTAACCTTTTGGGGCTCTTGTGCCAAAAATTGTGTGCTCACTTGCACACTTGCCTGCCAGCACCCAGAAGGCAATGCGTCCCCCATACGCCCCCTTACGCATGTGTGCGCAATCCTCACCCACACCTGCCACCCCCTTAACTGCACTGCACCTCACAGCTGATTTTTGGCTGGTTTGAGGCCTTTTTCTGCCTCCCAGAAGCTTGAGGAGGCTTCTGCAGGCTTCTGCAGGCTGAAAACTAGGCCTGTTCGTCACTTCCGGTATTTCCAGAAAAACAGGAAGTGATGAAACAGGGCTAGTTTTCATCCTGAAAAGCCTGCAGAAGCCTTCCTGAAACCTCTGGGAGCTGGAAAAAGGCCTCAAACCGGCTGAAAATCAGCTGTGAGGCACGCACATGCGCAGTGAGTTAAGTTTGCCTGCAGCTCGTGTGCCGTCACAAATAGCTCTGCGTGCTACCTGTGGCATGTGTGCCATAGGTTCGACATCACAGGCTTAGAGTATAGTTTTCCAACTCTTTCTTTATTCAGTATGTGTATCAAGTGAAGTGTGATGCATTCATATACAAAGACGCATGCATATACATATTGTATATACCAGTGGCCGCCAACTATTGCACCATGGCCCACTGGTGGGCCATGAGAAAATTTTGGTGGGCCACAAAGATATCTCACTCCCAGAGTACCCCCCAAAGCAATTAATCCAGGCTGCGCAGAAACACAAGGCTGCTCAGCCCATATGGCTGCTAAGTTGCTATTTTTCCTTTTTCCGACCATCATCTGTTCTGCTGTGCCGGGAGATTTAGATTAACTAGGAAGCAGGAAATGGTTGGATTTCTTGCTTTCTAGCTAAGCACAGCCGAACCTCCCTTAGGACTGAAGGTTTGCTTGCAGGCAAATTCAGTCCAGACTCACGGCAAGCAAATTTGAGAGACTGAGCTAGCCAACGGCAGACAGATAGATCACTGAATGATTTTGTGAGCAACTTAATCTGCCTGCTTTGCCTGATTTTGCATAAAAGTTGCTTTTTCAATAAAAAAAATCAATATTTACATACATGGTGTGCTGAGAGTTAATTTTGGCAGATAGGTAGATCTCTGAATGAATCTGTGATTCTATGAGCAACTCAATCTGCCTGCCTGCTTTGCCTGATTTTGGGTAAAAGTTGCTCTTTTTTATTAAAAAAATCAATATTTATATCAATATTTATAATATTTACATACAAGCCATGCCCAGCCAGTCACATGACCACCAAGCCACACCCACAAATTAGGCCACACCCACAGAACTGGTTAGTGGTCCCTGGGATCTAAAATTATGAGTTTGGTGGTCCCTGAGGTCCAAAAGGTCGGCGACCCCTGGTATATACAGTACACACACATATATTTATACAGATACAGACAGACAGACAGACAGACAGAAAGGAAAGCAAGACAGAGGGCAGGACAAGAAGCAATAGATGGAAACTAATCAAGGAGAGAAGGAAATTAGAACTGGGGAGAAATTTCCTGACAAGGAGAACAAACAAGCGGAACAAGTTGAATGAATGAATGAATTCTTTATTGGCCAAATGTGATTAGACAGACACACGAGGAATTTGCCTGTGGTGCATATATGCTCTCCATGTACATAAAAAGAAAAGATACATTCATCAAGAATCATAAGGTACAACACTTAATGATAGTCATAGGGTTCAAATAGGCAATCAAATCATACTAGGAGGCAGTCAATATAAATCCTAAGGATACAAGCAGGGAATTGTTTGTTTAGCAGAGTGATGGCGTTCGGGGGAAAAACTGTCTTTGCATCTAGTTGTTCTGACGTGCAATGCCCTATAGCATCGTTTTGAGGGTGGGAGTTTAAACAATTTATGTCCGGGGTGTGAGGGGTCTGTAGATATTTTTACAGACATCTTTTTGACTCCTGCAGTATGCAGGTCCTCCATGAAAGGCAGGTTGGTAGCAATTGTTTTTTTTCTGGAGTCCTAATTATTTTCTGAAGTCCTGTTGGGTTGCAGAACCAAACACTTGCCTCCAGAAGTTGGGGGTGGTCCATCACTGGAGGTATTTAAGAAGCGATTGAACAACCATATGTCTGAAATGGTATAGGGTCTCCTGCCCGAGCAGGAGGTTGGACTAGAAGACCTCCAGGATCCATTCGAACTCTGTTCATATGTTGTCTTCTCGTCAGGGTGCGTTTCCGATGGGCCTTTTGGGAAATATCCCCCCCCCCCTCCAATTATATAAGAAAGGAAGTTAGTCTGTTTTGGTTCTCCACACTTCAAGCTTTCTTTCCTCGTGTACAAAATCTGAAAGGTTCATCTCGATTGTCGGCAGAGGAACTTTCACGTCCTTCCTTTGACAAGTGAGACTTGTGAAGAGAGACACAACATGCCCAGAGAAAGAGGCTGTCACCTACGTCTGATGAAATGCGAACAAAAATAAAGCGAGAAAGAACGACGTTGCCCTGACAAAGGATGCCCTATAACCGTGATGGCGAACCTATGGCACACGTAGGTTGAGAGCCATTTGTTCTGGCACACAAGCTGCAGGCGAAACTTACCTCACTGCGCATGTGGGTGCCTCACAGCTGATTTTCAGCCAGTTTGAGGCCTTTTGTTGGCCTCCCAGAGGTTTGAGGAAGGCTTCTGCAGGCTTTTCAGCCCGAAAACGAGCCCTGTTTCATCACTTCCTGTTTTTCCGAAGATACCAGACATGACGAAACAGGACTAGTTTTCGGCCTGCAAACCGGCAGAAGCCTTCCTCAAGCCTCTGGGAGGCCCCAAAAGGCCTCAAACCAGCCGAAAACCAGGCCTTGAGTTTGACACCCCTGGAAATGGCATAAGGGTCTCCTGCTTGAGCAGGGGGCTGGACTAGAAGACCTCCAAGGTCCCTCCCAGTTCTATTCTGATGGATTGGTTGTGCAATGTGTCCTATCCAAATTGTCATGATTGGAAACACCAGGGACGGTTCTTCCAGTTTTGAAAAAAACAACAACAACAACTTCAGGGTGCACAATCTAGAGCCCCCAACCAGATAACCTTTTCCCCAGAGGGCAAAATAAATGCCGGAGAATGCACGGATAGCAATTTGGCGTAAGGTTGCCTTCATTTGCTGCGCTCAAGCCTCCCCGTGCCACTATCTTCACGCTAGCCCAATATTGCCAAATAAATAAATACACATTAATAAGCAGAGTGTGCTGAGATTAAAGATCAGGCTGCACTACTTATGCCCTAATTCTGTGAAGTATGGAATTTTATTTTAACACCGTCGTCATATTCTTGATTTTAGTTTTTATCTCCAAGGACCAAGTCCGCGGTCTGAATTTCAACCTTGATCTACTCACCTACAGGACAGTTGGCTCAAGTCCAAGCATCTAGGGTAAAGGCTACAACAGGTGGCTCTTGGCTTACAAATATCCTGTCAACTCATAAAACATTTTGTATACACGTTTTATATGTCAACAGAAAGAAGGGAGGGGGAATTTCAAAGAGCAGGCAGCAGTGTGGAATCGAAAAATACATTCCATTCATGTTTTCTTCGGAGACTGATTAGATGACTGAAGCTTACTGGTGGTTTAAAGCAAGGGTCTTCAAACTTGGCAACTTTAAGACATATGGACTTCAACTCCCAGAATTCTTGAGCTAACGTGACTGGAAGAGGAATTCTGGGAGTTGAAGTCCACAAGTCTTAAAACTGTCAAGTTTGAAAACCCTCGGTTTAAAGCAAGGCTCTTCAAAACTTGGCAACTTTAAGACTTGTGGACTTCCAACTTTGTTGGCTGAGGAATTCTGGGAGTTGAAATCCACAGGTCATAAAGTTGCCAAGGTTGGAGACTCCTGGATTAAATTACAGATTAACAGAGTTAAAAAGGGATCTTGTAGGTCATCTAGTCCAACCCCTCCGCCCAAGCAGGAGACCCTACACCATTTCTGAGAGATGGCAGTCCAGTCTTTTCTTGAAAGCTTCCAGGGATGAAGCTCCCACAACTTCCAGGGATGAAGTTCCCACAACTTCCAAAGGCAAGCCATTGGTTGATTGCTCTCATTGTCAGAAATATTCTCCTTATTTCTAGGTTGAATCTCTCCTTGTTCAGTTTCTATCCATTATTCCTTGTCTGGCCTTTGGGTGCTTTGGAAAATAGCTTGACCCCATCCTTCCTGTGGCAGCTCCTCAGATATTGGAAGGCCGCTATCATGTCTCCTCTGGTCCTTCTCTTCACTAGACTAGCCAGGCCCAGTTCCTGCAACCGTTCATTGTATGTTTTAGCCTCTAGTCCCCTCATCATCTTGGTTGCTCTTCTCTGCACTTTTTCTAGAGTCTCAACATCTTTTTATAGTGTGGCGACCAAAACTGGATGCAGTACTCTAGGTGTAGTCTCACTAAGGCTTTGCAGAGTGCCATTAGTAGTACCTCCCTTGATCTTGAAGGTATCCCTCCGTTAATGCAAATTAACAGAGGGGCGGCAGCAACTAATTTCACCACCACCTCGCTTAACAACAGAAAATTCGGGCTCAATCATGCTCATCGTTTGAGGATTACCTGTCGCATGAGACCGGTTATGAAAGACCTCTCCACCTCCATCTTCTTAAACCATTGCTTTTTTTATTCTTGCCAATAAGCCACACATTAAAAAAATAAAAAGCTTATATGGACAAAAAAAGGACATTTTACAAGGCCGTCTCAAAAAAGAACAACAATTGACCTGTTGACCAAAAAAAAAGGGAAAAAAAAGAGGAAACTCTGAATGAAGAGATTGAAAATCCAACGCACAATACCTCTGCTCATGTAAATAATTCTTCATTTAATAGTGGAACAATGGTTCATTCAAAGGGAATTAATAAACTGTTCTGATTTAAACTGAAGTGTAGCATTTTTTTCCAGGATAAACATTAGCTTGGAGAGTAGGCCGCGCGGGGGTGGTGGTAGGTGGGTTAGGATGGAGAGTTTGCTTAAAAGGACTTTTAAAAATGCATATTACGATTATGATTATTTTTGATCCACTGATGTGAGAATGAAGGAATTGTCTCGAAAGGCAGGTTAGGTTCACCAATGCATTACAGATGTAAGTCCTCAAACTTACGCCCCAGAACGGAGCCCCAATATTTCTCTCTTGCTGGGCAAGACATTGAGGGACCTTTGCTCCGTTTTATGACCTTTCTTCCCATGGAGGTTAAGCGAATCAAGGCAGTTCCTCAGTTCTTCAAACGGTTGTTAAGTGAATCTGGATTCCCCATTGAATTTGTGGGTCAGAAAGTTCCGAAAAAGGATGTGACCATGAGACATTACAACAGGCAGAGGTACCCCGTTTCCCCCAAACTATGACCTATCCCGAAAGTAAGTCCTAGCCAGATTTTACACGTGTGCCCAATATAAGCCCTACCCCCCAAAATAAGCCCTAATTAAGATCCCGCCCGCTCCAGAGTAGATGGATAAAAATTAAGCTAGGGTGGAGGTGTTGGAGCCGCCCTACTACTTACCTTTGGACAGTTGTAGCCAGGCCTCGCACACCCCGACACCTGCCTTGCTGGTCTATTTTTTGTGCAGCCGCCAAGGCTGGCAAGGCTCTCCTTATAAGTCCCTGTAGCTGAGAACAAAGCCCCAGACTGATCTAGAACTCTGTTATCCATCGCAGAGGCCTTCAGCACAGAAGAAGTTCTTGAAGGCCTCTGACAGTGAAAAGGAGGCTGGAGGCGACGCACACAAGTGAGGTTAGTCAGTCAATGTGATCCCCCCAAAATAAGCCCTAGTGCCTTTTTGGGGGGGGGGTGGCAAAAAAAATAAAAACCCAGTAAGACAGGGTCTTATTTTGGGGAAAACACAATACATGCCAGTTGCCGAGCATCCAAATTTTGATCACATGACCACGGAGATACTGCAACAATCATTGGTGTATGTGTGTGTGTGGGACGGGGGAAGGTCAAAAGTATTTTTTTCCCCTGCCCTTGTAATTTTTTTGAATGGATGGTTGTAAGTCAAAAAAGATGGACATCTCCTGAGGCAGCTTGTAAGTTAATCAGGAGTTAACAATGGAGTTGAAACCGGGGAATTTTTGAACCTGACATTCTCTACGGAGAATGAGGAAGCATCGAACAAAAAAAAAAAAAAAAAAAAACCAAAACAAACCAAAAACAAAACAGGAACAGATTATTATTTCTTTTTTCTAAATCATGCACAACACAGAACCCCTCAACATATATAGAGAAGAACTCAAATGACATACATTTCGCATTCAGGATGTGTTTCTTCGCAAACCTGATTTGCTTAGTAACTTAGTTCTGGTCCATAAAAATTATTTATGAGGTGGTAAAGTTGTATGGTAGTATTTGGCAATGGTATCAACTTTTAAGACCCGTGGACTTCGACTCCCAGAATTCCCCAGTCAGCATAGAATTCTGGGAGTCGAAGTCCACAGGTCTTAAAAATGGCGATAGTTGGACATTCCTGTTTTACAGTATTCTGTAGGAAAATCAATCTTAGCCTTTTTTTTTCATTCTTGTCCTGATGGTGTTGAAATGGGCTAGAATTGTAGCTCCCATCATCCTGCCAGCAGGTGATGGGGCTTGTAGTCCAACTCCTGGAAGATGCCAAGATAGCAAAGAATTGAACCGGATGGTTTTGTCTCTAAACCTGCGAATGGGACCAAAAATGAGAGAAAGAATAAAACTGAAGACTTATAGCCAGATCTTCCAAAGTTGTCAACGGAAGATGTGTGGAACAGGGTTTCCTTTTATCCTTCCTGCAACTCCTATTTAGAAACGTATGAGTTTGGGAGGGACCTCAGCGGTCTTCTAGTCTAACCCCTGCTCAAGTAGGAGAACTTATACCATCCTGGTCAAATGGTTGTCCAGTCTAGTTTTGAAAGCTTCCACAACTTCTGGAGGGAAATCCTTCCACTGATTAATTGTTCTTACTGTCCCAAAGGTGCTTTTTCCAACTAGACGTCTCTTTTTTGTTCTTTCTTTTTTAAATGTTTCTCTTCTCACCCATGAAGCTTCTTTAGTTCGGTTGCCTTTAGAGGGGTGTGTGGAAACACCTTTGAGACAACCATGACCTGGATATGATTGAGAATCTCCTTAGACATTGCTCCGTCGGAAAAATTCTGCTTATTTCTAGGTTGGGTCTGTCTTCGACAAGCTTCCACCCATTGCTTCTTGTCAATCAATCAAAAAAGAGCTGGGAGGGACTTCAGAGGTCTTCTAGTCCAACCCCCTACTGCACTAGGAGACCCTATAACATTTCAGACAAAACCTCCAGTGAGGAAGCACCCATAACTTCTGAAGACAAGCTGTGCCACTGAGTTCTTGTTCACACTATTGGGAAGTTTCTCCTTAATTCCAGGTTGCTTCTCTCCTTGATTAGTTTCTATCCATAGTTTCTTGTCCTGCCTTCAGGTACTTTGGAAAATAAGTTGAACCCCTCTTCTTTGTGGCAGCCCCTCAAATACTGGAATGTTGTGATCATATCATCCCTAGTTCTTCTCTTTGTTAGACAACACATACCCAGTTCCTTCAACCGTTCTCCGTATATTTTAGCCTCCAGTCCCCTAATCATCTCTGAGCAATACCTAAAGGGCTACCTTGCTATTTGGGAATTCTGAATTTATCAGACTTGAATACCCTGATTCAACAAAAAAACACCCTACTTGGAACAGCTTATATCCTCCAATGCTACCTTACGGTTCCTAGGTCCTTGGTTAGTACTCGAGATGTTGAGCTACCAACCAGCCCCAAAGGCTGTGAATCCCCAAAGATTAACCACCATAATAATAATAATTTGGCTGATACCTAGGATGCTGGAAGAAACCCACATCAACCACCAGCACCAGTCAATTATATTTGTTGACAGAGTTTCATATTTAATGAATGAAAGATAATAATGTTGTTTAAAAAAAAAATCACCAGGAAATTGAAAGTTGCAGAAAGAGGCTGTTTGTCTACAGATCAGGCAAGACATCACAATTTCTCCACTGCTGAGTCACTGTCCCGGCCAACATCAGAGACGCGCAGCTGTCTCTTCGCTGGTAAACATACTGAAGCTCTTGGACGCCTCGCTGAAAGTAAGCCAAGGAACATTTCTCAGCTCTGCCCAAAGGCAGCCAAGAGGATGATGTTCTGCAGAACAGATCTTCCATGACAGGTGCCTCCAATCTTGGCAAGTGGAAGCCTGGTAGACTTCAATTCCCAGAATTCCCAAGCTGGAATTCCCAACCGGTGGCCCAGGTTGGAGACCCCTGTTCCATGACGTTCTGCAGAACAGATCTCTCAAGATCCTGACTAGATCTGCTGCTACCAAGCGCTTCTCTTTGAAGAAGCTGGCTAGAATCTTCCATCCTAACCTCGTTTTCGATGGTTGTTTTCTTCCTGCGCATTGAGGTTCCATCCCCCCAAGCATCGGAACAAAAGATGGGGAAATCCAGTGATTTCCCCCCCAGTGAAACCAGTCTATTGGAGCAACCCCGTCTCTCCAAATATGGGACGGAGCCAACTGCTTCCACTTTTGCCTTTCAGCCCCAATCCGGGGGCCTTCACAAAACGTCGGCTTTCGCGACAAACTTATCACATGACCTAAAATGGACACCTAACATCAAAAATGTCATCCAAAAAAGCACAACAAAGAACGTTCTTTCTGCGCCAACTCAGAAAGCTCAAACTGCCCAAGGAGCTGCTGATCCAGTTCTCCAGAGGAATTACGGAGTCTGTCATCTGCACCTCTATAACCGTCTGGTTTGGTTCTGCAACCCAACAGGACTGACAGAGACTTCAAAAAGTAATTAGGACTGCAGAAAAAACAATTACTACCAACCTGCCTTCCATCGAGGATCTGTATACTGCATGAGTCAAAAAGAGGGCTGTGAAAATATTTACAGACTCCTCACATCCCGGACATAAACTGTCTCAACTCCTTCCCTCAAAACGACGCTATAGAGCACTGCACACCAGAACAACTAGACACAAGGACGGTTTTTCCCCCGAACGCCATCACTTCCCTCAACACTGTCAAATTAACTACTAAAATTGTATTACTATTATTCTTCCCATCCTTATTAGTACCTATCTCTTCCCACTTATGGCTATATCCATGTTTTTATCTTTACAACTTATATTGCTTTTATTGTTTCCTAATATGATTTTGATTGCTTATTTAGTACCCTATGAATATCACTGTTGTATCTTATGATTCTTGACGAATACACTTTTTTTCTTTTATGTACACTTTATGCATACGCATCAAGACAAATTCCTTGTATGTCCAATCACACTTGGCCAATAATTCAATTCTGTTCTGTTCTATTCTAACTCTATTCTATTCTACTCCTGCTCTATTTTCTATTTTATTTTCTATCCTATTCCTATTCTATTTTCTATTCTATTCTATTTTCTATTCTATTCTATCCCTATTCTATTTTCTATTCTATTCTATTCCTATTCTATTTTCTGTTCTATTCCTATTCTATTCTATTTTCTACTCTATTCTAGTGTGTTGAATATAAATTTAACACAACGATGGGGGAATCAGTCGCTGGGCCAAGTACAGGTGGTCCTTGACTTACAACAGTTCACTTAGTGACTGTTCCAAAGTTATGACGTCCCTGGAAAAAAAAAGTGACTCGGAACCAGTTTTCACACTTAACGACCGCTGCAGCATTCCCCATGGTCGCCTAATCAAAATGCAGACCCTTGGCAACCGACTCATAGTTATGACGTTGGCTGCATCCCATGTGTGTGTGTGTGTGTGTGTGTGTGTGTGTGTGTGTCATGTGATCCCCTTTTTGGCGACCTAGCAAAGTCCAGGGGGAAGCCAGATTCACTTAACAATCATATTACTAACTTAACAACCGCGGCGATTCACTTAACAATGCTGGCAAGAAAAGTCATAAAATGGGATCCCCCCAAAAATCATTTAACAAAAGTTTCACTCAGCAACAAAAATGTTGGGCTCAGTTATGGTCGTAAGTTGAGGACTGCGTGTATGGAGGCTGGTCATAAGTAGGGAAGGGCACATAGGAGTTTTGCATTTAAAGCTAGAAACTCAGGCTGTGTCAGTGTCCTTTTCTTGATTTTCTGCAAGGGGGAAGGAAGCCCAGGAGAGGAGTGATTGAACCTTATTTTACACAGTATCTCCTTCTATTCTTTCATTCCTTCCTTTCCTTCTTCCATCCTTCTCCTCTCCTCCTCCCTCCCTTTTTCTTTCTCTTTTCTTTCTTTCTCTCCCTTCTCTCTTTCTCCCCCTTCCCTCTTTCTTGCCTTTTCCTTCATTCCCTTCCTTTTTCTTCTTTTTGCCCTTCCCTTCCTTCTTCTCTTCCTTCCTTCCTTTCTCCCTTCTTTCTTTCCTTGCTCTCTTCCCTTCTTCCCTTTTCTCCTTCCTTCCTTTTCTTTTTCATTCCTTCCTTTCCTTCCTTTCCTTTTCCTCTTCCTTCCTCCCTTTTCTTTTCCTCCCTCCCTCTTTCTTTCCTTTCTTTCTTTCCTTCTTCCTTTTTCTCCTTCCTTCCTTTTCTTTTTCATTCCTTCCTTTCCTTTTTCTCTTCCTTTCTTCCTCCCTTCTTTCTTTCCTTGCTCTTTCTTTCCTTCTTCCCTTTTCTCCTTCCTTCCTTTTCTTTTATCATTCCTTCCTTTCCTTCCTTTCCTTTTCCTCTTCCTTCCTTCTTCTTTTCCTCCCTCCCTCTTTCTTTCCTTTCTTTCTTTCCTTCTTCCTTTTTCTCCTCCCTTCTTTTTTTTCATTCCTTCCTTTCCTTTCTTCCCTTTTTCTTTTTTCCTTTCTTCCTTCCTTTCTTTTTCTTTTCCTCCCTCCCTCCCTTCTTTCTTTCCTTTCTGATTCTTTTTCTTTCCTTCTTCCTTTTTCTCCTTCCTTCCTTCCTTTTTTCTCCTTCCTTCCTTCCTTCCTTCCTTCCTTCCTTCCTTCCTTCCTTCCTTCCTTCCTTCCCTTCCATCCATCCATCCATCCATTCATCCATCCATTTTCCCTCCCTCCCTCCCCAAATGCTCATTTCTTACATGGTAACACTGCAATTTGTCAGTTTGTGATGGTGGTAAGGGCTTGGGGCTGGGGTGGGGTAAACCGACTGGCAAGAGAACCAACAAGGTCATTTATTTTTCAGGACTTAATTACAAAGCTGGTTTGCTGGAATAAGGCACTCAGTGACTTAAGCCTCCCTTCTTCTGAAAAGGGGCGAGGCAAGAGACCCATCAGCTAAAATCCAAGGCAAAACAAAAAGCAAAAAAAAAAACCCCAGAGTTTTCCTTGGCCTTTCTAAAACGAAAGCCTACTCCCTTCGCCCTTTCAATATTTCCCACCACCGCCAAGCCATCCTTGTGTGCAAATGGCCTGTGCTTGCATCAGAAGGCCGAAGGAGGCTGGGGGCGCGTCTTGCCAGGTCTACCCTAGAAGGAAAGAGCGAGAAGCCGGAGAAAGAAGGAAGGCAAAATTGCAAGAGACAATGGCAAGGCTTCGGCCATGAAGGCTAAAAATTCCATTTGTCTTTGAAATAACCTATTGCCTTGTTGGCTGTAAGCTGCTAGGAAAAAACAAAACAAAACAGAAAACGGGACATCGGTTGGTGTAATCAGCCTCCAGGTAAGGCTATTAACCGCCTGCTAATTAAAAAAGCAAGCAACCACTGCCTGTGACCTAACTACTCTGGGTTTAAACTGCAACTCGAACCAGGAAATGTAAGCCGAGGCGGGCAGCCGTCTTTTAAAACAGCCTTTGTGCAGCAGAGCCCTCTTTCTCGAAGCAAAAGAACTGAAGAGCAGGAAGGGTGGCAGGTGGGGTTTTGAGACGATAGTGAGTGGAACCTTAGGGACTAGAAGCGGAAGGGTTAGTAGCTCTGCCTTGCAAAAAAAAAAAAAAGTATCGGGATCGGCACTCAATATCGGCTAAGAGTTGGGTGGTTTCCGGAACCTCTCGGCTGGGTCAGGCGGCACTGAGTAGAGAAGAGGGAACCTCTTTGGGGAAGTGTTTTGCCACTTTAAGACGGGTAGATTTCAACACCCAGAATTCCCAGCCAGCCTGCTTTAACAGATAAACAGATAATCAGAGTTGGAAGGGACCTTGTAGGTCATCTAGTCCAACCCCCACGCGCACCCAAGCGGGAGACCCTACACCATTTCTGACCAATGGCAGTCCAGTCTCTCCTTGAAAGCTTCCAGTGATGAAGCTCCCGCAACTTCCAAAGGCAACTGGGTTGATTGTTATCACTGTCTGAAAATGTCTCCTTATTTCTAGATTGAATCTCTCCTTGTTCAGTTTCCATCCATTGTTCCTAGTCTGGCCTACAGGTGCTTTAGAAAATAGCTTGACTCCTTCCTCCTCTCTGTGGCAGCTTTAAGAAGGGTGGACTTCAACTCCCAGAATTCCTCAGCCAGCATTTTTTAAGACATGGGGATTTTATATTCCAAAACTACCCAGCCAGCATGCTCTAAGATGGGTGGACTTCATCTCCCAGAATTCCCCAGCCAGCATGCTTTGACTTGTGGACTTCATTTCCCAGAATTCCCTAGCCAGCCTAAGACGTCTGGGCTTCAACTCCCAGAATTCCCCCAGCCAGAATGCTTTGAAGTGTGGACTTCAACATCCAGAATTCCTCAGCTAGCATGCTTTAAAACATGTGGACTTTATATTACAAAATTACCCAGCCAGAATGCTTTAAGATATCTGGACTTCAACTCCCAGAATTCCCCAGCCAGAATGCTTTAAAGTTGGACTTCAACTCCCAGAATTCCTCAGCCAGCATTCTTTAAAACATGTGGACTTTATATTACAAAATTCCCCAGCCAGAATACTTTAAGACGTCTGGGCTTCAACTCCCAGAATTCCCCGGCTAGACTTCTGGGAGTTGAAGCCCACATATCTTAAAGCCTTCTGGCTGGGGAATTCTGGGAGTTGAAGTCCATACATCTTAAAGCCTTCTGGCTGGGGAATTCTGGGAGTTGAATATCTTAAAGTGGCCAAGTTTGAGCAACGCTGCTTTAAGAACGTTAATCACCAATGAGCTTAAATGGCCCCAGCGAAGAAGATCTAAGATTTGTGTGCTATTTATTTATTGCTCTGCATCCTACCACAATCCCACAAGACTCATGGACAGTTTCCAGGCACACAACCTTTAAAAGAATCCCTGGTCTCAAACATAAAATGCACAAAACAGGACAATCTTAGAAAACCATCCAGGAAAAAGCAGAAATGTAACGGAACAAGTTAACCTGCTGGAATCTTGGCAGGGCTACACCTTGTGTATCCGGAGCGGTGCCAAGAAGGCTGTCAATACTAAAATATTTATAAGCCTTAGTGGGTAAAAGGCAAAGCAAAGAATCCAGGTTTTTTTTTTTGGAGGGGGGGGTAAGCTTTTACATCAACATCTACTGGACTTGTGGAATTCTACCAGAATTCAGCTCCTTTGCTTTCCGTTTTAGTGAAAATATATTTGTGGAGATTTTCTGTCATCCAGGCCATGGTTGTCCTAAAGGTGCTTTTTCAAGAAGCGACTGGACTTTCTTTTGGTTTTTCTTTGAAGACGTTTCGCTCCTCATCCCAGAAGCTTCAACTCTGACTGGATGGCAGGGAATGGAAGGATTTATACCCTTTTGCAGACAAAGCTGTTCATTTGCATCCTTTTAGAGGTCGCAGATAAACCTCCAAGTGGCCTCAACAACCCTCTGAAAAGGATGCAAATGACCAGCTTTGTCTGCAAAGAGTATAAACCAGAGGTGGTATTCAGCAGGTTCTGACCAGTTCTAGAGAACTGGTAGCAGAAATTTTAAGTGGTTCAGAGAACCGGCAAATGCTACCTCTGACTGGGCCCGCCCCCATCTATTCTCCGCCTCCCGAGTCCCAGCTGATCGGCTGGGTCTTCTCTGGTTGCCCTGCACAGGAGAACAGAGCTGGAAAGCAGGTTAGTAGGGTGGGGAGGGAATGGGGATTTTACACTATCCTTCCCCTGCCACACCCACCAAGCCATGCCCACAGAACCGGTAGTAAAAAATTTTTTGAATCCCACCACTGGTAAAAACCTTTCCATTCCCCACCATCCAGTCAGAGCTGAAGAAGCTTCTTGGAGAAGAAGCGAAACGTTTTCAAAAGAAAAAGAAGGATTAGGGTTAAGGATATTTCAAAAGTTGAGGCACCTGCTGAAGCTGCAAGTCAGCCAAAAGAGAGCCGTAATTTTGTAAGCGTCTTGCAGGAAAGAGTCCAAATTCCAGCACAATCTTCATCTGGAGATCATACTGTATCAACCCTCAGTACAAAGGATCAGGGTTGACTTCAAAATTGGACCTGATCCAACAAAGAGTTGTTCAGCGGTAAAAAAAATAGCAGGTTCTGAAGCCAGGCAGGAAAAACCAGACACACAGGTACAAAGTGGTAGGCGGGAGGTGAAAACTTGCACTGGAAAACCTACAGGTGAAAGATATACAGGTAGTCCTCGACTTATGACCACAATTAAGCCCAAGCTTTCTGTCAAAGATAGATACCATTTCCCTGAAAATATGACTTACCCTGAAAGTAAGACCTAGCTTGATTTTGACACGGGTGCCCAATATAAGCCCTACCCCCAAAATAAGCCCTAATTAAGATCCCACCCACTCCAGAGTGCACAGGTAAAAATTAAGCTAGGGTGGGGATGGTGGGGGTGGAGCTGCCCTACTACTTACCTTTGGACAGGTGTAGCCAGGCCTCGCACACCCCAACACCTGCCTTGCCAGCCCATGTCTTCTGCAGCCGGCAAGGCTGGCAAAGCTTTCCTGGAGGCCTCTGTAGCTGATAATAAATCAATCCAGAGCTCTGTTATCGGCTGCAGACGCCTTCAGGAAAGCCTTGCGAGCCACAGAAGAAATTCCTGAAGGCCTCTGACAGTAAAAAGGAGGGCAGGAGCGATGTGTGCAGGTAAGGTTCATCAGTGGATAGCATCACCCGAAAATAAGACCTGGTGCCTTTTTCGGTGGCAAAAAAATATAAGAGTCTTATTTTGGGGGAAATATATATATATATTTATATTTATATTTATATGTATATATGTATGTATATATATATTTTATATATATAGCCCCCTGTGCATCATGCCCTGCCACATACATTGGACAGACCAATAGAAGAATAAGTACCCGCCTGGATGAACACAAAAATGCAGTAAAAAAGCTGGAACACACTTCCTCACTAGTCCAACACATGAAAGCCACAGGTCATAGCATCGACTTCAATGGCACCAAAACCTTAGCCACTATAGAAAACCCCAGCCACAGAATCATCAGAGAAGCCATAGAGATTGAAAAAAGACCTGAAAGCATGAATAGAAGAGATGACTCCACCAAACTGTCAATTATTTGGAAGCCTGCACTCACAAACAAAAAAATCTCCACACCACAAGCCAGGCAAACACCTGGGCACAAACAGATCCCCCCTGATACCTCCAGCTCAAACACACCCCAACCAGGCACCCAGATGAAACCTAGCTTCCTAGCCGTCCATTTACTTGGAGCCAAGCTGCACTAAAAGCCTCCAATACAGGAACACAATGTTGCCAGCCAATCAAGACAAAAAAAGACACAAAACAGACAGAAGATATTAGAAACACCAATCAAGCAGAACACAGCAAACTCCAAGACCAATAAACACAGACCAAGACTCCCAACCAATCAGGATGAAGAAAAAACAATTCTGGCACAGCAGTAGGCTAGCCCCAAATTTAAAACTGAAACAGCTATGAAAGTCTGACTCACAGATGAACACAATACAGAAGCCTGATGATGGCAGATGAGATTCTGCCGAAACGTTGCTACAACTTTAAAAGCACAACTATAATGATGTGGGAAAATACCCAAACAAAGCTGAATACCATACATGTAAGTACCCGCGAAAACTTAAGGATATATATATATATATACGCATACATACATATGTACATACATACATCTATCTCACTTAGTTCATCCCATATTTTTTTTAAAGAGAGAAGCCGTCAGGAATAATGGCTTCAAGTCTTACGGGTTAAATCCCTCTAAATGGCATGTTGGTCCATGAATTTATATGGTCAGAAAACACGAAGCAAACGAAGGAAGAGAAATGGTTTGTAAAGCTCCAGGCTGTCCTGTCCAAAAGGATGACTCTGAATTTACGGCGACACCCCACCCAAAAGGCAGGGAAACCCCCCCCCAACCTCATTTGTCTCCATCGCTTCATTTTTAAATTTTTTTTTTAACCCTACGATGACTTTTAGAGTACGAAGATAATTTGGGTTAGCCCCTGCACACCGAAGGTAAGGATGATCCCACCATTTCCAAAGAAAATTATTTGGAGGAAAACACCCCCTCGAATACAGGAATTGCAAGGGGCAAAGACGACATAAAAGTCAGGCAGGCAAATAGCAGATTGTAGGAAGGGACCTGCAGGGAGTGGGGCCGATGGTCTGGGCGGCTGGGTGTTGTAAACAAGGACCCACTGCTCTGCACCCAGGGTTTCGCTCCGATGCCCGAAAGCAAATCGGACACCCTTTGTTGAAGTACGCAGGTGCTGAGTTCAGGTGCTTCCCCAGCCTGACAACTGCGGGAAGCAGAAGAGCCCAAAAACAAATACTGAATGTTGAACGCGAGGCATCGATGTCAGCAGAATAAAATGCTTGATTACGAGGGATATTTTCCTCTTGGGATTTACTTGCTTAGCTCCCAGAGGATTAATTGATAGGGGGAAGAAGGAAGGAAGGAAGGAAGAAAGGAAGGAAGGAAGGAAGGAAGGAAGGAAGGAAGGAAGGAAGGAAGGAAGGAAGGGCAGGAAGGAAGGAAGGAAGGAAGGAAGGAAGGAAGGAAGGGAAGGAAGGAAGGAAGGAAGGAAGGAAGGAAGGAAGGACAGGAAGGAAGGAAGGAAGGAAGGAAGGAAGGAAGGAAGGAAGGAAGGAAGGAAGGAAGGAAGGACAGGAAGGAAGGAAGGAAGGAAGGAAGGAAGGACAGGAAGGAAGGAAGGAAGGAAGGGAAGGAAGGAAGGAAGGAAGGAAGGACAGGAAGGAAGGAAGGAAGGAAGGAAGGAAGGAAGGAAGGAAGGAAGGAAGGAAGGAAGAAAAACAGAGAAAGGAAAAAGGAAGTGGGGCAGAGAGGAAAAGAAAGAGCAAAAAGGAAGGAAGGAATGGACAGGGAGGAAGGAAAGAATGAACAAAGACAGAAAGGAGAGAAAGGAAAGAATGGGAAAGAGAAAGGAAGAGACAAAAACAAGAGGGAAAGAAAGAAAAAAGGAAGGGAGGGGGAAGGGAGAGGGAGAAGGGAGGGAGAGAGGGATTAGGAGAGAGGAAGGAAAGAATGAACAAAAGACAGAAAGGAGAAAAAGGAAAGAATGGGAAAGAGAAAGGAAGGAAGACAAAAACAAGATGGGAAGAAAGAAAAAAAAGGGAGGGAGGGGGAAGGTACGGAAGAAAAAAGAAAGAAACAAACTCTAAACATCAATTTTGGGGAATAAAATGAAAGGAATCCTTTGCGTGTAAAATTTATGGGCAAGTAATGAAATATCCTCCAGTGAGGTTTTTGTTCTCTTTGTGCACTTGGCCGGCCTTTTGCTTTCCACTTGAATGGAGGGAAACGACCACAAGCAAAACGCCGCCAGCAATTTTGGGATGACTGAAATTTAGCCCTGTCGGGTTGTAAAATTTCTCTTCTCACGCAGGGGGGGGGCCAAGAAAAACACCAAAAAGGCCATGCTGGGCAGACAACCCAAATCCACAATCACACTTGGAGCAAGATATTTTTCCGGGCTGCCAAGTCTATGGCCTCTTCTAGGTCAGAAGTCTCCAAACTCGGCAACTTAAGACTTGTGGATTTCAACTCCCAGAATTTCCCTGCCAGCATATGCTTCAAAAGGGGTAGACTTCAATTCCCAGAATTCCCCTGCCAGCAAATGCTTCAAAGTGGGTGGACTTCAATTCCCAGAATTCCCCTGCCAGCATATGCTGCAAGAGGGGTGGACTTCAACTCCCAGAATTCCCCTGCCAGACTTCTGGGGGTTGAAGTCCACCCCTCTTAAAAGCATGGCTGGCTCAGGAATTCTGGGAGTTGAAGTCCACAGGTCATAGTCGCCACTGTTGCCCAGGGCTGCTCTAGAGCTCTTGAATCGAAGCGCCCAACCTGGATTTTCCTGCATTCGCGGCCATCTTAAGTGGGTTGGCCGGCTGCACCCCAAGGTGCTGAAGACCGAGGCTCGTGTCTTGTCAACCCTCACACAGATTGATTGGCATTTGCTTTCTGCGGGGCTGCTCTTGAAGGTGACTTGGCATGACAGCTTCCGAGAACGACGCCTGTTTCGCCGGAGAGACGATGACCTTGGAGAAACTCAACAGAGGTGGTTTCAGCCACGTGTTTTGTCAAAGGCCATTTAAGAGAAAGAAATTTAGACAGACTCCACTTCAATTCCTTTTAGTACAGGGGTCTTCAAACTTGACAGCTTAAAGACTTGTGGACTTCAACTCCCAAAATTCCTCCTCCAGTCATGTTAGCTCAGGAATTCTGGGAGTTGAAGTCCACAAGTCTTAAAGTTGCCATATTTGGAGACCTCTGTTTTGGTATAATGGGGAGAGGAAGGAAGAGAAGGTCTGGCTATCAAGATTCTGTTACAGGTAGTCCTCAACTTATAACCTGTTAGTTTAGTGACGTTCAAAGTTACCGTCAAGACTGACGCACACTTTCACCAAGCTTGCAGCTTGATAATAACAGGGATGGTGGGTGGATGGAAAGCAAGGGTGGCAGAATAGCAATTAGCACTTAGCCTTCTATACCACTTTACAGTGCTTTTACAGCCCTCTCTAGGCGATTTACAGAGTCAGCCTCTTGCCCCCAACAATCTGGGTCCTCATTTTACCGAACTCGGAAGGATGGAAGGCTGAGTCAACCTTGAGCCAGTCAGGATTGAACTGCTGGCTGTGGGCAGTTAGCCTGAAATACTGCATTCTAAGCACTGGTAAGGAAGGAAGGAAGGAAGGAAGGAAGGAAGGAAGGAAGGAAGGGCAATAGCACTTAGACTTATATACTGCTTCAAAATGCTTTTACAGCCCTAAGTGGTTTACAGAGCCAGCCTCTTGCCCCCAACAATCTGGGTCGTCATTTTACCGACCTCGGAAGGATAGAAGGCTGAGTCAACCTTGAGCCTGATGAGACTCGAACCGCTGAACTGCAGATAACTGACAGTCAGAAGAATTAGCCGTACTGTGGTGGCTCAGTAGCTAAGACGTTGAGCTTGTCGGTCAAAAACGTCGGCAGTTCAGCGGTTCGAATCCATAGCGCCGCGTAACGGAGCTCCCGTTCCTTGTTCCGGCTTCTGCCAACCTAGCTGTTCGAACTCATGTAAAAAAAAAAAAAATGCACGTAGAAAAATAGGGACCACTTTGGTGGGAAGGTAACGTTTCATGAGTCATGCCAGTCACATGACCACGGAGACATCTTCAGACAAGCATTGGCTCTTTGGCTTTGTAATGGAGATGAGCACCGCCCCCTAGAGCTGCAAATGACTAGCATGGATGTGTGAGGGGAATCGTTACCTTTTACTGCATTCTAACCACTGCGCCACCATGCCCCTGATATTCAAGCATCCATCAGCTGCCATGGGACACTGCTGGCATCGCAAGGACACACCGAGCAGATGTCCCGGCGTAGCTGGCTGTTTCCCATAACAAAATGAACAGATAATCAGAGTTGGAAGGGACCTTATAGGTCATCTAGTCCTACACCCCCCGCCCCCCCGCCCAAGTGGGAGACCCTATACCAATGGTGGCTAACCTGCTTGGGCTTCTGTGCCAAAAATTGTGTGGGTGCGCACTTGTGTCAGCACCCAGAAGGCAATGCGCGTGCGTGCCCCCATGCTCCCTGTGCATGTGTGCGCAATTTCTCCCCCTTACCTGCACTGTGCCTCCCAGCTGGTTTTCAGCCCGTTTGAGGCCTTGTTCAGCCTCCCAGAGGCTTGAGGATAGTTTCTGCAGCCTTCATGGGCCTATTTCGGCACTTCCGGAATTTCCGGAAATATAGGAAGTGACGAAACAGGCCTATTTTTCGGCCTGCAAAGCCTTTCCTCAAGCCTCTGGGAGGCCGAAAAAGGCCTCAAACAGGCCCAAAATCACCTGTGAGCCATGTACATGTACAGTGAAGTAAGTTTGCCTATGGCTCACGTGTCGGCACAAATGGCTCTGCCTGCCACCTGTGGCATGTGTGCCATAGGTTCACCATCACAGCCGACACCATTTCTGACAAACAACAGTCCAATCTCTTCTTGAAAGTCTCAAGTGATGGCGCTGTCAGCCTTCAAGATTTTCTTCCTTTGCTTTGCATCTTTCGGCTGTCATAAGTAACAGGGGAGGAGGGTGGACATGGTTATGGAAAGCGAGCTGGAGGTGTTACAAAACAAAACTGTATAAGTTGGGGGAAAGGTACTTGCTTAGGTTTCTATCCTATGCTATGTGCATCCACAACTCTATCAAAATATGTCAAGGTCAACGGACAGAGGCCTCATCACCACCTGGAGATGCTCACATGATGCTATACACAACTTTTAATTGGATGAGCCAATTGAACTATTGGGGGTGGGAACGTTGCCATCACTTTGTATGTGCGATTTACGCGCCCATTTTCTCAGATTCAGAATTCTTTTGTTGCTACCACTTGACTTCCAGTAAAAGATACCTTTTCTCTAATTAATGGAGTCTAAGTATTTCTTTCTTGGATTCTGAATGGAGCACCACCTGACAGGCGCTCCCACAACTTCTGAAGGCAACTTCCGTTCCATGGGTTGATTGTTCTCACTGTCGGAAAGTTTTTCCTTATTTCCAGGTTGAATCTCTCCTTGTTCAGTTTCCATCCATTATTCCTTGTCTGGCCTTCAGGCGCTTTGGGAAATAGTTTGACCCCCTCCTCCTCTCTGTGGCAGCCCCTCAAATATTGGAAGACTGCTACCCTGTTTCCCCTGGTCCTTCTCTTCACTGGACTTTGGCAGGAACGATTCGTGGACGTTACGGACTGGGAGTGGCTCATAGGGAAAAATGGGGAATAAATGATGTTTGCTTTTGCGTGCGAAACCCAGAGCTGGTTTTGCTTCTTCTGTGTCAGTGTGGTTTATTGAGTAAACCTTTTTATACTCTTGGTAAAAATAATGTCCCAAGAGTTCCTTCTTCTGGATTCAACACAACTGGACAGTTGACATTTACGATGGGCCTGAAAAAAAGCAACTCATGACCATTTTTCACACTTACGACTATGGCAGCATCCCCGTAGTCACGTGATCAAAATTCAGGCACCTGGCTATTGACTGATATTTATGACGACCTTCTGACAAGCAAAATCAATGGGAAGCCAAATTCACTTTACAACAGTTTCCTAATTAACAAGTGCAGTGATTCACTTAACAACTGTGGCGAGACAGGTCGAAAAATGGGGGCAAAACTCCCTTAACAACGGTGTTACTCAGCAATGCAAGATTTGGGCTCCACTGTGGCCATTAAATCACGGACTACCTGTAGTCCTCCACTTGTGACCGTAATGGTATGTGCCCATTACAGCCGTAAATCATCAGGGCCATAAAGTGGCTCATCGTGTCACTGACCAGACTTCATAACCATTTTTTTTGCATCAATCATTGAGCAAATCAGCATGGCCGTTAAGTGAATCCATGATCATTAAGTAAATGCATTGTTCACTATAGGGCATTTTTGGCCCCAAACCAGAAAGGAAATGCCAGGTTTTGGCAAAAACAACAAAAATGGCCATCAGATTTTGGGATGGTGTAAACAGCTGTTGCTGAACACCTGAAGGGGAGGGGTTATGTGACTGTGGGGGGAGGGGGGTGTCTATTGAAATTTTGGAACCAGGTCGTAAGTATATTTGGGGAGGATCAATCCCAACTTTGAATGGTCACTACATGGTTGGCCTTGAGTCAAGGATTACTTATGATTACACATATAGCAATATAAAATAGAAAAGAAAATATAGAAAAGAAAATATAGAATAGAATAGAATTCTTTATTGTCCAAGTGTGATTGGACACCCAAGGAATTTGTCTTGCTGCAAATGCTCTCAGTGTAAATAGAATAGAAATAGAATAGAATTCTTTATTGGCCAAGTGTGATTGGACATACAAGGAATTTGTCTTGCTGCAAATGCTCTCAGTGTACATAAAAGAAAAAATACATTCATCAAGAGTCGAGAATTATCAGGTACAATATTTAATAATAGTCATGGGGTACAATAAGCAATCAAATCATACTAGGAAACAGTCAACATAAATCGTAAGGATACAAGACACAAAGTTACAGTCATACAATCACAAGTGGGAGAGGATGGGTGATAAGGAGTGATGAGAAGATTAATAGTAATAGTGCAGACTTTGTAAATAGTTGGACAGTGTGAAGGGAATTATTTGCTTAGCAGAGTGATGGCTTTTGGGGGAAAACTGTCCTTGTGTCTAGTTGTTCTGGTGTGCAGTGCTCTATAGCATTGTTTTGAGGGTAGGAGTTGAAACAGTTTATGTCCGGGATGTGAGGAATCTGTAAATATTTTCACAGCCCTCTTTTTGACTTGTGCAGTATACAGGTCCTCTCCGTGGAAGGCAGGTTGGTAGTAATTGGTTTTTTTTTTCTGCAATCCTAATTACTTTCTGAAGTCTATGTCTGTCTTGTTGGGTTGCAGAACCGAACCAGACAGTTGTAGAGGTGCAAACATACAAACTCAAAAAAGGAGAAAACAGATTGCTCACCATGTATCCTTTACAAAAAAAAGAAGTTATACTGAACTACTGTATATTTATATTTTTCTAGTTTAATGAAAAGAATGACATGCTAGTAATGTTCCAGTATTTGAGTGGCTGACACAAAGAATGCTTTATTTTCCAAAGCACCGGAAGAGAAGACGAGAAACAGTGAATGGGAACTCGTCAAAGAGAGAAGCAACCTGTAATTAAGGAGAAAACTTCCTAACAGTGGGTTAGGTTTTTAAGAAGAGACTAGACAGTCACTTATCTATGGTATAGGGTCTCCTGCTTGAGCAGGGGGCTGGACTAGAAGATCTCCAAGGTCCCTTTCAGTTCACTCTATTCATTCATATTCTCCGAAGCACCAGGAAGGCAGGATAAGAAGTAATGGGTGGAGGGTGGAAACGAATCAAGGAGAGAAGCAACTTAGAATTAAGGAGAAATTTCCTGACAGAACAATTAACCAGTGGCATGACTTGCTTCCAGAAGTTGTAAATGTTCCAACACTGGAGGCTTTTAAGAAGAAATTGGACGACCAGTTGTCTCAAATAGTATAGGGTTTCCTGCCTGAGCAGGGGGTTAGACTAGAAGACCTCCAGGGGTCCCTTCCATCTGTATTTTGCTGTTTAGTAAACTTAATAGGAGATAAAACAATTTAAATATTCATAATCAAAACTTCTACCCCAAAAGATGTTCGTACAGATGGAAGTAATTAGGAAATATAGTTTGCTTAACATCTGTTCTTGATTTTTTTTTAACTGTATCAACCAGCTTTAATGAAAGGATTTTCCTTCCCCTGCTTTGCTGCTGTGTTAAGTTTTCAGCCAGTTCTATTTCCCATTTTTTAAAATACCTTTGATCCAAAAAAACACACACTTTAGTTTTCCA
Source organism: Pseudonaja textilis (assembly GCF_049901715.1). Classification (NCBI taxonomy): domain Eukaryota; kingdom Metazoa; phylum Chordata; class Lepidosauria; order Squamata; family Elapidae; genus Pseudonaja; species Pseudonaja textilis. Next base: position 195,325,326 of record NC_141992.1, read on the forward strand.
GTGGCTTGCTTTTTATAAATGTGGCTTCTAACAAAAAAAAAAAAATGAAGTGAATTACTTTCTTGTGCTCTGCCATTTTATATATTTTTGCAACTATCAAAAGAGCTTGTTTCTGATACATTTTTTTTCTATAATATTGAAAAGCTCCTTTGATTTTTAGTGATGCGGATGTGCATCATTATTTAAATGTGCTATGATCCTTGACCATTTCATGAAGAAATTGTCTATTAACAAAATTGCAACTTGTGATTGATTGTTGACTGATATTCAGCAGAATGAAGTTTTCTGTGAATAACCAAGTCTCTAATCTACCCCCGCAAACCCACAACACCCTCATTTTTCCATTCTTTTATATGATCATATGAAGGCATTCCATCTTTAACATGTGGGAGATCCAGAAATCATTGAAAAATGGGAAAATCAATGACTAAACACTGAGTTTTTGAGTATTTTAAATATGGATTTTTGACCCTAGATATTAATTTCTCAAGCTCAAGAAAAGACAGACCCATGGAGCATATTTTGAGCTCTAAATCATTGGAATTGTTTTAATATTTAATTTTAATAGCATCAAAACAATGGTTCACATTCAGTGTACTTAAATCTCTATGCTGGTTGATCTGCCTCACACCAAGATTTTTTTAAAAAAAAAATTTATGAGAACTCTCCATCACCTACGAAACCAGGTTATAGAGACTTCAAATGAGTTCAAAACTTGCATCTTCATATTTTCAAACAGCAGGTACTCAACTGATCTGAAATCTGTCTTAACTTGAAATTGATTTTAACAAAATTACGAAGGACTTCTCAGTCATTTAGATATTAATCTCTGTAGGGTTAGCCCCAAATTTAGCAGATGGATAATCTGAATTATATTGTTTAAATGTGGTCCTGCAACTTTGTCTAATTCACAGGTGGTACCTGGCTCAATAGTAGTAACTGTGAGAAGGATCCTGGAATCGTAGTGGACAAATCACTTCAATATGAGCCAGCCGTGTGCTGCAGCTGCCAAAAAAGCCAACACAATCCTAGGCTGCATCAACAGAGGGATAGAATCAAGATCGTGTGAAGTGTTAATACCATTTTTTAATGCCTTGGTAAAGCCACTCTTGGAATCCTGCATCCACTTTTGGTCACCACAATACAAAAAATATGTTGAGACTCTAGAAAGAGTTCAGAGAAGAGCAATAAAGATGATCAGGGCGGTGGAGGCTAAAACATATGAAGAACGGTTGCAGGAACTGGGTATGTCTAGTCCAGTGGTATAGGGTTTCCTGCCTAGGCAGGGGTTGGACTAGAAGACCTCCAATTTCCCCCTCAGAATCTGACTCCAACAAGGACATGACACTGTCATTGAGTCTGGAATTACGGTCATAAGTTGTGCCAGCTGTCAATAGAATAGAATACAGGTAGTCCTTGACTTATGACCACAACTGAGCCCAAAATATCTGTTGCTAAGTGAAGCTTTCATTAAATTTTTCCCCGTTTTACGCTGCAGTTGTGAAGTTGAATTACTGCCATTAAGTTAGACACTCGGTTAAGTGACTCTGGCTTCCCCATTGACTTTGCTTGTCAGGTGGTGCTGCAAAAGGGGATCATGTGACCCCAGGACTCTGCAACCGTCATAAGGGTGAGTCAGTGGCCAAGTGCCTGAATTTTTTGATCAGGTGACAGTGGGGATTCTGCAAAGGTCGTAAGTGTGAAAAGTGGTCCTAAGTTCCTTTTTTCAGTGATGTTGTAGCTTTGAACGGTCACTAAAGGAACCGCTGTAAGTCAAGGACTCCCTGGTAGCATATTCTTTATTGGCCTTTATTGGAATCTGTCTCAAACAAGAAATTTATCCCCGGTGCATAAGCTCTCAGTGTGTGTATATACAACAATCAAATGATCGGCCGTAGATCAGGGGTCGCCAACCTTTTGGACCTCAGGGACCACCAAACTCATAATTTTAAATCCCGCGGACCAGAGACCCTGGGAAAATCCCCCAAAAAGTCTGCAGGAAAATTCCCCACCCTGGTTTCCTACCGATCGACCGTTCTTTATTTGGGATCACAGGATATCATCTCCAGCTCAAGGGGGGCTGGGAGGGAGGGAGGGGGAGAGAGAGAGAGAGAGAGAGAGAGAGACTTTTGGCTTCATGCAAGGAAAGCAGCAAAAGTCTTTCTTTCTCTCCCCCAAAACTCTGCCAGAAATGAGTCTTTGCAGCCTCTCGGAGCAGGATGCCTTGCAGGGTCCCAAAGACTCATTTCTGGCAGAGTTTGTGGGTGGGTGGGTGGGGGGAGACTTTTGCTGCTTTCCTCGCGTGCAGCCAGAAGCTGAAGAAAGTAGCGGAAAGAAGCAGGCCAGGTGCGTGGGGCAAGTTTCCTCCACCCTCCGCCCTTCCCCGACTCCACTCACTACCTCGTGTTGTTCGCAATGCAAACAACGCAAGCCTTGTGTTCCCATAGGTCATGTGGATAGCCCAGCCTTCTGCTCCCGCGCAGCCTGGATTCATTGCTTTGGGGTGACATTTCTCTGTGGACCACCAAAATTTTATTACTGGAGAGCATGATTGATGACTCTTGGCTACGGATGTGTCTAATTAGAGAATATATATCCAGGGGGTGTGGGGGGGAAGACCAAGGTCAAGGGGGAAATGAATGGTGTGTCAGAGTCAGCTGCAACTAGGAAACTCAGACGTGCAATGCTGACATGTCAGCTCCTAATCAATCAATCTTTTTTAGTCTGAGAGATGCGGCTGGAGACTTGTGACTTGAATAGGGGTGCATGGAGCCCTGACAACTTTGATTGCCAAAGCCTCTGAATTTTTATCACGTGTCCACGGGGGGACCCCCCGCAAGGGGTTGTAAGGGTGAAAAACTGTCATAACAAGTCGCTGTTTTTCAGGGCCGTTGTAACTTTGCTCACGGAACAAATGCTGGCGAGAACAAGCCGTGTGCACTGAGCAACCATTTACTTGCATATAATAACAGGCAATTTTTGACATAACACCACCAGAAACTCTCTCAGTCCTACGTATGCATGGAATAACTATTGTCTAATAGAGTACTTTTTCTCATGTTTCGCCGCGTTGCAAAGAGCTCACCTGTTCACCTTTTGCAAACAAGGAGACAGACAGACAGACACACACACACAATCAAAACAAAAGATTAAGGCCCACTGGATTAAAAAATGCACTTGGGATAACTCTCCCCCCCAACCCTAACCCTAACCCCTGTTGATTTTTCGAGACAAGAGTAGGCTAATGTTACCCTGGTAAGTGCTTTTTATTTCAATCTCAGAAACTTGTCATCTTTTTTGGCAGTTCTCCCCAGCGAAAAGCAGCGATTCTGGAGACCATAAAACTTTCATCTTCGCTGCAAAGCACTCAATGGCCCCCAAAAACCAGATTTCCCTTTTAAAATCCCCAGCCTGTTCTTAAAGGGAAATTGGTTCCGAAGTGGCCATTACGAAAGCATTTAAATTCATTTTTAAAAGCACGGCAGCCCTGGGTATATATCCCACCTTACTGGAAAGACAAAAACAAAAAACAAGCACCACCCTCAAAACTCACCTTTCTAATTGCAGCAAACAAAACCATGCCTCGCTCTGCAAGTAGCTAACACACCAAAACACTTAAGAAGCCGCTGCTTACAGAGCTAAGAAGACAGCTTCCCCCTCTGCATGTTGTAGAACTTCATGTTTCTTCTTTCACTTGCAAAGCCAACGTTCACCCACCTGCACCGGTGAGATATCCGGCCCGTTTCCCCCCACCCAATAAATCTTAGCAGGGGTGCCTCAACCAGGTGACGGAATGTGATACAGACTGCCGTCGCCGACGGTCTTCCAGCAAGCCATTTTAAGCAGCGGATGCTTGCATAAGGTCTGGGGTTGTTTACAATTCTCAGTTACAGGCGGTTCCCGAGATGGGCATCCCTCGCGTTGGGTGGAATCTAAAATCCCCCACCACCACCAAATTTCGGTGTTGCCCACGAAGGGCAGGTAAGGAAGAGAGATTTGCAGAGGCTATAGCTCAAGTCTGATCCCTTGCTCGAGCAGGGGGAGGTTGGATTAGAAGAAGGGTTCCCCCCACCCTCAAGATCGTGGACCGGTACCGGTTCGTGGCACGCCAGGAACTGGGCCTCGCAAACAAGCCCTTTAAGCCTCATCTGCAGGAAGCATGCGAAAATCATGCCTCCTCCGCTACGTTATGGGGGGACGGGACTTTTTTCCGTCTCTGGTGCCCCAAAGAAGACTTCCGAGGTCTCTTCCAACTCGTTGTTCTGTACTTCTGGGCATCCTTGGGCTCTTACTCATTCTGGTGCTGGAATCCTTGTCCGTAGCGCCTCCGAGAGAGCAAGAAATGGATGGGATGCTAACAAGCAGGGATAGAATTGTAGGGAGAGGTAGACAAAAACAATTTGTGTTTCTCAAAGGTCAGCTTCAAGGTCATCGAAGCGCTGCCTTAGATACGATTTGCCCACACTCCCGACCTCTGCAAAATTTAGACCCATGAGAAAAAGAAAAAAAAAAGAACTCAGTTTGGTCTCGTGGTTAAGGCAACAGGCTAGGAAGTGGGAGGCAGCGAGTTCTAGTCCTGCCTCAGCCATAAAAGCCAGCAGGGTGATTTGGGGTCAATCAGCAGGAGACGGCGAGTTCTAGTCCTGACTTAGTCATGAAAGCTGGGTGACTTTGGACGTATTACCAGGAGGCTGTGAGTTCTAGTCCTGCTTTAGGCATGCAAATCAGCTAGGTGGCTCAAGTCCAATCCACCAGGAGGCTGTGAGTTCTAGTCCTGCTTTAGGCATGCAAACCAGCTAGGTGGCTCAAGTCCAATCCACCAGGAGGCTGTGAGTTCTAGTCCTGCTTTAGGCATGCAAACCAGCTAGGTGGCTCAAGTCCAATCCACCAGGAGGCTGTGAGTTCTAGTCCTGCTTTAGGCATGAGTCCAATCCACCAGGAGGCTGTGAGTTCTAGTCCTGCTTTCGGCATGCAAACCAGCTAGGTGGCTCAAGTCCAATCCACCAGGAGGCTGTGAGTTCTAGTCCTGCTTTCGGCATGCAAACCAGCTAGGTGGCTCAAGTCCAATCCACCAGGAGGCTGTGAGTTCTAGTCCTGCTTTCGGCATGCAAACCAGCTAGGTGGCTCAAGTCCAATCCACCAGGAGGCTGTGAGTTCTAGTCCTGCTTTAGGCATGAGTCCAATCCACCAGGAGGCTTGGAGTTCTAGTCCTGCTTTAGGCATGAAAACCAGCCAGGTGATTTGGGTCCAATCACCAGGAGACAACAAGTGCTAGTCTGGGTATGAAATCTGTCTGGGTGACCTTTGGGCCAATCACTAGGAGACGGTGAGTTCTAGTCCTGCCTTAGTCAGGAAAGCCAGCTGGGTGACTTCAGATGTATCACCAGGAGGCTGTGAGTTCTAGTCTTGCCTTAAGCGTGAAACCTGCCTAGGTGATTCTGAGCCAATGACCAGGAGATTGTGACTTCTAGTTTCGCCTTAGCCATGAAAGCCAGCTGGGTGACTTTGAGCCAGTTCCCCCACCACCCTCAGCCAGCCTACCTCACAGGGTGGTTGTTGTGGGAAAAACAGGACGAAGATAGTGTGTTGGACATGTTCAGTGCCTTGAGTTATTGGTAAAAACAATAAAGGCGGGATATAAACAAATAAAAAAAAATATGCCCTCTGGCTTTATCGTAAGACCCAAATGATGAATATCCCTGGTAAAATGAAAGGCAGATTTCACAGACTCCATTAAAATATATATATATATAGGGCTATAACAACCGTTTTGAAAGTCTCAAAAACACATTTTAGACCTAAGAACCACCCAACTGTCACACGGTTATGCTCTTCAAACGTGCAAGTCAGCAGTTCACTGTGCCTGCATCTCAAACGCCTACTTCCTAGTCCGAAACAAGAGGGCAGAAAGATTTTCCCCTTGCTCCGAGGCTGGCCACAAATATGCAAACTGAAGCGTTTTTTCCTTAATCACCGCAAAGTGACTGTTTACATTACGGTCAGCACAACTTGAAGTGGATTGATTGCCAGGGTTTATCACTGATATGTAATTATTCCTGGGCCATAAAGAATTCCACCGTGGCTTCTTCCGAAATCAACTTGGTTGGGAGCCATGGCCCATATCGAGGACCCGCGACCTCAAACAATACTTCCCGCCAGGAGGGCTCAAAACAAGACTTTTAACGGTATAAGTATTTTTTAGTGGAGCGCTTCGGTTGGAAAGAGGAAGGATTTTGACCCGGCTTATCTCAGCCCTGTCAGACTCAAGAGACGTGGTCCAGAAACACTGAAGTCTCCCACCCCACCAAATCACCTGTCTCCCCACAAGTCCGGTTCAAGAAACACCCCTTCTGACCTTCACTGCAGCGACACCCCAATGGCAGGCGCATCGCCTGCCTGCAATTTGGCAGTTTGATTCTCGCCGGGTTCAAGGTTGACTCAGCCTCCCAACCTTCTGAGGCGAGTAAAACGAGGACCCAGATTGTTGGGTGATCACTAAAGTGCTATTTGCTAAGTGCTATTGCCCTTCCTTCCTTCCTTCCTTCCTTCCTTCCTTCCCTCTCCTCTTCCTTTCCTTTCCTTTCCTTTCCTTTCCTTTCCTTTCCTTTCCTTTCCTTTCCTTTCCTTTCCTTTCCTTTCCTTTCCTTTCCTTTCCTTTCCTTTCCTTTCCTTCCTTCCCTTCCCTTCCTTCCCCTTCCCTTCCCTTCCCTTCCTTCCCTTCCTTCCTTCCCTTCCTTCCCTTCCCTTCCCCCTTCCCCTTCCCTTCCCCTTCCCTTCCCTTCCCTTCCCCTTTTACCTTCCCAGTGATTAGAATGTAATATTTCAGGCTAACTCTGCCCACAGCCAGCAATTTGATTCGCACTAACTCAAGGTTGACTCAGCCTTGCGTCCTTCCCAGGTGGATAAAATGAGGACCCAGATTGTTGGAGGACAAGGGGCTGACTCTGTAAACTGCTTAGAGAGGGCTGTAAAGCAATGTGAAGCGGCATATAAGTCTAAGCGCTGTTGCTATACAGTCTTGAGGCCTCCTATGATAACTACAAGAATTCCTCGAGTTACGACAGTTTGTTTAATGACCATTCAAAATGACCACGGCACCGGGGGGGAAAAAAACGACTTATGATTGGTTTTTCACACTTGCAGCATCCCCAGGATCACGTGATCAAAATCCAGATGCTTGGCAACTGGCTCCTATTTATGACCGTCGCAGTGATCCCCTTTTGCAACCTTCTGACAAGCAGAATCAAAGAGGAAAGCCCGATTCATTTAACCACCGCGTTACTAACTGAACTGCAGCGATTCACTTAACAAACTGCGCGGCAAGAAAGATCGTAAAAACGGGGCAAAACTCACTCAACCATTGTCTCGCTTGGGCTCAGTTGTGGTCGTAAGTTGAGAACCACCTGCCTCTTAGTCTCTTCTTCCCTAAATTCATTCCATCCTTTTCAGGCTCAGTCAATGTGGGGTGAATGTGGGAAAGGGGCTTCGGAGGGGAAAGTTAAAACCTCCTGACTCGCTATAGGACTATCCATTTGGCAGCCTTAATTTCGGATGAAACAGAGCAACTTGAACCACGCTAAGAAAAGGAACCATTTGTCTGTTAGAACTAATAAACAGAGTGACTTCCCCGGCAAGTCTGAGCTCCAGAATTTATTTCCTTAGGAGGGTCTGTTCAGGTTTACACACGGCCCGGATTTTGCTTTTCAGCGGCTGGGCTGGCTGGAAAAACAATATTTTCTTGCTAAACTGCAAGTCATCCAGATTTACCTCCGACTTGGTTCAGCTTTTGGTTTCAGTACCTTCTCTCTCTAAGCCCGAATACTTTCGTTTGGCAAAGATTCCAGAAAGTGGGGGGGGGGAGATAGAGAAAGAAGGAGAGGGGAGGGAGGGGGAGAGGAAGAGACAGAGGGAGGGAGAGAAAGAGGGAGATTCATATTCTCTTTCGCTCCCCCCTAAAACCACGTTCCACAAGAGTTACCTCCCCGAGCATGCGAAAGAGCAAAAAACGGATTGCGATTTCTGTTTCCAGGATTGTTTCTTTCTTTCTCACTCCTTCCACCTTCTCGTCTCTAGGATAACCCTAAAGGGCGCTTCAAAGTGGCCTTTGCTTCTCAGTGGTGGCCTCTCCCTTCCTCTTGCCTGGATGGGCTCCCCTCCCCACCGGAGTCTCCAATCTCTTATCCTCCCCGGGGAAACCCATTATAGACCAGCAGTATAAACCCCCCGTGCAGATATCCCAGGGGTTCGATCTCTCCCCTAGCAGGAACCGTCAGCCCTGCCCCGCAGGCTCCTGCAATTAATTCAAAAGGACCACCAGCGTGAAATCTCTTCCAACTGCCATCAAAGGACACCCCTCCTCTTTTCTACCTGGCGCCTGCATTCGCACAACCCTTCTGCTCCTCTGCTTTTAAAGTTGCATAACCCCTGAAATCTCTTCCTCCTGCACCCTCGCAGCCTGTCCCTTCGTACACACGCTGCTCCTGGTGCCATTCCCAGTTTCTGGTCTCTTTGGAACCAGCAGTTATTCCTCTCCGAGCCTCGGTCCCTGTCTCCCCCCCACCCCACCAAGCAGGTCCAAAACCCTCCCCACGCTCCCACCCTCTCTTCCGGGTCTCTTCCTCCTCCAAATCCCACCGCATTCAGTAACCTCCCCTCGATGTCCTGCGTTGTCCACCTCCTTTGCCAGAAAAGTCTCATTCAAGAGGCATCTCTCGCACCCGAGACCCATCCCGCGTGTCCCACCGAGGCATCATTTCTCACGAGGGGTTGGGGTATCTCTGCCCGAAAGGCCCCTTTCCCCTTCCCACCACCTCTGCAGGCGCCTCTCCCAAGAGGCCCAACACCAAAGAGGTTTGACCTCCAACTTCTCGCCCCAATCGACTTCGGCCCCCAAGAACAAACCTCCTCTTTCGTGCCCGTCAAACAGGAATCCTTTCACCCATCCTGCCTCTCCCGACAAAATTCCACACTTCCCCCTCCCCTTTCCAAAATTTTCAAGCAGGATCTGTCCTAATCCTTAAGTTACATAACAAGGCACACGGGTCCACAATCAGATCATCTTTCTCCAAAGCGATTCCACCCCCAAAAAAAACCCCCACACACGCCTTCTCTCCATCCCAAGCTAACGTTTCTCCTGTAAACCCATCCTTTCTCTCCCAGGAGGAGAGATTCTCCTTGGAATTCCTTTTTTTTATTAACCTGTTAGGACCGTTTGGTCCAAGAATGAATGATATCACCAACGCCTCCCTCTTGCAGAAGAGGACCGATGACCCCTACCCAGAGGGGATCATACAGAGAAAAGGCTGAGGGGTTTCCTTCCACGCCCCCTCGCCAGCAAACTGACCCCAATGTAGGTCGCAGGGACACACTCGTGCAGGGACACAGATCCGATGAGCAGCATCTCAAGGGCTGGTGTGCGTGTGGGTTTTTTTTGCAGCCAGGGAGGCGCGCCTGGGAGAAAAGGAATTTGGGGACCCAGCAAGGATGCGCTGCTCCCAATCCCAGGATTATGTAACAGTTGCCTCGGAGTGACAGGATGGAGAGCCAAGCAGGAGGGAGGAATCGCGGTAATGGGAGAGGCCATCCTGCTGCATGCATCCTTGCAGCCACCATGTAAGGGTAGGGGGGCGCCCAAGGGCCATCTATCTGCTCCAACCCAGTCGGGCGGCGGGGGGTGGGAGGGGGCTGTCATCTGGAAGGAGAGTGGCCTTTTGATGGAAAGGAGACCCGGCAAATACAGAAGAATCGAGCGAGCCTCCAGCATCCCTTCCACCATCACAGCCTCGGCTCCCGCAGCCACGTTCCTCCCCAACCTGGTGCCTCCCAGGTGTGCCAAGGGGACCCTAACCTCCATCATCCCCATCCTGTCAGTCTGGAAGGGAGGGGGGGAAGAGGCATTTGATGGAGGAGGAGGAGGAGGAGACCTGGCAAAGAAAGGATGAAGCAAGCCCACCAGCAAAGGGACCCCAACCCCCATCATCCCCGTCTCGAAGAGAGGCACGATGAAGGAGACCTGGCAAATCCAGAGCAAGGAAGGATCACGCAAGACCCCTCCAACCCATCATCCCCTCCACCACCCCGTCACCATCGCAGCCACCTTCCTCCCCAACCTGGTGCCCTCCAGGTGCGCCAAGGGAATCCCCCCCCCCGCGCCCCATCCTCTCCATCCCGCCCCTTCCATCTTATTTTGGGGGGGGGGAAACACGGGGAATCGGGGGTCTTCATGGTCCATCGGGAGGGCAGCAGCCCACCCGGGAAAGCGGATTCAACCTCATCCCCCCCCCGCCGCCCCGCCGCGGGGGTGGGGGTGTTTCTCGACGACGCCAAAGCAGAGAGCAGCGGGGAGCCCCGGAGCGGGGCGTCCCGACGTGCAGATGCGTGTCGCGGGCCAAGAGGGTCGTGAGGACGCCCCCCCTCCCCGATCCCGCGTGTTCCGACGCCTCCCGCGCGTGGGAAGGCCCATCTCGCGGGGAGGAGGGGAGGCTTGAAACCGAGCTCGGCCGGTACCTGCTCCTCGCGGACCGCGCTGCTCCGCCGGGGCCCGGCTGCTTCCCCCCCGCCCGGTCGGCAGGGGCCGGCTGCGTGGACGGCACTGGGAGCGGGGCTGCTCCGGAGGCGCTGGCAGGTCCGTCCGGGACGGCCACGACTCGCGAGGGGGCGACTGGAGAGGCGTCGGACCAACAGCAGCGGCGGCGGCGGCGGCGGGCGCTTTATAACCCTCGACTCCTCGGAAACCGTCTCCGCGCAACGCTTCCGCTTCCGCCCCGCCCCTCGCGCCCGCCCCTCTCATGAATATGCAGAAGGAGGGGCGGGGCGGGGTGGCCGGCCGGCCGGCCGAGGCGCGTGGCCAATGAGGGGGCGTGGGGAGGAGCGAACCCCACAATACCTCACCCCCCCTCCTCCTCTTCGCCCGTGGCACGCGCGCCCTGATTGGCCGCGCGGGCGCGAAGGTGCGGTGGTGGGCCAACCTGCGGAGTGGATGACGTCGCGCCTGGGAGGGGGCAAGGAGGGAAAGAGCGGTCGCAGGCACGTGACCCGACTCGCGGGGCGGGGCGGGGAAATCCTCTCCCGCCGGCCTACCTCGCGGGGTTGTTGTGGAGGAGGGCGGAAGAGAGGCGTTTTGGGGGGATCCTTGCGGGACAATTGGGAGAGGAAGGCCGTGGAAGAAGGGGTCTGAGGGACTCTCCGTCCAAGCAAAGGTGTGGGGGAGAGCTTTAAATCTGGCGTTATTCAGTTAATCCTCGATTTGTGGCTGTCATCGAGCCCAGAGTTTATGTCACTAAGTGAGACAGCGGGTTAACTGAGATTTGAGCCTCATTTTACTACCTTTCTCACCTTGGTTGTTAAGTGAATCGCTGCCACTGCTGTTAAGTTAGTACAGGTAGTTCTCGACTTACAACCATAATTGAGCCCAATGTTTCTGTTAAGGGTGACATAATGCCCATTAAGTGAGGCAATTATTAAGGGAGTTTTGTCCCATTTTACGGCTTTTCTTGCCACTGCTGTTAAGTGAATCACTGCAGCTGTCCAATGAGTAACACGGTCGTTAAGTGAACAACTGCCGCCATTAAGTTAGTACTGGTAGTCCTCGACCTATGACCATAATTGAGCCCAAAATTTCTGTTGTTAAGTGAGATATCTGTTAAGTGAGTTTTGCCCCTTTTTACGAGCTTTCTTGCCACAGTCGTTAAGCGAATCACTGCAGTCAGATGCTTGTTAAGTGCATCTGGCTTCCCCCTTGACTTGGCTTGTCAGAAGGTCGCAAAAGGAGGATCACGTGGCTGTTATAAACATGAACCAGTTGCCAAGCACCTGAATTTTGGTCACATGATCACGGGGCTGCTACCAAGGTTGTAAGCGTGAAAAACGGCCAAAAGTCCCTTTTTTCAGTGCCGTTGTAACTTTGGATGGTGACTAAATGAACTGTTGTAAATCGAGGACTACCTGTAGTACAGCTGTTAAGTGAATCTGGCCTCCCCGTTGACGTTGCTTGTTGGTAGGTCGCAAAAGGGGATCCTATGATCACAGGACACTGCAACTGTCATAAATACAAGTCAGTGGCCAAGCCCTTGAATTATCATCACACGACCATGGGGATGCCACAATGGTCGTAAAGTGTGAAAAATGGCCAGGAGTCACTTATTTCAGTGCTGTTGTAACCTTGAACGGTCACTAAAGGAACTATTATAAGTCAAAGACTAACTGTATAAGTCAGTGGGGGCTAACCTTTTTCGCCCCCTGTGCCAAAAATTGTGTGCACACTTGCACAGGTGTGCTTGCGTGCCAGCACCCAGAAGGCAATGCGCACGCCCCCCAAGCCCCCTGCGCATGCGCGTGTGATTTTCCCCTCCCATCCCCTTGCCTGCACTGTGCCCCACCCCCACCCGCAGCTGATTTTCGGCCTCGCAGAGGCTTGAGGGAAGCCTCTGCAGCCTTTGCAAGCCGAAAAATGGGCTTGTTTCGTCACTTCTGGTATTTCCGGAAATACAGGAAGTGATGAAATGGGCCTATTTTTCGGCCTGCAAAGGCTGCAGAGGCTTCCCACAAACCTCTGCGAGGCCGAAAAAGGCCCGAAAATCAGCTGGGAGGCGTGCGCAAGCATAGTGAGGTAAGTTTGCCTGGGGCTCGCATGCCCGCACAAATGGCTCTGCGTGCCATAGGTTTGCCATCATGGGTATAAGTAGTCCTCGCCTTACAACGGTTCAGTTCCAACCTTTGAAGCCTCCCTAGGCTCATGTGATTCGAATTCAGATGCTTGACAACTGCTTCATACTTATGACCGTTGCTGTGTCCCAAAGTCATGGGATTAAATGGTTTGTGTGATGTGGCGCCACCGGGGTGGGGGCCTGTTATTTTATTAATGTATTATTTGATCATTTTCTTTTATTAGTTTTATGTTTTTTATGAATATATGATGTTTTTATATCCTTGTAAGCCACCTTGCGTCGCCATGTGCGAATAGGCTGCAACGTACATTTTCTAATCAAAACAAATAAAGCAAAAATCCCCTTTTGCGATTTTCTGACAAGCAAAAAAAAAAAAATCAACGGAGAAGGAAGCGCTTCAGTTCACAACCATCTTACTAGCTTATCAACTGCGCTGATTCGCTTAACAACGGTGGCAAGAACGGTTGTAAAATGGGGCAAAACCCTCTTCACAAATGCCTCACTTAAGAACAGAAATGTTGGGCTCAATTGTGATCATAAGTCGAGGACTACCTGTGCCGTAGTTCCTCTCCTGTGGAATTGCAGTCTTGACATGCTCTGGAACCCTCCCATGGCAGGTTTCAAAAATGGATTGGAGAACTTTTTGGATGGATCACCCGTAGTCCTCGACTTACGACCACAATTGAGCCCAACAACTCTGTTGCTAAGCCAGGCGTATGTATCTTAAGTGATTTTTGCTGCATTTTATGCCTTTTTTTGCCACAGTTGTTAAGCCAATTGTTGCAGTTGTTAAGAGAATCATGCGGTCGTTAATTGAATCTGTTTCCCGCCATTAACTTTGCCTGTTGGAAGCCTCTGGGAAGGTCACAAATGGGGACCATGAGATCCCAAGACAGTGCAAGCGTGATAAATATGTGCCAGTTGCCCGTCTATTTCGATCACCTGACCACGGTCGTCAGTGTGAAAAACGGTCATAAGTCACTAAACAAATGGTTGTATGTCAAGGACTGCCTGTATTTATCTTTCAGACCGCTCTGCCTTGAGGACTACAGACTTCCAGGGAATTCCACTTAAAACTGCCCGCTTAAAATACTCCCTTGCATTAAGTCTTTTCATCAATTTTATATATTATATTTAGAATGATATCCTGCCTTTATTTGACATGGCACTCAAAGCAATGAACATAATGTTCCTGATCCGTATTTTTCCTGTCACAACAACCCTGTGAGGTAGGCTAAGCTGACAGGCCCAAAATAATTTTGCAGACTTTCGTCTCTACATTTTTAAGCCAACATCTTGACTCTTTTTAAATACCTCCGTAACGTTACTGTTGCCATATTTGACACATAGGAACAAAACATGTTACCACTTGCCTGTTTTTATATTTTATGTGGCTGAGATACTTCCTTTTCTCTGGCACAGTATGTATATTTATCTTCCTTTTTTTTTCTTCTGTTCCTCCAGATAGGTTTAAAGTGGCATGCAGAGGTCCATTTTACTCTTGCAAAAATCCCGCCTAGCGTTAATAAAACTCCAGAATTAGGTCCAAGGAACACTCATTATTACACTATAACGAACAGGGAATGCAATTCTCTTATTTTAATTAGTGTAACATTAGAAGATTCTGAATAGTAAGAATAATTTATGGTGGAACCAATGATCCACCCTTTTCTATAGAGGAAATGAAATTCTAGAAGTTAAAAACAAACGTGGACATGTTTTCAGAATCAACAACACCAACAGCAAAAAAAAATATTGCGTATTATAAAAAGAAATGCCTTAACCTTAACTTTGTCTCACAACCGCCTATGTATAAGATGTGTTATTTCACAACTATTGCCTGCAGTTTGTAATATAAAACTCAATGGAGCAAGCTAAATTTCATTAAAAGACAAAAAGCAAGGGATATAGCCTGCAAACAGCCTCAGTGACAGAATTTCTGGAGAAAAGACTAGAAAAATAATACATTTTCAGATTAAATTGTGGAACAGTGTTTTTTTTTTAACCATGGCAACTTTAAGATGCTGGCTGGGGAATTCTGGGAATTGAAGTTCACAGGAGAGGAACGTTTTTAATTTCTACAAGAAGGGATAATGTATCTGATTATTTTTCCTAAAAATCACTATCATCTGAATACCCTTTGTCTCTTTCAGCCATCGTTTATGATATCGGAGTGATTATCTGCGGGTTTGAGACATTCTAGATGTAGACTAGGATAAGGTTTCTCCATATTGGCCAATTTTAAGACTGGTTGGGGGATTCTGGGAGTTGACATTATTGGAAGAAAAATAAGATCAGTTTCCAAACCAGGAAAAAGACTCTGGAAATAAAATGTAAACAGGCTGCAGGAAAGAAAGATCTCCATTTATTTGGTAGCCAGAAACTTCAGTGACAGCAACACATTTCTGGGGTGGCTGACAAAATGGGGTTGAGAGGAGTTGGGCTTTTATACATTCTTTGGGGCTTTGTGATTGAGATGCCTATTCCCACACAAGAACGTATCCTTCAATATTTTAATTGAATTGATTCCAATTAAATCATGTAGATCAGGGGTGACAAACTCAAAGCCCGGGGGCCAGATCCAGCCTGCAGCGGGCTTAGATCTGGCCCGTGGGGCCTCCCTGCAAAGGACCAGCCTGTGATGCTTCTGCCAGCAAAAATGGAAGATTGCAGGAGGCCAACGCAGCCGAAATCTTGTAAGTGTTTTGTTTGCCTGAGCTAATCTTGTCAGCTCCTTGCCTGTCATGTTGCTTATTTGGAGTTTCTGATTGCTCTTTGCTTGTGAATAGAGTGGCTCAGTCTTTCCGAACTGATACAAACTCTCCATTCCTAAAGACTAGCCTCTTCGGGATTCTGCTTGAGGCTGTTTTCCTCCAGCAGGAAGACCGGGGCTGCTTCCTGCCTTTAAGAACATGTCTCTCCTCTTCTCCTTCAGGGCAAACATTCTATTCTGCCTCGTTTTAATATTAAGAACAAAGAATATTTTATTCTGGGGAGGTGGGAGTGCTTTCCTACAACATCCACATGTATTAAAGTTGCCAAGGTTGAGGAACTCTGGTCTAGAAAATGTTGAGAAATTCTAGGACCTGAATTCTGGCGGTAGAAATAGGTTTTACTTAGGCCTTGGCAGTCCAGATTAAATCCCACATTTTATTTAGTCTTGACCCCTTTGGATCTTGTTCCCTGAGCTTTTTGCACCAAACACTTGATAAGCAACACTTGTAGTCACTTTGTTCATCGCCCCCGCTTGCAACCCTGATGCTTGATGAAGCCCGAGCAGAATAGATCGGAGAGAGAAAGCAGACACACCCCAAATATACTGTTGCAGAAGATGATGGAGTTGGCTGAAATGGCAAAATTGACCCCTTTGATTAAAAAAAAAGAACATAAGTACTTTTGTTTCCACATGGAAACCACTTCTGAACTTCATGCTTGATGTGGAGAAGAATGAAACTCTGACTTTGGGTTTTAGAGATTAGACTGATAGCTCTTTATAGAAATGACTTGTTCGTGGTATTATGGAAAAGCAAAAAGCTGTGATTTGATGTTAATGCCGTATTTTACTATAACAGAGTTGGAAGTCAGTGCTTCATTTTCTCTCCCCTCTATCTTTCCTCACTTCTCTTCCCCCTTCCGCCTCCTCCCTCACTGTTCTTCTATTTACTTTTGCATTTTGCATTTTATAATACTCTACAACTCAATAAAAATGTGTTTTTTTTTAAACAAAACAAAACCCATCGGTTCCTGTTTGGCAAGAACTGTTTTGGATGCTGACCGCAGCA
This sequence comes from Pseudonaja textilis, assembly GCF_049901715.1. Taxonomy (NCBI): domain Eukaryota; kingdom Metazoa; phylum Chordata; class Lepidosauria; order Squamata; family Elapidae; genus Pseudonaja; species Pseudonaja textilis. Next base: position 195,341,773 of record NC_141992.1, read on the forward strand.
AAAATGAGTAGGCTGGCTTCAGGAACAGAATTTATTTCTGTTTTCTGTATGTTGAAACATCACTCTAATCCGATGATATGGGCTAGTAGAGCTTCAGGAAATATGCAAAGGAGGGCGTTGTGGTATCTTTTGTCTTCTGCTAGAGATTGTGTATGTGTTTGTGTGTGCCTTCTTAAATGTTTTTAACAATTTTAAATCATCCAGAGTCTCTGGGAGTCAGGCAGCGCATACATTTACTAGATTATTATTATTACAACAAGGTTCACAAACAGCACTCAGTAATCATTGATTATCTAGGTAGTCCTCAAGTTAGGACCGTAATAGAGCCTACCCACCATGGTCATCACTTGTGATGGTCATCAATTGGCTCACCCATGTGATCGATCTGATTTTATGGCCTTTTTTTTTTTTTTTTTTTTTGCAGAGCGTGATAAGTGAATGCTGTGATTGCGAAGCGACCTCTATAGTCTATAATAGAGCTAAAAGGGACCCTGGAGGTCATCCAGACCAACCTCCTGCTCAAGCAGGAGACCCTATACCATTTCATACAGATAACTGTCCCGTCTCTTCTTATAAACCTCCAGTGATGAAGCACCCACAACTTGTGAAGCTGTTCCACTGGTTAATTGTCCTCACTCTTAGGAAGTTTCTCCTGAATTCCAGGTTGCTTCTCTCCTTGATTAGTTTCCAACCACTGTTTCTTGTCCTGCCTTCTGGAGTTTTGGAGAATAATTTGACCCCGCTCTTCTTTGTGGCAGCCCCTCAAATACTGGAATATCATGTCTCCCCTAGTCCTTCTTTTCTCTAGACAGGCCATACCGAGTTCCTGCAACCGCCCTTCATATGTTCTCGGCACCAGGCCTTTAATCATCTTAGTCGCTCTTCCCCGCACTTTTCCCAAAGTCTCAACATCTTTTGTGTAATGAGGTGGCCAAATATGCCTGGATGCATATTCCAGGTGTGGCCTTACTAAGGCTTTATAAAGTTGTACTAATACTTCATGTGATTTTGATTCTATGCCTCTGTTAATGCAACCAAGGATTGCATTCGCTTTTTGGGTTGCTGCCGTACGCGGCTGGCTCGTGTTTACGTGATCGTCCATTAGGACTCCAGAGTCCTTCACACCGTTACTGTTTTTGAGTCAGTCAAGTCATCAAATGGTGAAGCAAAACAATGGTACATTATGGGCTGGTTTTAGCCCAAAACCAGAAGCAAATGCCAGTATTTGTTTTTATGTGTTTATTAATTTATATGCCGCCCATCCTGTGGGTTCAGGCGACTCTGAGCAGCTTTGGTAAAACTGTTGTAAAACTCGGTCGCTGGACCCTGGGACATTGCAAATGACTGTAAAGGCAGCCAATTGCCAAGCCCTGACATGGTCATGTGACCATGGGAAGGTGCCTACTGGCAAAACGCCTACAGATAGACCTCATTTACTGCCTGCCTCATTCAGTGGCCGAAGTTACGGGGGTGCTGAAAAAGACTTTAAGATCAATACCCCCCCCCCCCATTTATGACCTATACAATGTCTCTCAGTCATGGGATCACCGTTGCCACATGTCCTGTGTCCGATATGTTTTCCCTCTCCCTTACAGAGGTATTGCTTTAAAAGGCATGTGTGTGTTTGTGTGTGTGTGTGTGTGAGAGAGAGAGAAATAAAAAGAACGAGTTACTTTTGTAGGCCATCCCTCCTGTGCCTGACCTGTTTGTTTTTCTTTGTCTTTCTTCATCCCTCTGACACAAAACAGAGAGATTGGAAAGGAAGGGATTTCAAGAAAATAAGCAGGCACACAATGGAAATTACACCAGGCTGTTTGTGTAGCACACTTGAAACTGCCTGTGCCACCATCTTCCTTCCGGATGTGTATTTATCATTGTATCCCCGCTTACTGTCTTGGAATCTATTCAAACAACATGTTTATTTTTTCAGTTGCCCATTAGATTGTGAATCAGGAGAAGACGACAAACATCTATGAAGTGGAAGTGGGACAAAGGTGTTCTGGAGCACTCTATGCCAGTGGTGGCTAACCTTTTTCCGCTCCCGTGCCGAGAAGTGTGCGCGCGCTCGCCTGCCAGCACCCAGAAAGCAATGCGTGCTGCCTCCCCACGCCCCTTGCGCATCCACGTGCAATTCCCCCCCTTGCGCACCGTGTCTGCACATGCACACACAATCCCCTTGCACGCCGTGCATCTCTGCGCATGTGCACGAGGCACCCTCCACACACTGCGCATCTGCACATAAATGCACATCTCCCATGCACCCGCTGCTCCCTGCGCATGCGTGCCAGATACCTGACAATCAGCTGTCGGGTGGCGGCGTGCACACACATGCGCAGTGGAGCTCTCCCAGGCGACCTCTTGCATGCTGGGGAAATGGCTCCGCGTGCCACTTCCGGCACGCATACCACAGGTTCGACAATATGGCTCTAGGCTCTGTTCACACATGCTATGTTAAACTGGATGAAGGGCAGACCCATAGCTCACCCCTCAAATCTTGAAGTGGGTGGCCAAGAACTGAGATCCTGCTTGTTTGTGTCAGTCTGGTTCATATCAACTAATCTGAAACTTTTAGAAGGGGATAAGGTGAATGGGAAAGGGGGCTGCTCCCTTAGTTACAACCCTGAGACAACTCTGTGAAGATTCTCAGTCATCCAGGTCATGGTTGTCCCAAATGTGCTTTTTCCAAAAGGCAACTGGACTTTTTTATTATTATTATTTTTCTTTGAAAATGTTTTGTTTCTCACCTCAAAAGGCTAGAACTGTAGAAGCAGGACCAATCTCTTATCTCATCTTTTCTCAATTTCTCATCTTTCCTGCTATCTTCTATACTCTATAGGAATCCTTCTATCTTACAATTTATCACTTGTTTGTATCTTAAGATTAATGAGTGTAACTAGGATTTGTGATCTATGACCTATCTCTATGTTGTTTAATTGGGAGCTTATGCACCTGAGACAAATTCCTTACGTGTCCAATCATACCTGGCCAATAAAGAATTCTCTTCCCTTCCCTTCCCTCCCCTTCTATTCTGTTGCATTCTCTTCTGCATTCTCTTCTCTTCTCTTCTCTTCTCTTCTCTTCTCTTCTCTTCTCTTCCCTTCCCTTCCCTTCCCTTCCCTTCCCTTCCCTTCCCTTCCCTTCGTTCTTTATTATTCTATTCCATTCCATTCCATTCCATTCCATTCCATTCCATTCCATTCTATCTTATCTTATCTTATCTTATCTTATCCTATCCTATCCTATCCTATCCTATCCTAAACATTTCTTTAAAGAAAAACCAATTGCTTTTTTGGAAAAAGCACCCGTAGAACAGGGGAAATGGTTCTTATTCTTATAAACTACCAAATAATCTTCTGGTTGATTTGGCAGATTATCAAGGTGATAATGAAATAAATGAGATTTGTCTCCTTCCCTGCTCCCTGCCACAAGCCATTCAGTATTCCCGGAGCCAAAAACCACTTCAAGAAGGCAAGAACGTTCTCATCCAGAGATAAACAGCTAATAGAAAACCTGCACGTTTTTTTTAAAAAAAAAAGTTACTTTGAGCTGCCTTTTTGGAGCACCGGCATTAATAAGTAATCGATTAAGAGGGTTTCAATCCTTTCATGGTTAGTAAGAGACCAAGGTGCCCTTTCGAAAAGCAAGATGGAAAAATGTGAAGTCAACATTTGTGGCAAGACTGGCTGCACATTCCCGAATTAGAGTCACGCTCGAAAGATGAAAGGAGAACAATATTTGGGGGGTTTTCAGCTTGGGGAAAGACAACATTAGAATGAGAACATGATAGAATTATACATGGCAAAAAGATGCGAAAGAGAAGTTTGCCTTCTTCTTAAATAGGATTGGTGTTATTGTGGTGCGACTATAACCCGAGATTAAGGATGGCAATTCCCGGAGAGACTTGAAGCTAGGAACTGCCATACAGGTGATCCAATAGGACTGTCAACATGGCCGGTCATTTTGGGCTGCTGGGGACCTCTAGTTTAAGTGACGGCTTAAGTGACCAGATTCTAGGCAAGGCTGGCTGATCTCCAAATAGTAGGGGGAGCTTGGAGCCAGACGGATTGGGTGGTATGTGAATGGTGGCCACAGGAAATCTCAAGAGTTGTGGTCTACTCTAGCCCAGCCAGGGCTTCTCAACCACAACAGAGGAGCTCTGAGTTCCTCTGAAATCTTAAAGTGGTTGAGCTTGAGGAACAGAGGATGGAGTCTCTGTCTCAGCTTTCATTTTCTGTTTGTCTGTCCATCTACCTATCATCTCATCTCTTTTTCTTTCTTATTTCTCTCTCTCCTTCCTTTCTTTGTCATCTCTATCTTTCTCCTTCCCTCCCATCATCTATCTACCTTTCTCATCTGTCTCTCTGTCTGTCTGATCTCATATGGTATTTCTTTTTCTTTCTTATCGCTCTGTCAACTTCTTTCTTTCTTTCTTTCTTTCTTTCTTTCTTTCTTTCTTTCTTTCTTTCTTTCTTTCTTTCTTTCTTTCTTTCTCATCTCTACCTTTCCCCCTCCCTCCGATCATCTATCTATCTTTTTCATCTATCTCTCTGTCTGTCTCTCTCATCTAATACAGTATTTCATTTTCTTTCTTATCGCTCTGTCAGCTTTCTTTCTTTCCTTCTTTGTCATCTCTTTCTTCCTCCCTCCCGTCATCTATCTACATTTCTCATCTATCTATCTGTCTGTCTGTCTATCTATCTATCTATCTATCTATCTATCTATCTATCTATCTATCTATCTATCTTATCCCTACCTACCTACTTACCTAGCTATATACTCTTTCTTTCTTTCTTTCTTTCTTTCTTTCTTTCTTTCTTTCTTTCTTTCTTTCTTTCTTTCTTTCTTTATCTACCTACCTACCTACTTACCTAGCTATATACCTTTTCTATCTATCTATCTATCTATCTATCTATCTATCTATCTATCTATCTATCTATCTATCTCACATGGTATTTCTTTTTCTTTCTTATCACTCTTTCTTTCTCATCTCTCTCTGTCTTAGCTTTCTTCCCTTCCTCCCTTCCTCCTTTCCTCCCTCCCTCCTTTCCTGTCATCTATCTACCTTTCAGCCACCCCACACATCTGTCTATCACACTTCTATCCCTCCATCCCTCTATCCATCCATTATCCATCCATCCATCCCCCAGATCCTCCCTAGAATGAGACAAATGAAGCATTATTGTCAAGAAAGTTATTGTTTATTTATTTGTCGAGCATGTATTAGATAACAGATATAAGTATAATCATGCTTATTAATACATTAAATGGATAAGAATAAAAGGGAACATTAGGACAGGGACAGTAGGCACGTTGGTGCTCTTATGCACGTCCCTGAGAGACCTCTTAGGAACGGGGTAGGGTCAACAGTAGACAGTCTAATGTTAAAGTTTTGGGGTTTGCGGAAGGAAAAAACCACAGGGTCAGGTAGTACATTCCAGGCATTGACCACTCTGTTGCTGTATTTCCTGCAATCAAGTTTGGTGCAGTTTACCTTGAGTTGTATCTATTGCGTGCTTGTGTATTGTTGTGGTTGAAGTTGAAGTAGTCATTGACAGGTAGGACATTGCAACAGATAATTTTATAGGATAATTACATGGAGATCTTTCTGGAGTCCCTGGGATTTGAGTGTGGTTCAAGGACTCTTCGATTAAATTGGATGCTTGGTGATAAATTCTCTACTCTGGATTTTTTTTTTTTTTTTAAAAAGGAGTCGGGCGGGGGGAGAAAAGTCACAACAATCCATAACAGTTCATGGGGAAAGTGTGGGAACTATGCTCCTGGCAGCTTTTCCTTGGCATCAGGCTGAGCAGTTTTCGAGCCAAGCCACGATGCTTCTCTGTATTCTCTTGGATATTTAGAAAAGGCCGGGTGTGTTCGTGAGCCTTCTTTTAGCCTGGTGAATGAGACCTTCTTTTCTGTGGCTAAAGTCACTCTTTGAATTAAGCTTTGAGGGTCTTTTAACTCGGTTCCATCATAAATGGGCTGGTCCACCAAATGTGTTAAACCATCTTTCCAACCACAGTGAAACATCTCTAATGAAAAAAAACAACACAGTGAAACATTTACAATGCCTCGATAAGGCCACGCTTGCAATGTTTCATCCAGTTTTCTTTGTCAAGAGATATGTATGTATGTATGTATGTATGTATGTATGTATGTATGTAAAAGATGTTGAGACTCTAGAAAGAGTGCAGAGAAGAGCAACCAAAATGATTAGGGGACTGGAGACTAAAACAATTGCTGGAATTGGGTATGTCTAGTTTGATGAAAAGAAGGACTAGGAATGACATGGTAGCAATCTCCCAATATCTTAGGGGTTGCCACAAAGAACATGGGGCCAGCCTATTCTGCAAAGCACTTAAAGGAAGGACAAGAAGCAATGGATGGAAATTAATCAAGGAGAGAAGCAACCTAGAGCTAAGGAGGAATTTCCTGACAATTAGAACAATTAATCAGTGGAACAACTTGCCTCCAGAAGTTGTGAATGCTCCAACCCTGGAAGTTTTTAAGAAGAGAGTAGACAACCATTGAAATGGTATATGGTTTCCTGCCTGAGCAGGAGGCTGGACTAGAAGACCTCAAGGTCCCTTCCAATATTCTATTCTATTCTATTCTATTCTATTCTATTCTATTCTATTCTATTCCATTCTAAATAAAGATTCTATTCCATTCCATATTCTATTCTATTACCTATTCTATTCCTTATTCTATTCTATTCTGTTCGGTTCGGTTCTATTCCATTCCATTCCATTCCATTCCATTCCATTCCATTCCATTCCATTCCATTCTATTCTGTTCTATTCTATTCTAAATAAAGATTCTATTCCATTCCATATTCTATTCTATTACCTATCCTATTCCTTATTCTATTCTATTCTATTCTGTTCTGTTCTGTTCTGTTCCATTCCATTCCATTCCATTCCATTCCATTCCATTCCATTCCATTCCATTCCATTCCATTCCATTCCACTCCACTCCATTCCATTCCATTTCTTGAGACCAGATTATTTGAAAGAACACCTTTTCCCAGTTCCATCAACCTGACCCACCAGGTTGCGGAGGCAGGACATGTTACAGGCCCCCTCTTTTAAGGAGGTCGATCTGATGGGTCCAAGAAGAAGGGCCTTCTCCGTGGCGGCTCCCTCCCTCCGAAACATCCTCCCTTGCTGCGATAAGATTGGCCCCCTACTTGGACACTTTTTTTGCAAGTCCTGGTTCTGCTAACAGGCCTGGGGACTCCAGAATGATATGGAGCCCATCAAGTGGTTTGTTGTATTGTTGTCACCAGGGGAATGGAGAATTATTGCACTGGGCTTTTTATTTATTTATTTTTATAAGCTATCCGAAGTCACCATGAGTGCATTGGGCGGCCTTCTACATTTCCTTTACACTTTTTTTTTTTAAATATATCAATAAATAAACTTATTGTACACAGGGCATCTTTTCATCGGGATGGACTAAGTCGTGTGTTACTCCTAAAGCAATAAAAATTCCTTCTTGTAATTGCAGGCGTCGGAGGGTCAGATAAATGGCCATCCATCACACGTTAAGCTGGGAACTCCCTGGTCTTTTTCAATAGAAAGTGAAGCGAAAGGAAGCGGGCCATTTCCTGGATCATCCTTCTGGGGATCCTGAACAGGTCAGCAAAAATCACTTAAGGCAACATTTTCACTCTGGCCGGAAGGAAAGGAAGCTGTGAACAAGCAAACGGCAGTTGTGGGTAGAAACCGAGGCAGTTCCCTCCGATGTGTTACGTTACAAAGGCCCCTTAACATCCCTGATTTTAAAAATCGATCCATTTCTGATTTGCAAAAAAATATTCAACTACGCGCACTCTCAGGCTTGCCTTTTAGAAAAGCTGTCTGATGGTTAAACAAACAGCATTTTATTTACTCTTATTTGTTCAAAAAAATGAGAAGGGCTACGAGTTTTTATTGAATAGAGTAGAGTAGAGTAGAGTAGAATAGAATAGAATAGAATAGAATAACAGAGTTAGAAGGGACCTTGGAGGTCTTCTAGTCCAACCCCTGCTTAGGCAGGAAACCCTACACCACTTCAGACAAATGGTTGTCCAACATCTTTTTAAAAACTTCCAGTGTTGGAACATTCACAATTTCTGGAGGCAAGTTGTTCCACTGATTAATTGTTCTAATTGTCAAGAAATTCTTCCTTAGCTCTAAGTTGCTTCTCTCCTTGATTAGTTTCCATCCGTTGCTTCTTGCCCTGCCTTCTGGTGCTTTGGAGAATAGCTTGACTCCCTCTTCTTTGGGGCAGCCCCTGAGATATTGGAAGACTGCTATCATGTCTCCCCTCGTCCTTCTTTTCATTAAACTAGCCATATCCAGTTCATCTTTGTTGCTCTTCTCTGCACTTTTTCTAGAGTCTCGACATTTTTTTTTACATTGTGGTGACCAAAGCTGGATGCATTTTTTAAAAAGTACTTTTTTATAATAAGATGGACCCTTATTTTTCAAATCAACCGGCATTAAAAAAAAAAAACAAACTAGGATTAGAGATCACAGTATTCCGGTATTTGAGAGGCTGCCTCAAAGAAGAGGGGCTCAACTCATTTTGCAAAGCACCAGAAGGTAGGTCAAAAAACAATGGATGGAAACTAACCATGGCGAGAATTAAGGAGAAACTTCCTAACCAGGAGGACAATTAACCAGTGGAACAGCTTGCCACCAAAAATTGTGCTTCATCACTGGAGGTTTTTAAGAAGAGATCCGACAACGATTTGTCTGAAAAGGGTTTCCTGCATGAGCATGGGGTTGGATTGGATGACCTGCAAGGTCCCTTCCAACTCTAACTGACTGATTAAGAACACTCTCCAAAATTGGCAAAGCATAAGGGATTTAATTTTTTTCCCCTTCTTGCGTTTCAGGGTTGGCTCATCTCCGTTTAAACTAAATACAGTCACCAAACTGCATATTTCTCCTGTTGAAAGGGAAAAGGTGTGTGCGTGCTTTAAACAAGCCTCTTGCTTATTCTGTTAAAAAAAACAACAGTCTCCTCCAGAAGTCTGTTTAATGGGCTTGCTTGCATAATTTCCACGAGACTGTAAATTTTGCCTTTGTTTTCTTTTCTAAATTTATATAGCTGCCCATCTCGTCATGAATTCCAAGTGAAGAACAACATAAAACCATGCTTATATAAACTATAAAATCTTAATCAGGCAGATCAGAGGTAGACCAGACAGCATTCTCAACCTCAATATCTTTGGAAAAAGCTGAATGGGAATCAGAATAACAGTTAGAAGGAACCTTGGAGATCTTCTAGTCCAACCCCCTGGAAACTAACTTAGAAACAACCTAGAACTAAGGAGAAATTTGCTAATATTGAGAACAATGAACCTTTGATGACCCGGGGCGTGACACAAAAATAACCAAGTCACAAAAGTAGAATAAATTCCCTTTAATGCCTCTAACTTGGTCCCAATGTCTAATTGTCCTCAGCTGGATAACAAACTCTTCACAAAACAGTCTACGAAGGGCAGAAATGCAGCCCGAACACAAAGTAAAGATAATTAGAAATTTTAAAAAACCAACACAAACCACACTGAAGTAATTAACATGGCAGGCCAGGATGATAAATTGCAGGCTTTCAAAGGATAATGCAGCACCCACAGTTGGGAGGACGCCAAAACCCAGATAAGCCTCGACCAAGATAATGCTCGCTTTGTTTCCAGCAAGGAGCCGTGTGCAGACGCCTCTCTTATATCCTGTTCTCCCAGCTGCAACTAATGAAAGGGATCAGGGCCTTTTTCTCTCTCATAAGCCATGTTGCTCCCTTCTCCATTCCTTCCTGTCCTAGGATGAAGAGGGGGTGGGCCTGGGTCTTCCTCTGAATGCCCAGCTCGATTGGGCCCTTCCCCCATTTCTTCCACAGCCACTGGAGCCTCACTCCCACTCCCTGTCAGCTGCTCAATCTCCCCTTCAGAGCTGGACTCCAACAAGGGCATGACGGAACCAATGGAAGAGCTTGCCTCCAGAAGTGGGTGCTCCATCTCTGGAGGTTTTTAAGAAAAGATTGGACAGTTATTTGTCTGAAATGGCATATGCTGTCCTGTTCAAGCAGAAGATTGGACTAGAAGACCTCCACGGTCCCTTCCACCTTTATTATTCTATGTTCTAGATAGATAGATAGACAGACAGCAAATAGACTCCGACAAACAAATAAGACCGATAAAGAGAGGAGAAACAACAGTGGCTGCAGAAGAATAGAATAGAATGGAATAGAACAGGGTAGGGTAGGGTAGAGTAGAGTAGAGTAGAGTAGAGTAGAGTAGAGTAGAACACTGTAGAATAGACTAGAATAAAATAGGATAGAGTAGAGTAGAGTAGAATAAAATACTGTAGAATACTGTAGACTAGACTAGACTAGACTAGACTAGAATAAAATAGGATAGAATAGAGTGGAGTAGAATAGAATACTGTAGAATAGAATACTGTAGAATAGAATAGAATAGAATAGAATAGAATAGAATAGAATAGAATAGAATAGAATAGAATAGAATTCTTTATTGGCCAAGTGTGATAGGACACCCAAGGAATTTGTCTTGGTGCAAATGCTCTCAGTGTACATAAAAGAAAAGATACATTTGTCAAGAATCATCAGGTACAACACTTAATGATAGTCAGAGGGTACAGTAAGCAATCAAATCATACTGGGAAACAGTCCATATAAATTGTAAGGATACAAGTGACAAAGTCATATAGTCACAAGTGGGAGGGGATGGGTGATAAGGAGTGATGAGAAGATTTATAGTAATAGTAGTGCAGATTTTGTAATAGTTGAACAGTGTTGAGGGAATTATTTATTTAGCAGAGTGATGGCTTTCAGGGGAAAACTATTCTTGTGTCTAGTTGTTCTGGTGTGCAGCGCAAAACGTAATCACCGAACTGGTAGTAACACTGTTTGAATTCCCACTCCTGATTAAGAGCATCATCTGTCAGTCTATTTGCTCGGTATGCAAACTGCATGGGATCTAACAGCGGATCCGTGATGGTTTTCAGGTGGGACAGCAAAAGCCTTTCAAAGGTTTTCATAACTACAGATGTTTTAGAGCAACTAAGAAGAATCAATAGAGCCTGCAAAAATATCTCTGGATTAATGGGATTAATACTGAATTTTGAAGTAAGGACAAGAGAAAATTGAAGGGGGGCCCTCCCAGCAGAAGCTGTTTGCAGAACCACAGATTATTCCAGGAACAAAGTTCTGGGATTCAAACGGTCAAAGCCTGATGCCTCTTCTGGAAGCATTTTGATTTTTCCATCCTGTTGAACTGTTCTCAGGGGACCGGGCTAAGTTGTTAAAATGAAGTACAAGCCCCTATTTTTAAGATTATTTAAAGAATGGGGATAAACAGGCTTTGCAAACACCATCAGTCAACTGTCAAAGGACTCGTTTCATGCCCGCAGCAAAAAATTTTTTTTGCAATCGTTACTATCAAAGTTTGTGGTTTGGCAGGGAGTCCTCCTCTAATTCTGAACTGGTGGGGGAGGGGAGGGAAAAATCAGCAAATCAGCACTGAATGCCTTTAATTGGTTTAACCACGGTCCATGCATATCGACTTGGTTGTTGAGAGACATGATTGTTGTGATTTTGATTTAATTTGTATGATTGTTTCACCCTCCCAGGAAACAGAAGGCAGCTAATAGGTAGAACAAAAGTATAAACAAATAAACAGGAGAAAACAGAGGAACTGGATAACGAAGAAGTAGTTTTCAAGTATTTCAGATAGATAATGATGTAGATCAGGGGTCACCAACCTTTTGGACCTCAGAGACCACCAAACTCATAATTTTAAATCCCAGGGACCACTAACCGGTTCTGTGGGGATGGTCTAATTTGTGGGTGTGGCTTGGTGGTCATGTGACTGGCTGGGCATGGCTTGTATGTGAATATTATAAATATTTTATATAAATATTGATTTTTTTAATAAAAAAGAGCAACTTTTACCGAAAATCAGGCAAAGAAGGCAGACAGATTGAGTTGCTCACAGAATCATTCAGTGATCTATCTATCTGTCATCGGCTAGTTCAGTCTGTCACATAAAATTTGCTTGCTGTGAGTCTGCACTGAATAATAGAACCTTCAGTCCTAAGGGAGGTTCGGCTGTGCTTAAAAGCAGAGCCGAAGATCTAAAGACTAGCTAGAAAGCAAGAAACCCAACCATTTCCTGCTTTCTAGCTAATTTAAATGTCTCAGCACAGCAGAACAGCTATTGGTTGGAAAAAGGAAAAATAGCAATTTAGCAGGCAAATTTGCCGGGTAAGGAGTAAGTGGGCGGGGAGGGTCATATGGGCGGTGCAGCCTTGAGTTTCTGCACAGCCTGGATTAATTGCTTTGGGGGGGTGCTCTGGGGATGAGATTTCCCTGTGGCCCACCAAAATTTTCTCACAGCCGACCAGTGGGCTGTGGCCCACCGGTTGGCAACCACTAATGTAGATGATAGATAGATAGATAGATAGAGATAGATAGATAGATAGATAGATAGATAGATAGATAGAGATAGACAGACAGACAGAGACAGATGAGAAGATAGGTGATAAGATAGAAAAGATAGAAGATAGTTGATAGATGTAGATGATGATGATGATAGCAAGCTAGCTATAGGTAGGTAGGTAGGTAGATATAGATCATTTCTATGATCTTCTGATAGAAAATAGACAGGATAGAAGGGAGTTGATAGATAGATAGATAGATAGATAGATAGATAGATAGATAGATAGATAGATAGATAGATATGGAGGATGGATGGATGGATATAGATGATAGAAGATAGCAGGATAGAAGATAGGGAGTTGTTAGATGTTGATAGTTGATTGATGACAGATAGATCGATAGATAATAGGATAGAGATGATAGATAGGACAGTGAGATGATGGATGATACACAGGTGACAGAGATGGTAGATGTTATACTATAGACAGAAAAATTGATAGATGATAATGGATAGATGGATGGATGGATAGAGATAGATAAATAGAAATAGAGACAGATGATAGAAGATAGACGATAGGAAAGAAAAGAGACAGCGAAGATTGTTGATAGATGTAGATAGTTGTTGATGATAGATAATACACACACACATATATGATTGTTAGATAGATAATGATAGATAATAGGATAGCTAAATGATAGATAGAATAGCTCGATGATGGAGGTATAGATAGATGATAGACAGAGAGACAGACAACAGACAATGATAGAGAGATTGTCAGCCTTCAAGATTTTTCTCTTTTGGCTGTCATAAGTAACAGGGGGAGGAGGGGGGAATGATCGAGGTGTTACAAACCAGAACTGTATAAGCTGGGGAGGGAGGTTTACATTCTTGCTTAGGTTTCTATCCTATGCTATGCGCAGCTGCAACTCTTTATCAAACTATGTCAAGGTCAACGGACAGAGGCCTCATCCCCACCTGGAGATGCCCACATGATGCTATACACAACTTTTAATTGGATGAGCCAATTAAACTATTGGGGGTGGGAACGTTGCCATTACTTTGTATGTGTGAATTTACGCGCACATTTTCTCAGATTCAGAATTCTTTTGTTGCTGCCGCTTGATTTCCAGCAAAAGATATCTTTTCTCTGATTAAAAGAGTCTAAGTATTTCTTTCTTGGATTTTGAATGAAGCGCCAGCTGACAGAGATGAAGATAGAGATAGAGAAGAGAGAGAGCAAGAAAAAGACAGATAGACAGACAGACAGATGAAGATAGAGAGAAGTAAGAGAACGAGCGAGCGAGACAGACAGACAGACAGACAGGATGCTATTCCAGAGGGCAGGCAATGCAACGGCACTCATGCTGTCTTGCAGCTTTGGAGTCCTCTTTCGGATGCTCATAGGAGCAAGCCTTACCGCAGCCTCATTGCAGTGGGGGTGAGAGGGCACAGTGGGAGGTATAAATCAAGGACCAGAGGTAAATTTTTCCTTTCAGGGACCACACTCGCAACATCGCAATCCACTGTGCTGGGGTTGTTTCCTTTCCCTGCAATTAACGTGCCCATTCCGCTGGAGAACGCAGCTTCCTCCTTCTTCTACCACTATTCAACGACACTAAGTTACTATGGCAACAGCAAAATCCTTCAGTACATTTGTAGACTGACCCACTCGGCAAGATAAAGGAACACCCGAATTGCCTTCACCTATTGTTATGCCTCAGGTATATGCTTGGAGATCAAAAATAAGGTAGACGGTATGTTGGAATGAAGTTGTGGAACTCAGGCTGAAGTCTGCCTCCAGCTTTGGACTTTCACTGGATGACTGAATCACTTAGTCTCTTAGGCTGAATTCCTTCCCAGAATTGTCCCAAAGGTGCTTTTTTTTACAAGAGGCAACTGGACTTTCTGGTTTTTCTTTGAATTTCTCATCCAAGAAGCTTCTTCAGCTCTGACTGGATGGCGGGGGAATCGAAGGATCGATACTCCTTGCAGGCAGCTGGTCATTTGCCTTCTTTTTAGAGAGCCGTTGAGGCCACCAGGACACAGATGAAACTCCAAGTGGCCTCAATGAGTCTTTTCAAAGGACGCAAATGACCAGCTGTCTGCAAAGAGTATCAGTCCGTCCATTCCCCACCATCCTTTCAGAGCTGAAGAAGCTTTTTGGATGAGAATCGAAATGTCTTCGAGGAAAAACAAAGAAAGCCCAGTTGCCTCTTGAGCAAAGCACCTTTTTGGACAACCATGACATCCCAGTCTTTCTCTCGCTGGAGAGCAAAGAGACACAGCTGTTGGTGCGACAAGGTGTAGAAGACACCAGACTCTAGAATTGTGGATGTGGGAGGGATCAGCAATTGGAAACTTCAAATTTGGCATCTTACTAAAGACGAAGGATGTGCAGCATTTGGCTGGGCCTACAAATCAGGGCATCTGCAGGGCCATTTCGATTCACTCCCGTGGTTTGGCTCTGGAGATGTTTTAAAGGATCAAGACTTTCAGAGCTTTGGTGGAATCTTCCAAATGATGAGATTGCAGAAGAGGGACTACAATTTCAGCGACAAACATCCAAGATCCCTCCCAGGAGCCATGACTGCGAGAAGGATCTTGGAATCTTAGCGGACAATGACTTAAATATCAGCCAGCCGTGTGCTGCAGCTGCCAAAAAAGCCAACACAGTTCTAGGCTGCATAAACAGAGGGATAGAATTAAGATCACGTGAAGTTTGTTAATACCACTTTATAATGCCTTGGTAAGGCCACGCTTGGAATACTGAATCCAGCTTTGGTCACCACGATGTAAAAAAGATGAGAATCTAGAAAGAGTGCAGAGAAGAGCAACAAGGATGATTAGGGGCATGGGGTCGAAAACGTATGAAGAACGGTTGCAGGAATAGGATACGTGGAATTGGATCTGTCTAGTGAAAGGAAGGACTAGGGGAGGCATGATAGCAGTGTTCCAATATCTCAGGGGCTGCCCCCCAAAAGAGGGAGTCAAGCTACTCTCCAAGGCAGGACAAGAAGCCATGGATGGAAACTGAACAAAGAGAGAAGCAACCTAGAACTAAGGAGAAATTCCCTGACAGTAAGAACAATCAACAACTTGGAACAACTTGCCTTTAGAAGTTGCGCATTAGCTATTCCACTGATTAATTGTTGTTGTCACTATAGAGCCTAGATTGGGTAGAGAATGGGGAATAGAAAAATAAACTACCATCTCCATTGAATGCTTTAAATTGCGAACATAATAAAATAAGTTGGAAGGGACCATGGCAGTCATCTAGTCCAACCCTTTGCTCAGGCAGGAAACCTTACACCATTTCAGATAAATGGTTGTCCAATCTCTTTTTTTTAAACTTGCAGTGTTGGAGCATTCACAACTTCTGGAGGCAAGTTGTCCCACTGGTTAATTGTTATAACTGTCAGGAAATGTCTCCTTAATTCTAGGTTGCTTCTCTCGGTGATTAGTTTCCACCCATGGCTTCTTGTCCTGCCTTCTGGTGCCTTTGGAGAATAGCTTGACTCCCTCTTCTTTGGGGCAGCCCCTGAGAGATTGGAACCTTACTATCATTTCACCTCCACCCAGTATTGTGATTCAATTTTTTTTACTACTGGTTCTGTGGGCATGGCTTGGTGGGCGTGGCAGGGGAAGGATACTGTAAAATCTCCAGTCAGAGGTGGTATTTGCTGGTTTTCTGAACTACTCAAAATTTCCGCTCCCGGTTCTCCAGAACTGGTCAGAACCTGCTGAACACCACCTCTGGCCCTATTCCTTCTTTTCATCAAACCAGAGATACCCAATTCCTGCGACCGTTTTTCCATACATTTTACACCTCCAGTCCCCTGAATCATCGTTGTTGCTCTTCTCTGCACATTTTCCAGAGTCTCAACGTCTTTTTATTTTAAATTGGTTGCTGGTTCCCACTAGTACCAGTCTGATCGAGCCAACAGCAATATTATTCACAGCTGATGCCAAATGGGAAAACAGCCACCTTCTCTTCCTGTCCAAATGAAAAAGAAAAAAAAAAAGAAGATGACTAAAATCAACAAAAAAGAGGCCGAGAAGAATATGCTTTTGCCAGTCCCTAAAAGGAAATGCGATTGCTGTGTTGGAAACCTGCGGCGGGTAATGCTTTTTCCTTGGAAAATCAGCCCCGAAAACCTTCCTGCCGCATGCATGCATCTGTAACGCATGTGCGTCTTTGTGTAATGAGGCACACACAAATGACAAGATGCATGCGGTGACATCATTCCACGTGTGTCATCACTGCGGCGACAAGCACAGTTTGCTGTGAATGCTCTCGCATTCCCACGTATCCGGTAGTCCTTGACTTACTGCCGCAGTTGAACCGAAAACTTCGGTTGCTAAGTGAGAAATTGGTGAAGTGCATTTTTCCGCCCCATTTTAGGATCTTTCTTGCCACCATTGCGAAGCGGATCTCTGCAGTTAGCCATAGCAATAGCACTTATATACCGTTTTATAGTACTTTACAGCCCTCGGCCTCTTGCCCCCAACAATCTGGGTCCTCATTTTACCAACCTCAGAAGGACAGAAGGCTGAGTCAACCTTGAGCCTGGCGAGATTCGAACTGCCGGCAGTCAGCAGAAGTAGCCTGCAGTACCGCACTCTAGCTACTGTGCCACCCTGGCTCTTTGTTGTTAAATTAGTAACAAGGTTGTTGAGTGAACCTCGATTCCGCATTGACTTTGCTTGTCGGAAGGTCGTAAAAGAAGATCACGTAACTCTGGGACATTGCAACCATCATAAATATAAGACAGATGCCAAGCATTCAAATTTTGATCATGGGACCATGGGGATGTTGCAGTGGTTGAAAGTGTGAACAATGGTTGTAAAATCACTTTTTTTCAGCACCATTGTAACTTTGAATAGTCACGAAAGGAACTGTTGTAAGTTACCTATACAAACGTGTGTGTAAATCCATCCGCACAGGAGTCATTAGAAGGATTTCTCCACCCCACCACCAGAAGTGCGGTGCACACACAACAGATTCATGCTACGTTGTTTTGTTCATTGGGGGAATAAGTTGTTTTAACTCACAAATGGGAACAATTGGTCAAAGCGCTTTTCTCCAATTTCCAAATGATGAGTCAGTAGATGAATGATTGGGGAAGGATTAAATCAGTGGTGGGATTCAGATTTTGTTTACTATCAGTTCTGTGGGCGTGGCTTGGTGGGAGTGGCAGGGGAAGGACACTGTAAAATCAGAGGCGGTATTGGCCGGCTCTCCAAACTACTCAAAATTTCCACGACTGGTTCTCCAGAACTGGTCAGAACCTGCTGAATACCACTTCTGGATTAGATGGAGTAAGAATTTGTGCAGGAATGTGGAACCATCATGGCAGGAGAAACGGCCAGCTGAGTCCAGAAAAGTGGAAATGGCGAGAAAGAAACTCAAGACAATTCTGTCTTCATTCACTCTGGTGTCGGATGAGGGAAAGGGAACCGTTAGTAGACTTTCAAGATGTCAGCCGTTTAGATGTTGCCCAGGGGTTGGAGAAGAATCTGGAAGAAGGGGCTTCTGAATTGTTTTCTCCCATTTTCAACTTCCATTTACCTTCTCACTTGGCCCCACAGGGTCCAAGTAAGGTCTCAAAGTAACTTCAAAGTAACTATCCCGAAATGGATAGTGCTCCGTCATTGAAGGTTTTAAAGAAGAGATTGGACAGCCATTTGTCTGGAGTGATACAGGGTCTCCTGCTTGAGCAAAAGGTCGGACTAGAAGACCTCCAAGGTCCCTTCCGGCCTCTTATTTCAAATCCAGCAAAGCACATTGGGAAAAACGATGGTTTAAACATGCCATATTTACTCAGCCCCTTTGACAAGATGGATCACTCCAACATGGATCTCCACTAAAATTCAATAGTGGACCTGATGTGGATTGTGCAGATCCCTCTTCTGAAACCAGGTCCAAAATAATTGGGCCGCTTTAATATATATATATGTATTTGAACGTTTAATAAATAAATCACTTTTTAGGAGTCAATCGTTATTAATCAGGTTATTTCCTAGAGAGTGGACAAGCCAATCTGAATAGAGCTGGAAGGTTATTCTATTCAAACCCCTTGCTCAAGACCCAGTACAATTTGAGACATCTCTCTTCTTAAAAAACCTCCAGTGATTGGGCACGTACAACTTCTGGTGCCAAGCTGTTCCACTGGTTAATTGTTCTCACCGTCAGGAAATTTCTTCTTAGCTCTAGGTTGCTTCTCTCCTTGATTAGTTTCCAGCCATTGCTTCTTGTCCTGCCTTCAGGTGCCTTGGAGAATAGCTCGACTCCCTCTTCTTTGTGGCAGCCCCTGAGATATCTGAACACTGCTATCATGTCACCCCTAGTCCTTCATTAAACTAGATATACCCGATTCCAGCAACCGTTCATCATATGTTTTAGCCTCCAGTCTCCGAATCATCTTCGTTGCTTTTCTCTGCACTCTTGTTGGCTGCAGAATGTTTTCTGCCCAGTGTCCCTTCACTGTTGAAGACAGGCGCAGACTGTTGGGGATGAGTCCATGTTGTCTGCATCTCAAACTGAAGTGCACATGGTTTCTGTAGTCTGCAATTTTTCTGGGAATTCGTTCATACTCCTGCACCATTTGAAAGGCGTCCATTCCTAAGTGCCTAGCTAAAAGCGTATAGAGATTCTCAGTCATCCAGATCATGGTTGTTCCAAAGGGGCTTTTCTCTGCACTGTTCAACTCCCAGAATTCCTGAGTTAACATGACCGGGGGAGGAATTCTGGGAGTTGAAGTCCGCAAGTCTTAAAAGTTGCCAAGTTTGAAGACCCCCTTTTCTAGAGTCTCAACATTTTTTTTTTACATCGTGGCGACCAAAACTGGATGCAGTTGGTGTTATCTCTTAAATTAGGACCACCCAAGGTCCCTGTCTCAGAGAAAGTTCTCACTTCAAGGAAGGATAGTGCTTGAATCTTCTTTGTGGCAGCCCCTCAAATACTGGAATATTTTTATCCTGTCCCCCTGCTTTTCTTCTTAAAGAGTGGACCATAACTATGAAGCTGCAAGGTTGCAAGAAACAGTGGTGGCGATTGCAGAATTGCAGCTGATGCAAAAAGTTTTTTTCCCATGACTAAAAATGGAGAAATGGCCCACCTGACTTGCCCCGGCTCTCAGCAGGAGCGAAGGAGAAGACCTCTGCTGGGAACTCACGATCAAACCCCTCCGCCTTTCCGCTTCCTTCCATGCACAACCCAAGGTGTGCTAAAAATGGCCTGTGAAAGAACGGGCCTCCGTGATATCGTCCAGGCCCTCGGGTCAGCCCTGCTGTGTGAGGCTCGAGGGGATGGAAATTTCTCTCGGCCAACGAACACCATTCAGCCGCAAAAAAAGGCAACCCTGCCAGATCATTCTCACAAAACGATAACCATGGCAACCAAGGGCCGGATGGGGCTAGAAATAGGCTATCCGTTCACGGGATGGCACTGCGATTATTTGCGTTGGATCCCGCTCTCTCAGTTCTCTCCCTTCAGGCTTCGCAAAAGGAACCGTTTGCCTTGGAGACGCTCAGGGGTGGGCTTCCAAAATGGTAGCAAGGGGTTCTTTGCCTTGTTGATGGGTGGGCGTGGCCATGGTGGGCGTGGCCTAGTCAGCCTCCTGCACCACGATGGAGAGGGCGGGGAGAAGGTTTTGCCCTGCCCGGACTCCAGAGGCTTCTCTCGAGCCTCCGGGAGGGCGAAAACAGCCTCCCCAGGCTCCAGAGGCTCTCTGGAAGCTGGAAACAGGCCCGTTTCTGGCCTTCCCAAACTTCCAGGAGGCCCGTTTTTCACCCTCTCCGAGCCTGCATGCACGCCCTGCACTGACCTCCATCCAAAACGGGCCGTGTGGGGACTCCTGGGAGGGGGTGGAGTGGGCAAGGCCAGACAGGAGTGGGATTTGGGGTTTCTCCGAACTGCCCAGAATCTTAGTTAGGGGTTCTCATGAACCCTTGCGAACCCTCAGCAGCCTCACCCCTGGCGACACTCAGCTTGTACGTATCGGGGTTTCTCCACCATGGGTGCTGGAAGCCGTGTGGACTTCAACTCCCAGAATTCCCCAGCCAGCCACAGGAAAAACTTTGCAAAAGACAAGAGCCCAGGGAACAGGTTACCAATGCTGAGCACTTTGCTCGGGGGCTTGGAAGGTGGCGAATGTTTCCCTGCCCAGCGTAGAACCTTCGGATCACACGGCTGGAAAAGGATCGTGGAAATCTTCTCATCTCAGGACAAGAGATCTTCTTGTCATCCTGGTCAAATGGTTGTCCAATCTGTTTTTTGACAACCTTCAGTGATGGACTCCTAAAGGTGCTTTTTTTTTTTCAGGGGGCAACTGGGCTTTCTTGTTTTTCTTTGAAGAGGTTTCACTTCTCATCCAAGAAGCTTCCTCAGCTCTGAGTGGATGGTGGGGAATGGAAGGATTTATACTCCTTGCAAACCAAGATGGCGATTTGCATCCTTTTAGAGGGTTTTTGAAGCGCTTGAGGTTCATCTGTGTCCTCAGGGTCATTTGAGCAGTGCAAATGTTCTTGTAGTCTGCAATTTTTCACTGGAAATCTGTTCCTACTTCTACACCATTCGAAGGGTGTATATCCCAACGTGCATGGCTAAAAGTCTACGGAGATTCTCCATCATCCAGGTCAAGGTGCTTTTTGGAGAAGCAACTGGACTTTCTTGTTTTTCTTTGAAGACATTTCACTTCTCCTCCAAGAAGCTTCTTCAGCTCTGACTGGATAATGGGGAATGGAAGGACTGATACTCTTTGCAGACAGCTGGTCATTTGCATCATTTTAGAGAGCTGTTGAGGCCACTTGGAGTTTATCTGTGTCCTCAGGGTCACTTGAGTAATACAAATGGATCTGGAGCCTTGTTGGATACGGGATGTTTTCTGCTCACTGTTGAAGACAGGCGCAGGTTGTTGTTGTCCATGTTGCCTGCACCTCAAACTGAAGAGCACATGGTTCCTGTAGTCTGCAGTTTTTCTGGGAATCCTTTCACACTCCTGCACCATTCTCAAAGGTGTCATTCCAAAGGAGTTCAGAGAACCGGCAAATGCCACCTCTGACCGGCCCCGCCCCATCTATTCTCTGCCTCCAGAGTCCCAGCTGATTGGCTGGATCTGCTTTGGTTGCCCTGCACAGGAGAACGGAGCTGGAAAGCAGGTTAGTAGGGTGGGGAGGGAATGGAGATTTTCCAGTATCCTTCCCCCTGCCACACCTACCAAGCCACGCCTTCCAAGCCACGTCACGCCCACCATGCCACGCCCACAGAACCGGTAGTAAATTTTTTTGAATCCCACCACTGATTCCACTGATGAATTATTCTCCCTGTCAAAAAAAGTTCTCCTTATTTTAGAGACTTCTCTTAACAAGTGTGCAACTATTACTTCTGGTCTTGCCCTGTGGCCCCAAAAAAGGTGGTAAAATTGGCCAGGACTTGCTTAACGACATAACTTCTGGTTCCAATTATGGCCGTACGTTGAGAACTACCTGCAGTAATGTTTTGTTTTAAAGAAAAACGAGCTTGTAATTTGAAATTTGTCCAATGTAAGAATTATTGAGCGTGCGTTGTTTTTTTTTTCTTTTCACCAAGAAATTTTGGAGCCTACCCAGTACAACCTTCTGGAACATTTCTGCAAATTAAAAATAACAGTGTCAAGGTCTCTAGGGAGCTACACTTTTTTATTTATTAGTTGACTAGATTATATTTGGGTTTATGCATTTTCCAGGGAGACGTTTGGCATAAGGGAAAGCTTTCTTCTGTAGTATTTATTTTATTTTATTTTAAAGAGAGGGAGGGAGTAGCAACAGCCAAAAAAGCCGATGCAATTCTATACTAGAGGGATAGAGTCAGAGTGGGATTAAAAAATCCCAGCAACCAGTTCGGTTGGCCATGGGAAGGCATAGCCATGGTGGGCACGGCCTACCACCTGTTGTGGTTCGCCGGCAGCCTGTACAGACGGCAGTGGATTCAGACAGTGGGGAAGAACAGGGACCAGTCCAGGAGTCTGGAGAGGACTTGGACGAGGGTCCCGCATTCGATCCAGGGATGGGGAGTGGGGTCCTGCCTTCGGAGCCTTCGGAGCCTGGCAGCAGCTAGGCAGAGGACCCAGGGGAGCCTGTTCTCAGTGCGCATGTGCGCAGAGCTGCTAGAAGGCGAGAGCAGATGAGACAAAAGGAGTGACTCGGGAGTAAGGCCGGGAGGTGATTGCCCCTCCCATAAGGGATAAAAGTCAGTCCTCAATGACGAAGAGCTTTGCAGGAAGCAAAGCAGTTCAATAGATTCCGAGTCCTTCTTTGAAGCCCTGTGTATTTCTGGGACTTTGGTTGGTTTATGTTATAATTAATTGGACCTTTTTGGCAGCATTCTACAGCACTGAACGGCGTGCTCTTATCTGGGGAAACTGTTTATAATTAGTTCTGGCTGGGAATGAGATAGGTTTTGCTTTTAAAATAAGTTTGTGTTTCATTAAGTTTGACGAAACCTGGGTCACAACACTGCCTCCCCAGGGTCTGGAGACTTCCCTCAGGCCTCTGGGAGGACAAAAATGGCCTCCACCAGGCTCTGGAGGGCCTCCAGAAGCCTGAAACAGACCTATTTCCAGACTTCCTGAACTTCCGGTTCGGCCCATTTTTCGGCCTCCCAGAGCTTCCAAACGGACCCTGCCCTTACCTGCATCCAAAACGGACTGCGTGGAGACTCCTGGAAGGATTGGGGTGGGATGGGCGCAGCCAGCCAGTCAGTTCAACTACCGGTTCGGTGAACCAGATGTAAATTTAACACCCGGTTTGCACGAACTGGCCCGAACCAGTAGAATCCCACCCCTGGATAGAATCAAGATGTTGTGAAATTCTAATACAGCTTTACAAAGCCTTAGTAAGGCCAAATGTAGAATATTATATCCAATTTTGGTCACCACAATATAAGAAAAGTTGTTGAGGTTCCGGAAAGAGTGTAGATAAGAGCAACAAAGAGGATTAGGGGGTTGGAGGATAAAACATATAAAACATGGTTGCAGGAATTGGGTATGTGTAGTTTAGTAAAAAAAAAAATAGAACTAGTGGTGACATGCTAGCACTCTTCCAATATTTGATGGGCTCCTACAAACATGAAGAGGTCAACCTATTTTCCAAAGCACCAGAAGACAGGACAAAAAGCAATGGATGGAAACTAATCAAGGAGAAAAGCAATTAAACTCCACCTGTTCCCCATACATGAAACTCAATGGGGAAGCCACCAGGAAGTCAAAAGTCATTCCAGCCGCCTCTGCTTTTTTGGTCTACCTTTGGACATTCTCTTTCTCTGTTTAGATATGGAAGCATCTCTAAATGAACAGCCAATTGGTTATGGGTTTTATAGTACCCTGAACAAAATTCTAAAACACCTCCATGGCCTTTAAAGAAGCAAGAGAGAAGAAAGCCATTTATTTCAATGGGTCAGCCTGGGATGCTCTGGGGGAAAAGCTTGTTTCCTATAGAGTCCAGCCCTACATTTTGAATGGATGCAGGAACATGGATTGATAAATTTGTTGAGAAACTCAGGATGACAGTTGTAAAGTTATCAGCATGAGACTGTTCTCCTATCTGGTTTTGAAGAAGCAATGTGATTTGGTGCCTGAGATAAACTCGCATAATTACTTATTGCAATCATTTGATAAGTGAAAACACATTGGCTGGATAGAGACATCTTAAGGCCAGAAGTTGGAAGACTAGGATTATCTATACCTAATTGTATTATTATTGCTAGCATCTGTAAAAATATATTTGTGCAGTCAATACATTGTCTGCAAAATATGTATGGATGTTAAAGGAAAAGTACAAATTTTATATATGTGTGTGTGTGTGTGTGTGTGTGTCTCACACACACACACAAAAACCCAGTGTTTTCCCAAAAATAAGACCCTATCTTATAATTTTTTTTGCCACTAAAAAAAAAGGCACCAGGTCTTATTTTCGGGGGATGTCATCCACTGACCAACCTCAGTTGTGTGCATCGCCCCTGGTCTCCTTTTCGCTGTCAGAGGCCTTCAGGAAAGCCTAGCCAGCCACAGAAGAAGTAGTTCCTGAAAGCCTCTGACAGCTGATAACAGAGCTCTGGTTCGATCCAGGGCTTTGTTATCAGCTACAGAGGCCTTCAGGAAAGCTTTGCCAACCTTGACAGCTGCAGAAGAAATGGGCCGGCAAGGCAGGTGTCACGGTGTGCGAGGCCTGGCTACAACTGTCCAAAGGTAAGTAGGAGGGCAGGCTGTGAAAGTTTGACTCACAGGCAAACACAATACAGAAGCCTGATGATGGCAGGATGAGATTCTGCCGAAACGTTGCTACAACTTTAAAAGCACAACTATAATGACATGGGAAAATACCCGAACAAAGCTGAATGCCATACATGTAAGTACCCACGAAAACTTAAGAATATCTATCTATCTATCTATCTATCTATCTATCTATCTATCTATCTATCTATCTATCTTTTCTTAAGTTTTTGTGGGTATTTATATGTATGGTATTCAGCTTTGTTCGGGTATTTTCCCACATCATTATGGTTGTACCAACTTTAAAAGCACAACTATAATGACGTGGGAAAATACCCGAACAAAGCTGAATACCATACATATATATAGTAAAATCCAGCCTAACTAAATTAAATACAGATGAAGCTGATAGAATAAGACACCAAGTTACTAACATCCTATGCACAGGCAAACCACCCAAAAGCAACTTGCACAAAGAGGAACTAAAAGCCCTGCAAGCCCTAAAGAACAACAGCAGCATAATCATACTTCCAGCAGATAAAGGTAATGCCACAGTAGTAATGGATAGAAAAGACTAGGAAACAAAATTGACAGACCTACTCAAAAACTCCACAGACAAACTCATAATCACGGACCCAACCACATATCTGGAAAAAATAACCAAGAAGAAAATTATAACCAGTCACATGAGCAAAGAGATCCAACAGACAATCATCCCAAGAGAAAAATCTTCCAGATGCCCCAAAATATAGGGCCTCCCAAAAAAACACAAAGAAGGCATACCTCTCATACCCATAGTCAGCTCCAGAGGAGCACCACTACAAAACCTAGCTAAACACTTTGCAAAGCAGCTACAGCCCCATGCTGAAACAGCAGCTTCACATGTACAAAATTCATACCACTTCTTGGAAATGATCAAAGATCTACACGTGGAACAAGAAACTCTTGAAATCATCAAAAAAAACCCACCAACCAGCTAAACACCTCATGGAACTAGCAGAACACTGCTTAACCAACACATATTTTATATACAAAGGACAAAGATACAAGTAAATTGAAGGAGCCCCTATGGGATCACCACTGTCACCCATCATTGCAAACCTGTTCATGGAAGAATTCGAATCCAGAGCCCTAGCCAATGCCACCCACAAACCCAAACTATGGTTAAGATACATTGATGACTCATTTGTGATTTGGCCCCATGGAAAAGAAAACCTAAACAATTTCCTAACACACCTAAACAGCACACACCCCAAAATCAAGTTCACCATGGAAATGGAAACAAACAAACAACTACCATTCCTAGATGTACTAATCTACAAAAAAACAGATGGCACACTAGGACACACCATATACCAGAGGAAAACACACACCAACTACTACCTCAACAGCCAATCCCACCACCACCCAGCACAGATAAACTCCGTGGCCAAAACATTAATTGCTAGAACCAAACGCCTGGCAGACAAGACACACATAAAGACTGAACTATGCACCCTGACTAAAGTACTGACAGCCAACAGCTTCCACAAAAGCAAAATCACCGGCTTGATCCACAAAAACACACTGAGACATAATGGAGACCTAGAAGATGAACAGACCTATGGAACAGGTGTCCTGCCCTACATAAGAGGTACTACAGACAAAATCAGTAAGATACTATACAGGCACCACATCAAGACTGTCAGAGAAGCCATTAGAGATTGAAAAAAGACCTGAAAGCATGAATAGAAGAGATGACTCCACCCGACTGTCAATTATCTGGAAGCCTGCACTCTCAAACAAAAAAATCTCCACACCACAAGCCAAGCAAACACCTGGGCACAAACAGACCCCCTCAATACCTCCGGCTGAAACACACCCCAGCCAGGCACCCAGATGAAACCTAACTTCCTAATAAATGATACCTGTCCATTTACCCGGAGTCAAGCCGCACTAAAAGCTTCCAATACAGGAACACAATGTTGCCAGCGAATCAAGACAAAAAAAAACAGACAGAAGATATTAGAAACACCAATCAAGCAGAACACAGCAAACTCTAAGACCAATAAACACAGACCAAGACTCCCAACCAATCAGGATGAAGAAGAAACCATTCTGGCACAGCAGTAGGCTAGCACCAAATTTTAAACAGAAAAGGCTGTGAAAGTCTGACTCACAGGCAAACACTATACAGAAGCCCGATGATGGCAGATGAGATTCTGTTGAAACGTTGCTACAACTTTAAAAGCACAACTATAATGACGTGGGAAAATACCTGAACAAAGCTGCTATCTATCTATCTATCTATCTATTTATTTATCTATTTATCTATCTTTCTATCTATCTATTCCTGCCTGATATCTGGCCAATGTATCTATCTATCTATCTATCTATCTATCTATCTATCTATCTATCTATCTATCTATCTATCTATCTATCTATCTCTATCTATCTATCTATCTATCTATCTATCTCTATATCTATCTATCTATAGATATATACACATGCATATATATATATATATATATATATATATATATATATAAATAATTTGATGTAGTCCATTAACTCTAACCACTAGGAAATACAGTACTTGAGACTAGATTTGAAGGAGAGGCAATGATAACTCCCTAGATTGTACAAAGCCTTTTAACCTTGTATTTTACAATTTCTCTACAGAGTTCAGAAACTAGAAAAGTCTATGCTGTAGACATTCCAGTTTAAATACAATTCCTGACCTTTCTTTGGATCTACCGAGCATCCGACCTGCCGTTTGCTCATTAGTGCTGCAGCATTTAAGCTGGGAACTGTTGCCATGACAGCATAAAGGATGAAGATGTTTCGGCTGATTATGACATGAAACGCCGGGCTCGCAGGGTGCAAATCCTTCTGATTGATGGCTGGCTGGGTTGGTTTCCTTAAACAGCGTTATTGATGTACGGGGCTCACCCTCGTAAGGACACCGGGAACGAATGGAAGGGCAGGAGAGACAAACCTGGCCCACCAGGAATGTTACCTTCTAAAAGGAATAAAATAAAAGTCAAAGGCAACAAGGAAAGGTGGCAAAACAGAAGAATTGCGACAGGATAGCAGAGTTTGAAAGGGGCCTTGGAGGTCTTCTAGTCCACCCCCCTGCTCAGGCAGGAACCCCCAGACAAATAATAACCCCAGACAAATAGTTATCCAGTCTCTTCTTAAAAACTTCTAATGTTGGAGCATTTACAACTTTTGGAGGACTGGAAAACCTCCAAGGCCCCTTCCAATTCTATTATTCTATTCTGTTCTGTTCTTTCCCTATCCTGCATTCTATTCTATTCTATTCTATTCTATTCTATTCTATTCTATTCTATTCTATTCTATTCTATTCTATTCTATCCCAATTCTATTATATTCTATTCCTTACTCTATTCTAAATAAAGATTCTATTCTATTCTATTCTATTCTATTCTATTCTATTCTATTCTATTCTATTCTATTCTATTCTACTCTACTCTATTCTATTCTATTCTATTCTATTCTATTCTATTCTATTCTATTCTATTCTATTCCTTACTCTATTCTAAATAAAGATTCTATTCTATTCTATTCTATTCTATTCTATTCTATTCTATTCTATTCACGCACATATATGTATATATTATGCATGGGTATGGGTAGCTCCATATTTTCTTTTGAGAGCAGGCAACAACATTTCATTCTTAATTTCATTCTTGAGACTAGTGTGCTCACAGCAAAAAATGATAATAAAGGTTATTTTATTTTATTTATTTTTATTTATTTTTATTTTATTTTATTTTAGGTGCTATGCAAAGGGCCCACATATACAGCTGTTTACAGCATCCTTTGGTTATATGATCTCATTTTACTATAGTTTTACTTCCAGTTTGGGGCAAAACCGGTCCACGGCAAATCATTATTTTGCTTAACGATTGTGGCAGTCCCTTAACAACTGCAGTATTTGCTTAATGATCGCCACAAAAAGACAATAAAAGCTTGGTCACATGGGTAATTTATGACCCTTATGTTGTATAACCATGATGGATAAACTCCTTTTTGGTCATAAGTTGAGTATGTATTTCCAGTGGCATCTGCTGAGGAAAGTCAGAGAACTCAATGGCATACCACAACTGTACAATCAAAGCAGTTGGCAGTCACTGTGTTGGCTTTATGACACCCCCATGCCGCCCCCTTCCGTAAAAATTTGTGTCCAGTTGTGTATCTGTATGCTTACTCACAACGTGGTTTGTTGCGTCAGCTGGATGTAGCCTTTGTGCCTAACAAAATATGGTTTGAGGCATGTCATAATCACATTAAGTGAGTCACATCAATTGTGGCTTATTCCAGGGGTACGCAAAATGCCTAAGGGGTTCACACAACACAACAAACCCTGTTAGGACCTAGTCCAACCTAGAAACCAGCTATAATGTTGTTTTTAGGTTTCAATTTAATGAACCCAGCAATTGCAATTTGTAAACCATGCTTTACATAGTCCTTGCTTATGACAATAGCTTAATGATTATTTGAAGTTGCAACAGACCCTTAAAAAGGTACGCACCACCTAAATGGTGGCAACAAAGAGGATTTAGGGGGTTGGAGGCTAAAACATATAAAGAACAGTTGCAGGAACTGGGTATGTCTAGTTTAATGAAAAGAAGAACTAGGGGTGACATGATAGCAGTGTTCCGATATCTAAAGGGTTGCCACAAAGAAGAGGAAATCAAGCTATTCTCCAAAGCACCTGAGGGTAGGACAAGAAGCAACGGGTGGAAACTCATGAAGGAGAGAAGCAACTTAGAACTAAGGAGAAATTTCCTGACAGTGAGAACATTGAATCAGTGGAACAACTTGCCTCCAGAAGTTGTAAATGCTCCAACACTGGAAGTTTTTAAGAAGAGGTTGGATAACTAATTGTCTGCCTAAGCAGAGGGTTGGACTAGAAGACCTCCAAGGTCCCTTCCAACGAATGCTGTTATTCTATTCTATTCTAGATTCAAAGTTCTGGTGCCACTCTCTAGTCACGTGACTGCATTTTGGCTTGGGTTGGCAACCAGCCTGCATTGATGGCCGTTTGCCACACTCTATTGTCCCATGTGATTTACCATATTATTTTTAACCACAAATTGACATTAACCAGGTTTCTAGAAAAAACTGCCTCATACCAAACACTGGGTTTGCTTCTCTCTCTCTCTCTCTCTCTCTCTCTCTCTCTCTCCATCTATGTCGTCTCTCTCCTCTCCCCCTCTCTCCCCCCTCCCTCCCCCTCCCTTCCCCTCTCTTTCTATCTATACATCTCTCTCCCTCCCTCCCTCCCTCCCTCCCTCTCTCCCTCCCCTCCCCTGTCTCTTTCTATCTATATCTCTCTCTCCCTCCCTCTCACCCTCCTCTCTCTCCCTCCCTCCCTCTTTCTATCTATATATCTCCCTCCCTCCCTCTCTCTCTCTCTCTCCCCTCTCTCTTTATATCTATATATATCTCTCTCTCTCCTCTCTCCCTCCCTCCCTCTCTCTTTCTATCTATATCTCTCTCTCCTCCCTCTCTCTCTCCCCCCTCTCTCTTTCTATCTATATATCTCTCTCTCCTCTCTCTCTCCTCCCCCTCTCTCTTTCTATCTATATATCTCTCTCCCTCCCTCTCTCTCTCCCTCCCCTCTCTCTTTCTATCTATATCTCTCTCCCCTCTCTCTCCCTCCCTCTCTCCTCTCTCCCCTCTCTCTCTCTCTCTCTCCCCTCCCTCCCCCTCCCCCTCTCTCTGTGTGTGTATGTATGTGTGTGTGTGTGTATATATATACGCATGCGCACACACACACACACACATGAAATTTTGGTTATAAGCCAAGGACGTCCTGTACTTCTAATAAATAGAGGTCTGGGGTGATCAAACTACAAGGAAGCAAAGTAGAGATCTTCAGACGTTGTTACGTCAGGAAGCAATGGGAGTTTACTCACTAGGGAAACTCGCTCTCCCCAGAGATTTGAAGAACAAACAATACTTTATTATAATTTCCAAAGACTTTAATGACATGTTGGATTAGCGGTAGAAACCAAGAAGGGCCCAGAAGGGTGACCGAAAGATGCTAATTCAAAAGAAACCAACCACGGAAGAAATTCTCCAAGTCCACATTTCTTCAGGGAAGTCCTTTAAATTATTATTATTATTATTATTATTTTAACTTTTCCTGATTTCTTTAACATGATTGATTTGTTTTGATTAATATGGTCCAGGCGACTCTAGGCAGCCAGCAAGGTCAAAAACATCAGATCCAAAACAAAATGTTCAAAGAATAAAACTTGAATAAAACTCGAAACAGGTAGTCCTGGAGTTGCAACCGTGACATTTCTGGGGCTGAGCAAAAATGTTGATAAGTGAATCTTTGCCCCGTTTTACGAACTTTCTCACCCCAGTTGTTAAGTGAATTGCTGAAGTTGTTCAGTTAGTGGCATAGTCGTTAAGTGAATCCGGCTTCCCTCTTGACTTGGCTGGTCAAAAGGTTGCAAAAGGCGGTCGCATGACCCCGGGACACTGCGGCCGTCATAAATATGAATCAAACCATCATAAATATGAGTCAGTTGCCAAGAGACCAAATTTTGATCCAGTGACCCTGGGTACTGCAACGGTCATAAGTGTAAAAAAAAAAAGGGTCACAGTTTTGATCAAGCGCCCATGGAGATACTGGAATGGTCGTAAGTGTGGACAACAGCCCTCGGTCACTTTTTTCAATGCTGTTGTAACTTGGAACGGTCACTAAATGAACAGTCGTAAATCAAGGACTATGTCGTGACCTCAATCAGAACCTGAATCTGCGGAGAAAAATGAACCGGAACTGGAGCCGACGGAGATCAAGGGGGGGCCGGCTTCATTGGCAAATGGGGAGGAGCAGGCCCAGTCAGGCCAGGACCCTTTTTTTAGTACTGGTTTTGTGGGCGTGGCTTGGTGGGCGTGGCTTGGTGGGTGTGGCAGGGGAAGGTTACTGCAAAATCCCTCCCCACCCCACTAACCTGCTTTCCAGCTCCGTTCTCCTGTGCAGGGCAACCAAAGAAGACCCAGCCAATCAGCTGGGACTCAACGGGAGGCAGAGAAGGGATGGGGGCGGGGCCAGTCAGAGGCGGTATTTGCCAGTTTCCATCCATTACTCCTTGTCTGGCCTTCGGGTGCCTTGGAAAATAGCTTGACCCCT
Source organism: Pseudonaja textilis (assembly GCF_049901715.1). Lineage (NCBI taxonomy): Eukaryota > Metazoa > Chordata > Lepidosauria > Squamata > Elapidae > Pseudonaja > Pseudonaja textilis. Next base: position 195,373,625 of record NC_141992.1, read on the forward strand.
TCCTCTCTGTGGCAGCCCTCAAATATTGGAAGACCGCTGTCATGTCTCCCCTGGTCCTCCTCTTCCCTAGACTAGCCAGGCCCAGTTCCTGCAACCGTTCATTGTATGTTTGAGCCTCCAGTCTCCTAGCCATCCTGGTTGCTCTTCTCTGCACTTTTTCTAGAGTCTCGACATCTTTTTTATAATGTGGTGACCGAAACTGGATGCCGTACTCTAGAATAGAGCTTGGAAGTCTTCTAGTCCAGCCTCTTAGAGACTTAGAATAACTTTGTTGTCACTTTGAATCCGTGGTGGGATTCAATTTTTATTTTTTTTACTACCGGTTGTGTGGCCGTGGCTTGGATGGGAGTGGCAGGGGAAGGCTACTGCAAAATCCCCATTCCCTCCCCACCCCACTAACCTGCTTTCCAGCTCCGTTCTCCTGTGCAGGGCAACCAAAGAAGACCCAGCCAATCAGCTGGGACTCAATGGGAGGCGGAGAATAGTTGGGGGCGGGGCCAGTCAGAGGTGGGATTCTCCAAACTACTCAAAATTTCTGCTAGTGGTTCTCCAGAATTGGTCAGAACCGGTTGAATGCCACCTCTGATTCTGACGGCTTGTAGGCAAGGAGAAATGGTGGGCAGGATGACCAAGAGAGGGCAAGCAGTGGACACGAGGAGCGACAGAGCTTGGGTGATCAGCAAGGACCACCCCCTCCTGATCCTTAAGCATGGAGAATGGAGAGAAGGCAAGAACAGCGCAGACTGAACCGACTGAGCGCCCCGCTCCTCTTCACAGAGCGCACCGGGGGACAAGATTTAAGGCGACGCTATGGGGAGGGGCATTTGTTAGGAGCAAATGCTGAAGTCAGGGAGGGTTGAGTGCCGATGTGTCAACTTTCCTGGATGACTTGCATTTGTTCTGGATTCCTGGATTAATTGCTTTGCTCCTTTGCTTCCTGGACTCCTTGGCTCGCCCTGCTGGGTTTCTTACTGTGCAGCCATGGTGCTCACAGCGTTGGGCTGGACTATTTGCAGCCAGAGGCTGCTTGAGAGGCGTGTGTGTGTGTGCGTGTGGTCACTTTGCTCTGGAACTTGCAAGAAACGTGGTAGTGTTTGGGGAAATTCGGAGCAATAAAGGGATGGTTTGAACTTCCAGCTGCCTGTGTTATGTTTGTGTCATGCCCCGGCTCATCACAAGCTACCTGTAAAACATACTGTATGAAGACAAATACAAGTAGTAATATATAATATACTCTTAGGCATGTATGGTTAGACTTAATCCTTGTCTTCCTCTTTGGTGCTCTAAGCATCTCTTCCATCGTTTCTTCTCTTAAAACTCCTCTGAAAATTAGGAAGCCTCCCGTGTTCCCCAAACAAAGAGAAGCCACAAAAAACAGATTCTGATCTGGGATACTTCACCATCTTCTCATTCTTAAGGGAGGAGCGAGGTCTCATTTGAACTGCGCAATAGAGCTTCTGGGAATTCTTCTATTTACTCTGAAACACACCTGGGTCCTCCCAGGTGCCCAGGGAAGACCAAATGAATAGATCCTAATCCCAAAACATCTGGGAAATCTAAAGCAATCAGACAGCAGTCTAACGCTAACTCCCAATGTGTGCCAAAGCTTTGGTGATCGCAATCGGATCCATCAGAATAGAGCTGGAAGGGACTTTGGAGGTCTTCTAGTCCAACCCCCTGCTCAAGCAGGAAACACTATACTGTTTCAGACAAGCGTCCAGTCTCTTTTTAAAAAACTTCCACTTGTGAGAAGTGAACCAATGTAACTCCATTTTAGATAAGCTCTCCATTTTGTATTTTGTACTTTTCCACTGTGTGTATGTGTGTGTGTTTCAAAAAGCAACCTCAGCGGTTTTTCGGAGAAACAAGAACAAGGAGGTGGTTATTGCTTAACTAGTATACGTGCAAAGTTCCAGATAGATGAAGCAACAGAATGTTCCGTATTGCTGATACATTGTATCTCGCTTCTTTGTACTGGGAGTATAAAAATGTGTATTTAACTTAGCTCTGGGTTCCATCCTGCTGCCTTGGATGTGAACCCGCTTCTGCAGAATCGTAACAATAAAACTGCTTTGTCTTGAAGAAGTTCCGTGTCGTGTCAGCGTCTTGTGCGAACGCAATATCACACACTGATGGAGCACGACAACTTCTGGTGGCAAGCTGTTCCATTGGTTAATTGTCCTCATTTCAAGGAAATTTCTCCTTAATTCCAGCTTGTTTCTCGCCTTGAATAGTTTCAATCCATTGTTTCTTGTCCTACGCTCGGGTGCTTTAGAAACTAAGTTGACCCCCTCTTCTTTGTAGGAGCCCCTCAAATATTGGAATACTGCTATCATATCTCCCCTAATTCTTCTTTTCTCTAGACTAGTCAAACCCAAATCCTGCAGCCGTTCTTCATACGTTTTGGTCTCCAGGCCTTTAATCATCTTAGTTGCTCTTCAGTTTTCCCAAAGTCACAACATCAGTTTTGTGATGTAATGACTAAATGTAATGAAATATAATTAGAACTGAAGAAAAAACAATTACTACCAACCTGCCTTCCATTGAGGACCTGCATACTGTACGAGTCAAAAAGAAGGCTGTGAAAATATCTAGACTCCTCAAATCCTGGACACAAACTGTTTCAACGTTGACATTAGAGCATTGGACACCAGAACAACTAGACACAAGGACAGTTTTTCCCCGCTAATCAATCTGCTAAATTAACTAATTCCCATACTATTATTCCCATACAAACTATTTAATAAGACTGTATTTCTATTCTTCTTCTCATCCTTCTTATTACCTATCACTTCTCACTTATGACTATAACCGTGTTGCTTGAATCTTTACAATTTATATTGTTTTATTTGTTCCCTACTATGATTTGATTGCTTATTAGTAACCTATGACTATCACTAAGTGTTGTATCTCATGATTCTTGATGAATGTATTTTATTTTTTTCTTTATGTACACTGAGAGCATACGCACCAAAGACAAATTCCTTGTGTGTCCAATCACACTTGGCCAATAAAGAATTCTATTCTATTCTATTCTAGTCTAGTCTATTCTAGTCTAGTCTAGTCTAGTCTAGTCTAGTCTAGTCTAGTCTAGTCTAAAATTGGATGCACTATTCCAGGTGTGGCCCTACTTAGTTTGTAAAATTTGTCTGTCTTTTGTTTCTTCTACATTTTTATCTCACAATTAATCAATAAAAAAGATATTATATAGATATGAAAAATAGCGTTCATTTTTAGCAAAATCTGGCCTGGAAACAGGTCTAAATCCTCCCTTGAGTCATTGTAAGATTGATTTTCGTCTTGAGCTACTGAAAGCTTTCCATCCCACAATTAATAAGAAAATGAACCTCATATTTCAGAAGAGAAACATCCCATACTGGGACTGTACACTGTGGCCTCATTTTACGCTCTAAAATTTGGAGTATCAATTTCAGCAACATCTCTCCTTAAACCCCAGAGGCGATTCCTTTTTTAATTTTACAACAATTTTTCCTAAATATATTTCAGTGCCTAAAAATGAGATCTCCTTGACAAGGTTTTCATTTCTCCCCTTTGGGACAGAAGAATTAACAGTAAAAATAGGAAATTTCTCATCCAAATTTCAAAACATTGTTTAGCTTCAGCTGAGCATTGAAACAAAATGGAAGTTGATGAGCGTGATCCAGCAAGATTTTACATTCCTAGCCATAAAACTTTATGGAATCATTTCGTGTGAAATGCTGTAAAATACTTAGGAAGTTTTGAGGCTCCATAATCCTCAAAAAAATGTATGGAGCTTCAGCCTCTGAAGATGCCTTCTCTGTTACCTAGTGGGACCAAGACCAAATTTTATTTTATTTATTTATTTAAATGTCAACTCTGGAAACTGCCCATCTTGCTGGTGAAGCCATTCTGGGCAGTGTACAAATAAAAAGTCAGCATTTCAGGTTATTGCCGCTTTCATTATTGAGTTTCTCCCATCCTTTTTTTTAATTTCAGTAAATTTTTGTATTTAGTGATAGCATTCATTTGCTTTTGCCTGCTCTTAATAAATTATTTAAAGAAATGGTAAAATTTAGTAGTAATAAGGTCTAGGAACGTTTTTTTAAAGTGCATATTTCATGAACTGGACATATGTGAATATGAATAAATATGAGCCAGCAGTGCGTGGAAGCTCCCCAAAAAGCCAATACAGTTCTAGGATGCATTAACAGAGGGATAGAATCAAGATCATGTGAAGTGTTGATACTACTTTATAATGCCTTGGTAAGGCCACACTTGGAATCCTGCATCCAGTTTGGTCACCATGATGTAAAAAAGATGTTGAGACTCTAGAAAGAGTGCAGACAAAAGCAACCAGGATGATTAGGGGACTGGAGGTTAAAACATATGAAGAACGATTGTTGGAATTGGGTAGGTCTAATTCGATGAAAAGAAGGACTAGGGGAGACATGATAGCAGTCTTCCAATATCTCAGGGACTGCCCCAAAGAAGGAGTCAAGCTATTCTCCAAAGCACCTGAGGGCAGGACAAGAAGCAATGGATGGAAACTGATCAAAGAGAGTGTCAACCTGGAAATAAGAAACTTTTTGACAGTGAGAACAATCAATCCACGGAACAGAAGTTGCCTTCAGAAGTTGTGGGAGCTTCATCACTGGAGGCTTTCAAGAAGAGATTGAACTGCCATTTGTCAGAAATGGTATAGGCTAGAAGACCTCCAAGGTCCGTTCCAAGTCTGTTATTGTATTCCAAGGGTCTTCAAACTTGGCAACTTTAAGACTTGTGGACTTCAATTCCCAGAATTTCTGAGCTAACATGACTGGAGGAGGAATTCTGGGAGTTGAAGTGCACGAGTCCTAAACTTGCCAAGTTTGAAGACCCCTGTTCTATTCTATTTGCACTTTAAGGCATTCAGTGAAGACAATAGTCTATTTTTCTATTCCCCATTCTCTGCCCAATTTAGGTTTTTTTATTGCTGTATGGTTAAGTCTTCCACTGTTCGTTTAGCCGTTGTTCGAAGTTACAACAGCATTGACAAAAGTGACTTATGACCATTGTTCACGCTTAACAACCACTGAAGCATCGCCATGGTCATGTGACAAAAATTCAAACACTTGGCAACTGACTCATGTTTATGACAGTTGCCGCGTCCTGGAGCCATCCCACCCCCTTTCGCAGCCATGCGCCTAGCTTCCCAACTCACTGAACAACTGTCTCACTCAACAACATAAATTTGGGGCTCCATTGCAGTTGTAATTTGAGGACTAACCTGTAATTGGAAACAGGCATTAATAGAAGGGAAGTCAAAAAAAAAAAAAAGGCAAGATGGAAAGTTCAATTACCCTACCTCTTTTTTTTTCTTTACACTGAATGAAAAGAAACATGATTTACGTCCTGAGAAGGAAGATAACGTTAGGAAGAGAATCAAGATGGCTCCTCTCTGACCCAATGAGATTTAAGAGGAGAAGAGAAAAAACACAACCAGACTTGCAAGATCCTGTTACTAGAATTCTAACTCAGTAGAGTAAATGCTACTCTTCTGTTGTGGCCTGTTGGCCTCCAGCCCCTCCAGCAGCCAAATCAGATGAGGAAGAGAGGCATGGGAGTCAGGATCTGCATCAAGGCAACCGAGAGCTTCATGGGGGAAGAGGGAATCGAGCTGGCAGAGAGAGAGAGAGAGAGAGAGAGAGACAGAGAGAGAGAGAGACAGAGACAGAGACAGAGAGACAGAGAGACAGAGAGATATGGAGCCTGGACCATCCGTCAGTCCTCAGATGGAGAGTCAACAGCCCCCAGGTCTGGATGTGGCTGATGAGGAAAAGGAGGAACAGCTGGGTCCAGTGCCTGATGCGCGGATGCACAGAAGGCAGAGGAGAGGAGAGCAGTGGAAATCTATGGGCCGGTCCTCAGGACGGTAGAGCCATCACTGCTAGCGAAGCCCCCAGCCTAGCTCTGGGGATCAAAGGCAGGGGATAGAGATGAATAGGTGTGGCAGACAATTATTCATCTCCCAGCTGGACTGACTTGTTAGCCTGCAGTGAGAGAGAAACCTTTTGCCGGGCTGTCGGCGCTCCTAATAAAGGAATCTTTGAGTTTACTTCAGAGGGTTTGTCATCTTCCTCTGGAGTCAGTTCCCTAACCTGATCTTTCTTGTCAGGCTGACAATAAATTAGATCCTACTTCTTATTTCCCCAATGGTTTATATGGGGGTTTTGGACCCGGATGTGGAATTAGCGCCTGCACAGCCAGATTTCCAATGAAATTCGCCTCCTCAACGTCTTAACCGTGATATAATCTGTTCTGCTTCTCTCTGTCAGTAAATTGTAAAGGATATGTCAGGATTCCGGCAGTTGCCCCCATTTAAATCATGAGTCTCAAGCCAAACCTCGAAAAGTTAAAAAGGATTTATTGAGGGTTAACTTGTCTGGTACTGCCTGTGTGTAGCTGACTCTGAGACACATCATTCATTGTCACCATTGACCTTCATTTTCCCCCACTCCCAGGGTGTATCGTAATTCTTATTCTCCAATGGGACACATCCATAGCCCAGAGTCGTCAATCATGCTCTCCAGTTAGAATTTTGCATGGCAGAAACTTCAGTCACCTAGTTACTATCTTGGAAAACATTTATGGAATGCACTTTTGGTTTGCAAGCTGCCACATTGCTTTCCCCCCTCCCTTTCTCTTGGCAACTCTAAAAAGACCACAGAAATATTTTATGAGTTGACAGGATAAATCTGGATTTGTCATATATCGCTGACAGGCATTCCGTTTTTAGCAGACTTCATTCTTTTCTTGTTTCAGGGTTTGGTATGCTCTTCTGAAGCTATGCGGAAATGTCCTTGTTTTTCACAGCAGTAAATTTGCCTGTCTAGAACATGACCAGGCAGCGTTTTGGACCCAGAGCGCAAAAAAAGAGGCGCGCAGGTTGGCGAAGAAGAAGTTGTGGGGCCTTGAATCTGATTTATTATGATATGATCTCACGCTGGAGAGAAAAGGCTGTACAAACAATGCTGGGAAAAGATGAGCTCATTTAAATCTGGGCACTCGTGATAGCTTTGCATCAGCCATGAGTCAGGAATGCAAGCAAGAGTAGAGATGTTTGCAAAAATCTAGATTTTCTTTAAAAATTGTGAAGTCAAGCTTACACAGATGATGATTGATGATGTACTCTAGGTGGGTAATGGAACATCTGCAAGCAAGCAAGCCAGCTCAGCCCCAAAGGCAACTGGACTGTATTTCCTAGTGGTTAGAGTTAATGGACTCCCATCAAATTCTATCTATCTATCTATCTATCTATCTATCTATCTATCTATCTATCTATCTATCTATCTATCTATCTATGAATATACCCCAAAATACGACCTTCCCTGAAAGTAAGTCCTAGCTTGATTTTTACACGTATACCCAATATAAGCCCTACTCCCCAAATAAGCCCTAATTAAGATCCCTCCCACTCCAGAGTGCATGGGTAAAAATTAAGCTAGGCTGGGGATGGTGGGGGTGGAGCTGCCCTACTACTTACCTTTGGACAGGTGTAGCCAGGCCTCACACCTGCCTTGTCAGCCATTTCTTCTGCAGCAGGCAAGGCTAGCAAGGCTTTCCTGAAGGCCTCTGTAGCTGATAACAAAGTTCTGGATCGATCTGGAGCTCTGTTCAGAGGCCTTCAGGATCGATCTGGAGCTTCAGAGGCCTTCAGGAAAACCTTGCCGGCCACAGAAGAAAAATTCTTGAAGGCCTCTGATAGCAAAAAGGAGGCTGGGGCGACCTGTGCAAGTGAGGTTAGTCAGTGGATGACATCCCCCGAAAATAAGACCTGGTGCCTTTTTTGGTGGCAAAAAATATAAGACAGGGTCTTATTTTGGTGGAAATGTGGTAATAGAATACATTATAATTACCATGTATACACAATTGTTAGAAGTTGAAAGAGTATGATTATGTATATCTAAATGATATTATTATCATTAGCACTGGGTATAAAATATATGGACCCAGACAATAAACTGTTCACAAGCACTTATGGATGTTAAAGAAAAAAACAACTATAAATAAAAGTATATAGTAGAACCTCTGGTCACTACCATAATTCGTTCCATAACTTGGGTCGCAACCCGATTTGGTCGTGACCCGAAATTATGCAAAATTAAGGCAGCGACCACATGTGGATCGCTGTGGTTTGTAAAGAAACAACAGGAAATTTGACACTTACAAATAAAAATGGTGCGGAAGGGGAAATTGGCCATAGCCATGTTTGATCGCCATGATACCTGTGCTTTGCTATGAAACTATGTGGTTGGGACGAAACTGTGTGGGGAGGAAAATAAGGGGGGGGGAAATTCTGCCTCTGCCTACCAGCATCCATCGGTATTCACCTAACTAGCGTCCTGTCAATGTGTGAGAGATTTGAGGGCTATTTAGAAACTGAAACCTGGAAACTGAAACAGTGCTGTGTGAGCAAGAAGGAGACAGCAGGGAGCCTGGGCGTGGCTTAGCTCAACTGTTCTGTACTCAAGGTGCTTGATGCTCTGAAACTGAAACTCCTCTCTGTTGCTTGTGTTTTGCATTTGGAAGAGATTTCTTTTCAGGTGGGGATGGGGAGTAGAAC